>NC_044980.1:76495272-76811422 GCF_008728515.1 Papio anubis
TAATAGATCAGCAGCGGTCTTGGTAAGCCTCATAAAGATGGTTGGGAATCACATGCGTGGTATGCGAAGGCTTGCTGGGGTCAGAGTGATGTGCAGGGCAATTTATGGAATAGGGCAGCGTTCCTTAACAAAATGTGCCAAGAATATTTTGTGAGAGGGGCCTCATATGATTTTTAAATTTTTGGCAGGTAACGTGTGTTTTTGAGAATGCTGTTTTAGCGATAAAGGGAAGTGCAACTTCTTAAAACTAAATTTGGGAATATCTATATGATTCAGGCTTTCTTATAAGTAGTATCTTCATTGCTTAATATGTGGCAATATTTTGACTTTTAACTTTGAGTATCTTCTCCTTAAACATGAGGTAAATTAATAGATAATTTCATTTTGGATAAGGATATGTCATTCAAAAAAAGTGATTAGGAAAATTGTTAATGAACATAATAAGTAAAGAAAATAAAAGTAACCCAGCAAAAGAAGTAGAAGAAAATTAGTTCCAATGGTGGGAGAAAAAATAAAATAGAAAATTAGTAAAGTAATTCCAGACGAATGAGAGTAAAACAACAATATCATTGTTTTGGAAAAAGATTGAGGAAAGAAAGAAGACTTTCAGGGATTTTAGAGGCTCTAATAATCTAGGTTGAGCCAAAACATACCATTAAAAAGCAGGCTTTGGGATTCAGTGATGCTCTGATTATGAAAGGAGGAAAGATGAAAATGGTAAGTGCAACATTTAGCATACAGAGTTGAGGAAAATAGAAATACTATAAAGCATTCATGTCAACACAGTAGACAGTTTACATGGAACACCAAGAAATATTGGAAGCTCGCTACCAAAAGGACTAATGTTAGTGAAGGGCTTGGGAATTTCGGATTTTATAAGAATGAAACAAATTTAGAATTATTTTTTATTTAAATGAAGGTTTGAAAATACAAAAATAATAGCCCTGCTTATCCACAAAGGAGGAAGTTCAGGATAGAGATTAGACCAAAGGACGAGAGATGCTGAAACAACTGAGAATGAATGGGCCACTGTGCTAAAGCTGGAAAATATGCAGCTAGGCTGAAAATAGCATGGGCAATTAGTACTTATTGAATATTGCCTAAATCATAACTCTCCATTGCACACCATGAAAACATTCCAGATATGTGCTAAATTATGTCCTTGCTCTTTTGTTGTTGTTATTGGTAATTTATTGGCTAAGTAACACCTGTTCATTGTAAACTTGTGGGAAAATACAGAAAAGCACAAATAGGAAAGTAAATACTCAAGAGACTGTTTCCTTCAGATCACTACTTTTAACCCACATGGATCCAAAGAGTGCTCAATAACTGTATGTAGAGGGAACTATTTATTGGGTGCCAGTCACTCTCCTAAGTGTATTGCCATCTGTTTCTTTTCACAAGAAAGTAAACTCCGTGAGCACAAGGCCTCCTCTGTCTTGTTCATCACCATGTTCCTAACACCTGCAATAGGGCCTGGCATGCAGCAGGCACTCAATAAATATTTATTAAATGAAGGACTAAATCACCTCTTCCAGTGTTCCTATTGATTTTATTGTCATGCCTATTTTTTGCTGATGAGGAAACAGAGGTACAGAGAGATTATGCTGACTTCCCAAAGCTGCTTAGTGATGGGAGGTAGAGCTAGGATGTACACCTAGAAAGTTTGACTCTGGAGCTCATTAACGCATTTGGTTATTACTCCGTAGGTAGTGGGGAGTCGGTAGAAAATAAGGTCAACGTGATGGTATTAATAACATCACACTGGGCTGGGCGCGGTGGCTCACGCCTGTAATCCCAGCACTTTGGGAGATGGGCAGATGACGAGGTCAGGAGATCACGACCATCCTGGCTAACACGGTGAAACCCTGTCTCTACTAAAAATACAAAAAAAAATTAGCGGCCGGGCGCGGTGGCTCACGCCTGTAATCCCAGCACTTTGGGAGGCCGAGGCGGACGGATCACAAGGTCAGGAGTTCGAGACCACGGTGAAACCCCGTCTCTACTAAAAATACAAAAAAATTAGCCGGGCGCAGTGGCGGGCGCCTGTAGTCCCAGCTACTTGGGAGGCTGAGGCAGGAGAATAGCAGGAACCCGGGAGGCGGAGCTTGCAGTGAGCCGAGATCGCGCCACTGCACTCCAGCCAGGGGAACAGAGCGAGACTCCGTCTCAAAAAAAAAAAAAAAAAAAAATTAGCTTGGTGTGGTGTTATGCACCTGTAATCCCAGCTGCTCCGGAGGCTGAGGCAGGAGAATCACTTGAACCTGCGAGGCGGAGGTTGCAGCAAGCCGAGATGGCGCCACTGCACTCCAGCCTGGTGATGAAGCGAGACTCTGTCACAAAAAAATAAAAAATAAAAATAAAAAATAACATCGCACTGAAACTAAAACAGAAACCCCTTACCTCCATAAGACAGGTATTGTCAATAACCTATTACATTATTCATTGAGCAGTTCTGTCAACCAGCAGCATCAGAAGCTGAGGACAGAAAAAGAAAACTGTAAAGCCATTTGTCTCTCACTACTCTGCTCCAGAAATACGCCATCCATGGTTGTCTGGCACCTAAATTAGTGGCTGAATGATTTAGCAAATATGAATCACAGAGCCTGTTGGGATTTCTAGAAGTTCACATAAATGAATGTTTAGAAAAAATATAGGTACAATTTGTGTCTATTTAAGACTGCAGAGTCAGAGTGAATGTCAGAGTCATTTCATTCTGGATTTCAGCACATTGTGACTTTTGTTGTTGCCTATTTTACCAAAATAAATATTTGCCACTTATTTTGGGATGCTAGGAACATGCCAGGACATCAGTGGAAATGTCTAGAACAGAATCGGAAGTTGTTTTCCAGCAAGCTGTGGACAAATCTCCATGCAGCCATTTTGCATGATCCTGGAGATCAAGAAATGCTTGCATGAATTTTCAAATACAGTTTACATTTTAGCATTCACAGGAGTCACTGATATGCCTATGGCATACCCTAGTTCACATAAGCATACAAGTCTGTGAATTTCTGAAGTGAATGGAGATTAAATAAAACAATCCAACTTTTACTTTCAAAGAAAATGTAGCAGAAAAAAATGACAACGTGTTCTAAGTTTTGATAAACCTTAGGAATGTACTTCAAATTAGTCTATAAATGTAAGAGCACAAATTCATTCCTTTGTTCATTTAGTTTTTCATTCATTCACAATGCTTTTTAAGCACAAACTACATTTCAGATATTATTTTATTTCTGAGATTCATTTCAGACTTTGTTACATTGTTACTACAATAGGACAAGACTCTTCTGCGTTTTAGTAATTGCTCCTCAAACATGAAACATTCAACCCTCCAGAAACGACCTGACAACATCCAACACTTATACTGGCACACTGAAAAGATATGTTATCTGTATCAGGATTAAATACATCACAAGGTAAAGCAAGCTTTGTTGGAAACTAGAAATAGCCTGTGAGTTCAAGTTGGAAATAAATGTTTGGAGGCAGGAAGGAAGATTGGTATTCAAGCAACAAGTAGTTGTAATAATAAGTTCGTAATAATTCTGTGCCAAATAGGGACTCTCTATTTGAAACTATTGCCTCAAATATTTCATTCAATGTCATGTCTTATGCCTTCTTGTAAGTTGATTTAAGACGTACTGAGACAATGTCAAAAAACACAATGTTCTAGCTGAACTTTCTTTTCTTGTGTCTTTCAGTTCCTTGTTTAGGAGTTGGGAACTGGTTACTTACAGTCAAAATAGACAGGAAAGCCCCCTTGAGTATCCCGAATGCCACTGAAAGATTCCGAGTTGACCTGTGGACTGGGGCAAGGCAGGATTGTCAGACCACAGTCAACAAAGGCAGAGCAAGTGTGGTAGAAAGCAGATGGGCCAGAAATCAGAAAATGTAGGATCAGGCCAGCGCAGTGGCTCACATCTGTAATCCCAGCACTTTGGGAGGCTGAGGCAGTTGGATCACTTGAGGTCAGGAGTTCAAGGTCAGCCTGACCAATGTGATGAAACCCCGTCTCTACTAAAAATACAAAAATTAGCCGGGCATGGTGGCAGGCACCTGTAATCCCAGCTACTCGGGAGGCTGAGGCAGGAGAATTGCTTGAACCCAGGAGGTGGAGGTTGCAGTGAGCAGAGATTGCAGCACTGCACTCCACCGTGGGCGACAGAATGAGTCCCTGTCTCAAAAAAGAAAATGTAGGATCATACCCCAGTGTCTATCCAGTAACTGAGGGACTTTTGACACCCAGCCCCTGAGATTTAGTTTCCTCAGATAATGTGGCTGGCTCCCAGTTGGACCTAAGCTGGTGGTTAGGATTTGGTACTGTCTGACAAACTGTGAAGAGGTCATTCTTAGGTATCATTTTTATGAACACATGTTTTAGGGGGTTTTGGTTTAGCTGAAAACTAAAGGAAAAGATTTTTCCTTCTTGTTTCCTTGGTGGAAAAGTGAGAGGACAGAGGTCTATCCTATGTATATCTACCACTTAAAGCAGAAGAAGAAGGAACTACTTTTATTAGAGATTGAAACCAAGACATATGCAGCGCTGTGCTTCACAACATGAGGGGCAGAATGTGATCTACAGTCATAGGGCAAGAGGCAAGGGAAATTGTGTGGCTCTGGTACATGAGGGCTTCAGAGGACATGCCAGGGCATCAGTGGGAATGTCTAGACACCCAGACAGAACCAGAGGCTGCTTTGGGAGCTGGAGATGCTGTTAGGGCCTCTGCATAGATGGAATCAAGAGTCAGAGGATTAGTTATTTAAGTCATTATGATCCCTTCAAGGCTGTTCTAGTGAAAACGGGGTAAATGAGGCTAAAAGTGTTTCAGACATTTTCGTTTAGTAGTAGTAGAGCCCTTTCTACTCACAATGAAAGCGTATTCTGAACACAGATACATAATACAGATAGAAGTAGAGCTCTCTGTGTTGAAATGGTAAGAACCTGGAGCTATCGACTTCGCTCAACCAGCATCTCTGTTTCTGACAGCTCCCTAAGTGCTTCCAATTTGCAGCCAAGGTGGAGGACCACTGCCTTAGAGAAATGCTTCTCAAACATTAATGTACTTACTAGTCACCTGGGGATCTTGTTAAAATGCAGGTTTCTATTCAGGAGGTCTGGGATGGGTTCTGAGACTGCAAGTCTAACAAGCTCCCAGGTGATTCTGATGTTGCTGGTAGGTAAAACACACTTCGACTAACAAGGTCTTGGAGCACTGGTTCTCTCACGTTCGTGGGCATAAAAATCTCATAGGGTGCTTATTAAAACAAAGATTATTGTGCTTGGCTCTCAGAATGTTGGATTCAGTAGGTCTATGGTAGGGCCTGGTAATTTGCATTTCTAATGTGTTCACAGGTGATCTAGCTCTGGGCATGATCACATAGGGCAATATTTCCAAAACCTGGCAGAACTTGGCAACCCCATAATGTATACTCATGCTTGGCACCGCCACCCCTCCCCACTTCCCTTGGCCCTCCATCCCTGCCTCTTGCAGAATCTGCTTTAAAGGCTCCTTGGTGATTCCAATCAAACCATTGACATAAGGCCTTGTAGGTCACATGAGGACTTGAGATTCCATTCTGAATACATACTGTATATTCATTGTCTCTGCTTTTCAAAATAATTCTTGACTGGATTAAAGATATTTTAAAACAGATCACTGATGAAATCCTAACACCCGAACTATACATTTTCATCTGGTTCCCTATGAATTATGTCATCTGAATATTATCTGATGAATATTATTTCAGCAGATTATTTCATCTGAATAATCCCCATGAGGTAGATACTGCCTCCATTATCTCTTTTATTACAAGTGAGGGAGACTTAGAAATGTTGTTAGCCAGACGGTTCTTTAATTCCTGTAGAGAAATAGATTAAGAGGTTCAAAATTGGTTAATTTTGGAATCTACTCATGCCAAACTAGCTATATTGTTTTCCTCCCACTTTCTATTAACTTGGGTCTGTTCCATTATGGGTTATGTGGCAGAAGCTAATTACTGGGAGCCTGTAATTTGAAGTGACAGGTAATTGAAACTTCAGTCTCTATGAATATCTGTGTAATGCATAATACATTATTAAGAACTAATTATTTAAAACACAAATGAAGCTGATTGAAGTCAGCTGCAGGAATTGGTGGTTAATATTAAAATTGAGCTACAGATAATTAACTTGGGTCCAAAAAAGCTCATTTCAAGCTAGCTAGCAAAAATTATTTTTTGTCATTTGTTATTAATTATGACATGCTAATAAGCCTAATTTTATTTGGTCCATGTACATTTGCCTCATGTACTCAGGATAAAAAGCAGAATAGAAGTTCTAAATCCAAGAAAGGAAGAAAATAATCTATCCCACACTTGTATTAATATTTAACTTTTTGTTGAATTAATACTCTGAGGTTGCCAACACAAACCTCAGTGGAAATGGTGATTCTTTTAAAAGAATATTAAATTGGATTTCAGTTTCAAATGGGATGTTATTATTTTATAAAATTTTATCACCCAAATTTTTCTAAATGGAATATCTAATTAGAACAATAGGATGCATATCCCAATAGTTTATGTATATACACTGTAAAAATATATGCTATATAAATAATATATAACATATTATGATATATCATAATATATTATATAACATATGATATATAATAATATATAACCTATTATATATGATATATATCACATATAATACATTATATATCATATTGAGATATAATATATTATATATTATGTATCATATTATGATAAAATATATTATATATTATATAATACATTGTATATTATATCATATATATAATATCATACCTAATTTCCTTCTTGGTTTTTGTTTCTGGAATTGTCCACCTGAGGCTTTGTATCCTGCAGCAGCATATGATGATGTATCTTGTATAAGCACAGGAAACAAGGGAAGATTTTTTAAAGTATAGTTGAAGTAGTACCTATTGATAAACATATTTCTGTGGTTTGTGGAAGAGATCCCAGAAGTGTACATTTCTCCAGTACAAATACGCCATAGTGCTATGAAGATAGCAGCTCTAACTTCCTCTGCCACCTATCTGCAACTTTGGGCATTGGGAGCAAAATTAAAATCCTTGCCCATTAAAATCCTTGTGGGGCTTTAGAACTATAACCTCTAGTACTTAGTTTTCTTCAAGAGCAACAATCTCCAAGGCTAGCTACCTTGAGGATTTATAAGTTTAGTATAGATAGAAATGACAGATTTTCCTGCCCCCAGGTCTTCTTGTTGATTATTGAAAAAATATAAATTATTTTCCTCATCAAATATTTAGGGGGAAAAAAAAACTGATAAAGATAAGATTTCTTAAAGGTCCCCTGGCCAAGGTGGACACTTTGGCAGTAATTTTTTTGGTAGCATTTGACTCAGTTGATCTTTCACTTAAACTCCTCCTGTAAACATTTTCTTCATTTGACTTCCAGGAATCAAATTCTCCTGGATTTTATTCTATTTCTTAGACATCTTCCTTGCTGGTTGCTCCACATGTTTTCTATTTATGTTTTCTCTCTTGTTGATATTATCCAGTCTTGTATTTGTAAATGACATAAATGTGTTTATGAGTTGACCTAGACCTCTACATTGAGCTCCAAACATAGCCTACCCTACATCTCCACCTGGATGTTAATAGGGATCTCAACTTAACACACCCAAATACAAACTCCTGATCTCCCTCCTACTTGCTCTGTCCATCACCTTCCCTATTTCAGCACCACGACTGCTACCACCCTGGTCCAGGTCACCACTATCTCATGCTTGAGTTAAGCACTAATAGCCTACTAGACTGTTGGGTCCATTCTTTCTCCACTTTGGTTTAATTTTATCAGGGCAGCTAGAATGAGCCGATTCAAACCCAAATCGGACTATGTCACTTATTATTGAATGTCTCCAGTGGGTGCCCATCTATCTCAGAGTAAAAGACACAATTGACCCCATTCCTTCTGCTGCTGTTCTCCCTGCGCTCACTCTGCTAAGGCCTCACTGGTCGTCTTGCTGTTCCTGTGCATGCCAGGCCCACTCCCTTAGTGCTTTGTGCTGCTTTTTGGTCTGCCTGGATCAGTTGTCTTTCAGATACCTGCTTGGCTTTTTCTTTCACCTCCTACAGAACTTTGCTTTTAAAAAAGTGCCACTTTCTCAGAATAAGACTTACTTTTTTTTTTTTTTTTTTTGAGACAGTCTCACTCTGTTAGCCAGGTTGGAGTACAGTGGCACGATTTCGGCTCATTGCAACCTCTGTCTTCCAGGTTCAAGTGATTCTCATGCCTCAGCCTTCCATGTAGCTGGGATTACAGGCATGTGCCACTATGCCCAGCTATTTTTTATTTTTATTTTTAGTAGAGACGGGGTTTCACCATGTTGGCCACATTGGTCTCAAACTCCTGACCTAAGTTGATCTGCCTGCCTCAGCCTCCCAAAGTGCTGGGATTACAGGCATGAGCCACTATGCCCAGCCAGTACAACATTTCTTGAACATCTATTTAAAATTCCAACCCCCTTGTTCAACATTCGTCTTCACTGACAACAAGAACAACTGGCCCCTTGTAGGCACCCAATATTTGTTGAATGAATGCATGATTATCTCCCTATACATAATTCTTCTGAACATTTGAGCAATGGGTGACCCATGTTTACAGAACTGTATCTTACCATACTCTTTCTCCATATTTCTCATTGCTTGTTTGTTCTAAAAGCTAGATTTCCATTTTCTATTTCTTTCATTCAATAAATAGTTATTGATTTATTTCCATGTGCTGGACCTGTGCTAGGTGCTGAATAATACAGTAATGAAACAAACATTGTCCCTATTATCAGAGAAAGACATCGAATAAATAACACAAAGACATGTAATATTATAAATTGTTGTAAGATGTTGTGAAGGAAGAAACAATGTACTGTGAGGAACAGTAACAGTGGAGGGAGGGTATTTACTTTGGTGGGATGGGAAGGCCACCCTAAGGAGGTGATATTGAAGCTGAAGTGAGTTGTGAAGAACCACAAGAAACCAATAAAACAAAATATGAAGACTGGGTTGGGTGGGGGAAGTACACATTTCAGGGAAAGAAAACAATCCTATAGGAAAGCTCTGAGAAAACAAAAAACATGGCATATTTGAAAAATCAAAAGGAAGCCAATGTAATTAAGGTGGGGGATTGGCAGTTCCTGTAAGTTCCACAACATTGTATAATGATTAAGGGCTTTGATCCCTAGAGGCCGACTCCCTGGGTCAAATTCAGGATTCACCTCTTAATAGCTTGTCATATTTGACAAGTTATTTACTCCGTGCTTTAGTTTTCTCATCTGTAAAAGGAAGACATAGTGCTTATCCCATATGGTAATTGTGTTACTAAATTAGTGATTGGATGCTAAGTACTTAGGATATCTTCTGCAATGTAGTGTCTTAGTCTGTGTGAGCTGCTATAACATAATATCTTTAATTGGGTGGCTTATAAACAAAAGAAATGTATTTCTCACAGTTCTAGAGGCTGGAAAGGCCAAGGTCAAGGTGCAGGCAAGTTCAGTGTCTGGTGTGGACTTGTTTCCCAGTTGCCTTTTCCTGTGTCCTCACATGGTGGAAGAAGTCTCTTTTATAAGGGCACTAATCCTATTCATGGGAGCTCCAACCTCGTGACCTAATCACTTCCCAAAGGCCTTGCATTTGTCACAATCCTCCCTTTCTTTCCTACCCAATGAATAACAAGGGTGTTCCAGAGATTTCTGGTAAATAAGATTTTCACAAGTCAAGTCTTCTAATCGACTCATTAACCAAAATACTTCAACAAAGCTTTTAATTCAAGTTAGCACCTAAAAGCTAAACACTGACATCAGGCCACTAGAGTGAACCCAGTAAAGTGGAACATAACTTTCAATATTCTATTTGCATCTAAAACTCGTTTTGCTAAAATAAAAAAAATTTACTAGTTGATATCACCAATTTGCATTAGCACTGGTTGTTCAGTCTAAATTAGTTTTCTTTTTTGCTTCCAGGATACCATTATATTTTTCATGCCTTATTTCTATAAATGTAATAAAAATATATTAAGAGTATCCATACACAACTTCTTGGCCGCAGACTAGGTCTGAATGCAGAATTGGCAACACATATTAGAACAATTACCAACAAAAAAGTCTTTTTCAAAGTTCTTTATGTGTTTCCCTTTCATGACACAAAGGACTAAGCAATGCATTATTTTCTATGCTATAATAAAATCATCCATTTTTAGCATTTTAACTGGTGGAGAAAATTATTTTGCCCTAAATGAAAATAGAAATTCTAAGTGCTAGTAGATGAATTCATATCGAATTATCTAAATTCTCTTATGGAAAGGCAATACTGGGATATTTAAGTTGAAATATTCTGCCTAGAAATCAATGCACCAGAAGCCTGATTTTCTGTAGAGAAAGTTCCTTATTGTTGTAAAACATATTCCAAATTTCTGTGTATAGATTTATTTAATAAATTTTTACATTAATCCAATTTTAGTATTTAAATATATTTTCAGAGGGAAGGGGAGGGCCCTCTCTTTGCAATAAAAACCTTGTGTTGACTCTTAGGATAGTTAACTTCTTGCAGACACTTACGTTGTATGTTCCCTTTTCTAACAGTCAGATTTGTAACAAGCTATCTGGTATAGTGACAAATAAGCAAGAATTGCCCAAATCACCATGGAAGATCAGGGCACATCTTGCATTTTGCGTCCCCCAGAAGCATCTACTCTGCAATCTGCTCTAGTTGTATCATTTTTCTTAAACCAACCAGATCTGAGATAACAAAGATGAGTCCTAGGGAAAGAACAAGGAAATTTTATGTAGATTATTCTAACTTTGCATTTTATATCTTCTATATTACCCATGGCATCCCAAAATAGTATGATACTGACTTAGGGTAATAAGGGCCTGGAATACAAATGGAGAAAAGACAAAATACTCTACATGAACTGCCTGTACGTGAAATACTCCATTTGTAAGAAGTCCTTACAAAGAATAAACAACCATTTGTAGTTATAAAAATTATGTACAAGGACTTGAACAGTTCCCACCAGGATAGAATAATAGAGACCAGATTTATTCTTTTAAGCAAGAATTAGCAAAACAAAGTATATAAAATAATGGTTTTCAGATATTGAACATCATGCAGCACAGGACAGTGATCTCTGCAAGAAAAGAAAGCAATGTGGCAACTGAAAAGATGCCTTTCTATTTGCATAGATGAAAAGAATATCGCCGAGAGAGAATGTACCACTGGAGCAGGGGCCAGAGGGTGAGAAGGATGCGACATGGTACAGGAGAAAGCAATCCTTAAACTCTGGCATCAGCAAGACCTGCCCTTCAAGCTCAGCTCTTCCATTTACTTAATACACACAGCAGGCATCCAAAAACAGGAGAAAATGTTTATCAGATATCACATTTGAGGCAGAAATTATCACGGAGGGAAAGAATAATGAATTCAGAAATAAAGAGAAAAGGTTGTAGAATAGGCCATTTTTTCCCTTAAATATTGCTTCTGCCCTATTCTCTCATCCCTTTCCTTCCTATACTCCAATTAAACAGATTTATACCTTTTGATTATGCTTTGTACATCTCTTACTTTATGTTGTTTCTTCCATTTTTGTTTCTCTTTATGCTTCTTTTCTGTATATTATTTTTCTTCTGTTTTCTGGTTTACTGATCCTGTTTTATATTGGGTTCAGTCCATTGTAAAACCCATCCAATGATTTGTTAATTTCAAATACTATATTTTTCTATTCTAAAGCATCCACTTGATTTTTTTTTTATATTTCAATTTTCAGCTTAATTCTCAATCTTTTCTACTATTTGACCAAATTTCCCTCTAATGCCTAAATCACTTCTCTCTCTCTCTCTCTGTCCCTCTCTCTCTTAGTTTTTAGTAAACCTAATGTATCCTAGGTATTGGCATGCCTCATAGGTTTGGATATTGTGAGTAAAAAACAAAGAACTGTAGAAGTTCTTATTGATTTCTCCCAGAGAGAGTTATTTTTAGTTCTGGTGGTCAGATCTTATTAAGGTGTGATTTTATGCTCTGTTAGGGTTAGGCTAAAGTTTTCTGCCTTATTTGATCTTACGTGTTGCACTTAGTTCTTGTGAGTTTTTTCCACTTCTAGTGCCTGCCCCATCTGAGTGTCTAATAAAGTTTTGTGATGTTTATTGATGCCTCTCTACTTTGGTGGAGCTTAACCTCTATAACCTCTGTTTTCTCAATGCTGTATGCTGCGGAAGTCTGTGATCAGTTTTTTAGCTTCCCAGCTGCTCTGGGTTTTGTAGAGTCTCTCTAGACCATGTGCAGCTTATGTACTGACCAATAGCTTGTGGGGAATACATATATCATTATCTGAGCTTCTTTTCTGAGTTTGACTCAGTCTCCAGAAATTTGCTTCATAAGCCTGGGCCCTGACCACCAATATCTGTCTCCTCATCCCTGCAATACTTTCTACTTGGACCCAATTTTCACAGGGTTGAATGTGGGAAAAAATGCTTTAGAGAAAAAGCAAGGGGAAGTGTGGAGCTCGCCTTGTATGTTTTGTTTCTCTCAAGGGTTATAGCACCTGTATTGCTTTCTCTCCAGTATCAAGCAGTTGTTTTGTATATGTTACCCAAAGCATATGTTTTGTATGTGTCTCATTAATCAAGGACAAGATTCTCTATCATGGCCAGAACTGACTCCCCTTTACTCTTCAACTTACTATAATTTCCATCCTATTATTCCATTTAAGCTGTTCTTGATAGGGTCGCCAGTGACTTTCATGGTGCCAATCCAGGGTGTTCTTTTCAGCCCTTATCCTACTCTATCTCAGTAGCATTTGACACAGTTGACCACTTTCTGTCTTTTTTTGGATTTCATGCCATATACCCTCAGTTTTTCTTTTATTTCAGTGGCCATTCTTTCTCAGTCTCCTGTCCTGACTTAGCACTCCTTTACCCAGCTTTAATGCTGGACTTCCACAGCCCTCTGATAGGAGTCTTAGGTGCTCTTGCGTCCCACTTTACAATCCTTCCATAGATGATCCCATTCAAATCCATGACCTAAATTTATCTCTTCTCATGATTGCCACAATATGCTGAAACGTTCAAATTTATATTTCCAGCCCAGGCTCCACTTCTAAGCTTCACAACTTAGATCTCATGGTCTACTTGAGATCTCCACTTGGATGACTTACAAGGATTTCCAAACTTAACAGGTCTAAATCTGAACATTTTTGTGCTCTATACTGATCCCTTGCCACACTTGCTCACCCAGTTCCCCATTTCAGCAAAGGACATCTTTCTTCCCCTTGTGTCTCTTGCTCCACATGTGAAATTCATCCTTGATTCTTCTCTCTCATTTGAATGCACTAGGTTTCAGTACCTTGTATTTTGGTCAGATTTTCAACTTCATGAGAGTCCCATAACTTTGCTGGCTGACGACCTGACTGTTGTTCTGCCCTGGACCAAGTCCACAGTTCTGGAGCCCTCAGAATCTTTTCTGTTAGGGTACTTGAGGGCATAGGGGCTGTGAACCCTGAAATCTCACTGTATCGTAGCGTAGCATAGCATAGATACAGAAATTTGTAAGCAAGACCAAAGTAATAATAAATATTAATTCATGTCATCTATGCTGTGTTTTAGATGGTTAGAACATTTAGGATTAATTTTTAAATGATTTCTAAGAGTTTTAGAAATGTGGAGAGCTAGAGAGATGGGATAAAGATAGATTCTGTAAGGCTTGTCTTATGGAACAGAGTAACCGTTTCATGAAACAGCATTTGCAATTTCTGAAACTCTATTAACTGGATGGACCATCAATTTATGTTTTACAGATTGAAATTTCAGGCTTTTATCACTCATAGATAACTGAAAGCTTTAGATTTAGCATGCCCTCCAGTCTATTAAATGTCTTAAAAAATTAAAATGCTTGTTAAAAAGAACAGTATATTTTAGCTAAAGAGTTCGTAGAGAATGATCTGAATCGGGGGTGTCCAATCTTTTGGATTCCCTTGGCCACACTGGAGGAAGAATTGTCTTGGGTTACACATAAAATACACTAATACTAATGATAGCTGATGAGTTAAAAAAAAACAAAAACAAAAACAAATCACAAAAATATCTCACCTTTTAAGAAAGTTTACAAATTTGTATTGGACTGCATATGGCCTGCAGGCCACAGGTTGAGCAAGCTTGGTCTAAAGAAAACGATATTTTTATTTTTATTTTTATTTTGTTTTATTTTATTTTTTGAGACGGAGCCTCACTCTATCGCCCAGGCTGGAGTGCAGTGGAGCGATCTCGGCTCCTTGCAAGCTCCGCCTCCCGGGTTCACGCCATTCTTCTGCCTCAGCCTCCCGAGTAGCTGAGACTACAGGAGCCCGCCACCACGCCCAGCTAAGTTTTTGCATTTTTAGTAGAGACGGGGTTTCACCGTGTTAGCCAGGATGGTCTCGATCTCCTGAGCTCGTGATCCGCCCGCCTCGGCCTCCCAAAGTGCTGGGATTACAGGCGTGAGCCACCGCGCCCGGCGATATTTTTATTTTTTGTAAAATTGCTTTAGAATCCCTAGATACAGCTTTAGGACCCACTGACCCTGGGTAACCTTGAGCAGGCCACTTACCTCCTCCATCTTCATTTTCCTCATTTATGAAATGGTGAGCACGATGGCTCTTCATGGGCAACAATAAGTAGCAGTGGATACTTCCCCTGTGCCAGGCGCTCTATGAAGTGACCTGCATCTGATTCCATTCTTACAACTACTCCTCTAGATAGGAGGTAAAAAAAAAAAATCATCTTCATTTTACCTGAGGCTTGGAGGAGATAACTTGCCAGAAGTCACACAGCTAGTAAGTGTGGCATCCAGACAGTGTCTCCAGAGCACAAAGTTTCTAACCACCACTCTGAGATGATCATGATCATTCTTTCCCAGTGGGCGCTTATGTCTTACTTACAGAGTGACGCTTAATTTTGTGTCAACTTGACTAGGCTGTGGGATGCCCAGATGCCTGTTTCGTGTTGCTGTAACAGATTACCTGAGACTGCCTAATTTATAAAGAACAGAAATTTATTTCTCACAGTTTCGGAGGCTGAGAAGTCCAATATCAAAGAGCCAGCAGACTTTTGTGTCTGGTAAAGTCCTGGTTTCTATTTCCAAGATGGTGCTTTGAATGTTATGTACTTTGGAGGGGAAGAATGGTGTCCCTCACACAGCAAAACGACAGAAGAGAGAGAGCCCACTCCTGCAAACCCCCTTTATAGTGGCATTAATTTATGCCCTTTAAACTTTCCATTAAGGCCCACCTCCCAACACCATTTCATTAGGGGTTAAGTTTCTAACACATGAGCTTTGAAGGGAACAGACACATTCAAATCATCGTGCCAGATATCTGGTTAAACATTATTCCTGCATGTATTTGAAAGAGTAGTTGTGGAAGACATTAGCATTTGAATTGGTGAACTGAGTAATGCAGACAGCCTTCCCCTGTGCACTCATTGGGTTGAACATCACCAATCCAATGAGTGCCTGAGTAGAAGAAAAAGGCAGAAAGAAGTCAAATTCTCTCTCTCTGCCTGACTGCTGGAGCTGCGACTTTGCTCTTCTCCTGTCCTTGGGCTGAGACTTACACCGCTGGTGCTCCTGGTTCTCAGACCTTCCAACCAATGTTTATACCACTGGTTTCCCAGCATCTCCAGGTTGTAGATGGCAGATTGTGGGACTTAGCCTACTTCTCTATCAATGTATCTGTCTAAAACTGGTTCTGTTACTTTGGATGACCTTGACTAATAAAGCTTTTGTTGTTGTTGTTGATGGAGTCTCATTCTGTCACCCAGGCTGGAGTGCTGTGGTGTGATCTTGGCTCACTGCAACCTCCACCTCCCAAGTTGAAGCAATTCTCCTGCCTCAGCCTCCTGAGTACCTGGGATTATAGGTGCCTGCCACCACACATGGCTAATTTTTGTATTTTTAGTAGAGATGGGGTTTCGTCATGTTGGCCAGGCTGGTCTCAAACTCCTGACCTCAAGCGATCTGCCCCTCTCGGCCTCCCAAAGTGCTGGGATTACAGGCATGAGCCGGTGCGCCTGGCCCTAACAGAGCTTTTAGGCATTGGAAAGCAGCACAGATTTCAGTCAGGCCTCTGCATTTGAAAACTGTCTGCAGTTTTGTCTATAGTGGTCTTTGAGATTGTCCCCTTATTGGAGTGAGACATCTCTGTTGACTTCTAGTGCAGTTTCGGTCTAGCCTGATTCAGCAGCTCACTATCTGCTTCTAGAGATGAATAATAGGAACTTAGACTGGCCTTTGTTCCTTGATTTTTGGCTCATCTCTGTCATTTCTTTCTTTCTAGGATATATTTGCAATTATGACAAAGAAATCATGCAGACTGTAAGCATTATGTTACCTCTTTAGCATTTTCTCCACTGAATCATGTCCTAGTTTCCCTTGGCAACCATACAGATTAACCTCTTACAAACCAGGTCTCCCCATAGTTTTAGCATTTCATAACTGAATCCTGTTTGTCAATATAATTGCATGTTATCCAGAATCCAGATTATTCTTGCAGTGGTGTTTAGGGGACAGGATATTTGTCCATTTATTATTTAATACCTTTTCAATCCTGATGGTGAGAAGAACAGACCAGGAAGAAGGGAAGGATGATAAAGTGTCAGGGTAGTGTGTTTTCAGACCAGCAGGCTTTTGTAATATCTATTTAATCACTGTGTTTGGTTGGGGTGGATGGGGATTTGTCTACTCCTCCACACAGGGCCAGTAGAATCAGTAAATGTTAGTGTTAGAAAGGATCACCCAGCATTCCAGTCACAAAAGAGATGAGGACATAGAGGCCCCTAGGGGCTCATTGCCTTTCTCAAGGTCCAGCAGTCAATATACATTTGATAGGACCAGCTTCCCTGGCACCAGTGCTGTCAACTGTGTGTGGTGTCACCTCTTCCACCCCCAAACCACTAGAAAACTGAATCTGTGGACTGGGAGTCATACCTTTTGTGTTTCTGAAAAAGATACGTTCAAGTCCTCACCCCTGGCACTGTGAGTATGACGTTATTTGGAAATAGGTTCTTTCCGATGCAATCCAGCTAAGGTCATATTAAATTAAGATGAACCCAAAATGCATGGACTGGAATGCTTACAAGAAGAGGAGAGGACACGAAAAGACTCACGCAGAAGTCCATATGAAAATGGAGGCAGAGATTGGAGTGATGCACTCAAGCCAAGGAATGCTCAGGATTGCTGGCCACCACTAGGGGCTAGGAAGAGGCAGGGAGGGAATCTCCCTGAGAGTCTTTGGAGAAAGATGGTTCTGCCACCACCTTATTTTAAACTTCTAGCTTTCAGTCTATGAGAGAATAAATTTCTGCTGTTTCAAGCCACCCAGTTTATGGTTATTTGTCATGGCAGTCCTAGGAAACACATACAAGGTGGCTATTACGTATAATTTTATTTTTCTGTAATTCAACATGACATTTATTTTTGCCTGAGTTCTTCCAGGTTAAGTAGATACTTAAGCTCGGTCAATTTAGGTTCACCAGGCTGGGCATGGTGGCTCATGTGTGTAATCCCAGCACTTTGGGAGTTCAAGGTGGGTGGATCATGAGGTCAGGAGTTCAAGACCAGCCTGGCCAACATGGTGATACCCCATCTCTACTAATAATACAAAAATTAGCTGGGCATGGTGGCACGCACCTGTAGTCCCAGCTACTTAGGAGGCTGAGGCAGGAGAATCGTTTGAACCTGGGAGGCAGAGGTTGCAGTGAGCCAAGATTGTGCCACTGCACGCCAGCTTGGGAGATGGAGTGAGACTCCATCTCAAAAACAAAACAAAACAAAAACAATTTAGGTTCACCTGCCCCTTTCTTCTTCCCAAGGTGGTGTCTAAGCTACAAACCCTTCACGCTTGTCCCACCCAGTTGTTGGGAGATACTCCTGTTTGTGTCCCCATGACCTCTACAGGTCCAATGGCCCTAGTAGCTTCCAGCATATCACAGGGTACCTGATTCTCAGACAGGCAGTTCACACTCCTGTACACCTAGCTGTGGTGCTATAAACATTTTCTCAGTGAGAGTTTTCGTTGTCATGACAGCTCTGCCAGGGACGAAGGCTTTGGGTCTCCTTTCCCAAGACCACTATGTATTTCTCTCATCTTTACCCTACCTCTGCAATCATGAAAAATAATTAGATCCAATTTTCCCCAACCTCATTTCTTAGCACGCTTCCTATACTCTTTATCTATGTTCTGAATTCTCTTTCTTAGACTTTTAGACCACAAAACGCCAATATTTGACTGCTTTTTCAGTGTTCTGTTTTGTCACATCCCTCCCCTGAGGCAATGACTGCAGAATATTTGCTACAAGGGAGAATGGGAAGGAAAGTGAAAAATACTGATGGAAAAACAAAAAATATTAATTAGTCAAAACTATTTTCTAAATAAATGTGATATGGGAGAAAAATACAGTCCTGAAGCCAAAGAGACATGGAATCAGATACCGATGATGCTACTTTCTAGCTTACTAGGGCAAAGTACATTTTGTCTCTGTAGGCTTTGCACTCCCATTTACTCATATGGGGAAATTAAAAGCCCCATCTTCTAGAGTTGTTGTGAGGATGAAATTTAGTGAGATAATACATGCAAAGTCAAAGTGTCTCCCAGGCCGGTGTGGTGGCTCACACCTATAATCCCAACACTTTGGGAGGCCGAGGAGGTCGGATCACTTGAGCTCAGGAGTTCAAGACCAGCCTGGGCAGCATATTGAAAACCTATCTCTACAAAAATACAAAAAGTAGCCGTGCATGGTGGCATGTGTCTCTAGTTCCAGCTACTCAAGAGGCTGAAGTGGGAGAATCTCTTGAGCTTGGGAGGTAGAGGCTGCAATTGAGCAGAGGTGACAGAGTGAGACACTGTCTCAAAACAACAACAACAACAACAACAAAATGTCTCCTTTCAGCAGAAGCATAAAAACAAAACAAAACAAAACACCTAGCCAATATTGTTGCAGAAATTATTTAAGACTGAGCTGATTTCCCAGTTCTTCCTAAGTGGTTCTTTAGGAAGACCCATAAAGCCTCCATAAAGACACCAGCTATTGAGTTTGAATATTCATGTTGAATGTGGTTTCCCACCGGTAAACAAGATGCTGCTATGGCAGATGTCTGGCTCTTTAATTTTCTTCCTTTTGTGAAGGGAGAAATAACCTGATGATGAGAGCTAGATTTTCAATTCATTATTATCTTTATTTTTGAGCTTTTGTGCACTTTGGCCCTTGTGCTTTCCTGTATCCACGGGAATACGCTATAGACAGAAAAACATTTTATATTTTAATCTGCCTGGCTCTTAAATTGTAATGCTATTGAACACTCCTCTAAGGAATTAGGTGTGCTGTAGTGCTTTTTCAGGAGCTGACAAAACCCAGGCACAGCTGGTGTTGACTGCCAGATTTTCCTTCTCTAAGAAGTTGTCATGCAGAGGCTGAGCCACTAGATGTCACAAATGGGGAAGTGTTCTGCCCTGCTCTCTGCGGTTTTCTCCTGCAAGGAGAGGGTGAGACCCTATACTCCTTCTTCAGCTGGAGTGATCACCAGCATCTTACCAGTGACAGGCTGGGAATGTCTGTGGTCCATCTTTATAGCCAGGAAGGCTATACATCTTCTCTATCCATATATACACACACACACACCTATATATATATTTAATATATGTGCTTATTATATATATATATATATATATATATATATATATATATATATCTCCAAGATGGAGATTGTTTGAGAAGACTTGACTTGGAATACTGGCTATGCAGGATAACAGGAAGATAAAATGATATAATTGAGGCAAAGACTACGGAATTACCACCCTAGGGATTTTTTGTATTGTCTTGATAAGTGGTTCCCACAGTGACCTATGACATGTGAGGGACTGTGCTAAGGCCTAGGAAAGAAATGGCAACAAAACAGTGGGTTAGTGCAGAACGCAGAAAGGTGGACTATAGTGAAATCAGAAACACAAAGACATGTAGTGAGTTTTCCTATAGCTAAAGATATTTACCTTGAAGAATTGGCCTTTCAAAATTATTTCTGTTTTATGTTAATGTTGAAATCCTTTTATTTTATGAAATGATAATATTAGTAGGAAGACGTTTTTATTTTAATATTCTTATTGGAAAAATTAAAACTTGGCAGCTGTATTATAGTGTTCTTTTTTTTTTTTTTTTTTTTTTTTTTAATTCTCTGGTCTTTAAAGTCTTCAAGTCTGGGGGCCCTTGATATCTCTAAATGTCTATACTCAGAACTGAAGATGCCTCCCACTACAGATTATTATCCTCATCACACCCACTTCTCAGCCACTACCACTGGAGAAGCCAACAGAGAAAGTAGAAGGAAACACCCTCCAGATAAATTCAGATAAAGCTGAAAATAAATAGAATTCTATATTGGGTAATGAATAGCATTAAAGCTTTCCCTAGGGAAACAGTTTCACTAAAGTACAGGGTTTTGACAGAAGATTGTTGCTACGTATTAAATTTGGATCTCTAAAATTGCTTTATAGAACATACTTTATTTTTTACAGAGTCCCCAGTGGAATTTAACCTATCCAGTATTTTTCTGGCAAACAGTTCCGTGGGGTGGGGTGGTATCAGATTGGATAACTCTCTATCTAAAATAACTGACCCTATCAAATGAACACAAGGTTCTCCTTCCCCGTCATAGTCCATTTGGCTCAGATCATTTAAGAATCTATAGACAAACCTGTTACAAAAGGATGTTTGGCTAATGCCCATGAGAATCAAAAAATGATCTACAAGCCAGGCCTGGTGGTTCGTGCCTATAATCCCAGCACTTTGGGAGGACAAGGTGGGTGAATCACCTGAGGTCAGGAGTTCCAGACCAGCTGGCCAACATGGTGAAACCCTGTCTCTACTAAAAATACAAAAATTAGCCGGGCGTCATGGTGCGTGCCTCTAGTCCCAGCTACTCAGGAGGCTGAGGAAGGAGAATTGTTTGAACCTGGGAGGCGGAGATTGTAATGAGCTGAGATCATGCCATTGCACTCTAACCTGGGCAACAGAGCATGACTCCATCTCAAAAAAAAAAAAAAAAAAAAAAAAAAAAAAAATCTATGAATATCCTAAAACTAAATGTGACCATATTAGTGTATGTACCAATAGCCCTCAAGTAGAGAACTTGCTTTTATACTGGGGACAAATGTTTAAGAAGTCAAGAATATGCATGAATGAGAGGAAATGGCTCTTTTCTCTAGAATGGTGAGCAGGACAAAGAGTGAAAAGAACTAAGCTATTCAGGACAGCTCTGGTGTACTCCAGGATAAACTATACTTCATGATAAGCATCTTCTTGGTGCCTACAAACATGAACAACGCTGGACAAAGAGCAGGGCTCTCCTTGACTGGAGAATTCTAAAGGAAGCAGAATTGGCATAGGCTGGCAAGGTAGTGGTGCACAGATTATTCGAGTACCAGGCACAGCACTGTGTACCTGGACAAGTGTCCAAAAGAACAGAGTAATTTCCCCAAGACAAGGAGATATATGTGACGTGAAATGGCTCTTTAAGGAAGGCTTATTGGAAGTGTTCAGAAAATGGTCTTTAGCTGTCATCCCTTCAGGAAGTGACTGTGCTCCAGATGTTCACATCTTGCCCAAAGACACATCCTTCCTAGGGCAGCCCACGTCCAAAGACTGACTGCTATATAAAGGCTCAGAGTCATTTCACCACAATGTGGGACTACTCTGAATGGTCATTTGAACTCCAGGACTCCTCAAGGAATCAGCTGAAGCTGTGCTAGTCTGAATCTTTTTGTCCCTTCAAAATTTATATTTTGAAAATTAGCCGAGCATGGTGGCGGGTGCCTGTAGTCTCAGCTACTCGGGAGGCTGCGGTAGGAGAATGGCATGAACCCGGGATGCGGAGCTTTCAGTGAGCCGAGATTGTGCCACTGCACTCCAGCCTGGGCAACAGATCGAGACTCCGTCTCAAAAAAAAAAAAAAAAAAAAATTTATATTTTGAAATTTGATTCCCAATGTAATAGTATTAAAAGATGGAGCCTTTAGAAGGTGATTGGATCACGAGGACTCCACCCTCATAAATGGGATTAATGCCCTTATAAAAGGGGCCTCAGAGAATTTGTTTGGCCTCTGTTATGTGAGGACACAGCAAGAAGGTGCTATCTATGCGGCAGAGAACCCTCACTAAACATTACATTTGCTGGTACCTTGATCTTTAAATTTCCAGCTTCCAGAACTGTGAGCAACACATATTTATTGTTTATAAATTACCCAGTCTAAGGTATTTTGTTATAGCAGCCCATAAAGACTAAGAAGAAAAGGGGTAGCAAGAGTGGGGTGCTGATGTAACAAATACCTAAAAATGTGGAAGCATCTTGGGAACGGGGTAATGAATAGAGGCTGGAAGAATTTGGAGCTGCATGCAACAAAAAACCTGCCTTGTTATACATGTAACATTAAGGTGGACTCTGGTGAAGGCTCAGAAGAAGAGGGGAGATGTAGAGAAAGCCTCAATCTTTCTAGAGATTACCTAAAAGATGGCAGGCAGGATGTTTGTGGAATTATGGATGGTAAAAGCCATTTGGATGAGGTCTAAGATGGAAATGAGAAATATTTTATTGGAAACTGGAGGAAAGGTGATCCTTGTTATAAAGTGGCAAAGAAGTTAGCTGAATTGTGTGCATGTCCTAGTGCTTTGTAGAAGGTAGAACTAACTGATGAAAGAAGATATTTGGTGGAATAACTACCTAAGCAAATTGCTGAGGTACAACATAGCTTCTCTTGACTGCTTATTGTAAAATTTGAGAAGATTAAATTTATAGTAAAACATGAAGCGGAACTTATGCCTGACCATGTTGTAAAGAACAAAAAACATGTTCAGGACAGAATACCAATGGTGTAGTCAACCTAGCCATTGACAGGGAGATTAGATGGAAGGAAGTCACATGCTACTTATCAAGATGATGGAAGAATAACCCTGAATGCATTCCAAAGATCACTGGGCTTGCCACTTTCATCACAGGCCCAGAGTGCCAAGGCCCTGGGGACAGAATTTTGTCAAAAATGGAGACTTAGGTGCCCGTGGGGCTTTGGTGCTCATCCTGTGCTGCCTAAAGTCTCTGCTCCTCTCATTGTGGCACAGCACTCCTTAGCCGTACCATGTGGTTCAAGGTGATTTAAGTGTGGCTCAGGCCACCGCTCTAGAGGGCAGAGATGGTAAACCTTAGCTGCATATGTTCAATGCCATCTCCAAAAATGTGAAGAATACACAAGCTGTGCAGCATTGCTGCCTCCCTTTAGATTTCAAAGGATGCCCTGTTGAGTCTTGGGGCTCTGGTGGAGAACTGCACTCAGGAGTGAGGTCACCACAGAAAGCCCCCACGAGGGCAATGACTAGTGAAGCTGTAGAGGCAGGGGCACTGCAGAGACTCCTTACTAGGGCAATACCTAGTGGAGCTGAGAAAGTGGACTCACCCTCAAGAACCCAGCTCAGTAGAGCTAGCTGGGTGCAACTCCACTCTGGGAGATATGCAAGCACAAAACTCAACCCAAGAGAGTTGTGGCATTGGCCACACCCATCAAAGCCATGGGAGCAGGGCCACCTAGAGCCTTGAGGTTCCAACTCCTGCCCTGTGTGTCCAAAAGACAGAACGTCAAGCCAAAGAACATTAGTCTCCAGTCTTAAGATTTAATGTTTGCCCTATTGAGTTTTGGACTTGCTCAGTACCTATTAACCTTTTCTCTTTTTCTCTAATTTATTCCTTTTGAAATGGGAATATCTATTCTATGCCTGTCCTACCATTGTATTTTGGAAGCACATAATTTGTTTGATTTCTCAGGCTTGCTGATGGAGGGAAGTTTACCTCAGGGTTGAATTGTACCTTGAGTCTCACCTATATTTGATTTAGCTGATATTTAGGTGAAATTCTGAACATCAGACTTTTGAGTTCATGCTGGAATGAGTTAAGACTTTGGGGCTTTGGGAATGAATGTATTTTTCATGTGAGAAAGACATGAACTTGGGGGTGCAGGGGTAGAATATTAAGGTCTGAATATGTCCTCTCAAATTCATGTGCTGAGATTTAATTCCCAATGTAATAATTAAGAGGTGGGTGTCTTTGAAAAGTGCCTAGGTCATGAGGGCTCCACTCTTATAAATGGGATTACTGCCTTTATAAAAGAGGCCCAAGAGTGCTCGTTTGGCCTTATACCTTGTGAAGACACTGCAAGAATCTATGAACAGCATCTATGAAGCAGAGAGCCCTTACCAGATATTGGTGCCTTGATTTTGGGATTCTCAATCTACAGAACTGTAAGAGATAATTTTTTGTTATTTATAAATTACCCAGTCTAAGGTATTTTGTTACAGCAGCCCAAACAGACAAAGACAGGCTGCTTACTAATCCTATATGACAGCTTGCCTTCCTCCTCTGCTAACTGTTTCCTTTTCCTCTCCTACACAGGCACTCCCTAATAAACATTCCACATGCTAACTCTCCCTCAAAGTCAGCTTCATGGAGAAACCAACCTGCACTGGAGTAACATTCAAGGTTTTTCTTGTCATCTTGAAGCAAAACTGGGACACCTTTTAGCTGATGTAGCTGGAGGAAATACTGGTTACAAGTATAAACAAACAGTGTTACTGTACATAAAATAGTAGATTCAAAAAAATGGTAGCAAATAATGTTTTACTATATTCTAATTCCAGATAACTTGGTGAACTCAGTTCTTTTCAAAATCCAGTTTAAATGTCTGTGACCCTGTTATTTTCTCTGTAGCTTTCTAAGAAAAAAAAATCAATCTCTTCTTTTATTTTGCTTGTAGATCACTTAATACCAGTGTTATACCAAGGGTATGAGAGATGGAAGGGGTTTGGAGAAGAGCAGTCAGTCCTGGGCAGGTAACAAAGGGGTACATTGTGGAGAATTTAAAAACTATAATAAAACTGACTAGAAGCCAGCCTGCTTTGTATTATCACTGTGTTTGTGCAATTTTAAGTGATGTCAGTAACAAAATACTCCTTCCATCCATGGAAAGTGGTTTCCCCTTTCTACCCTCACAACAATTACACACATACGCTCCCTTACACCTTGTTATACTATGACTCAGTGTATGGCATACATCAGCCACCTTGCATTATATTATTAACTCCCAGACTATGAGTTCTTCATGTCAAACTTAAGTACAGCTGATCTTTGCCCCCTCCTTTTCATCTCTGTATGATCCTTATTAAAGTAGCTGACCCGGAGTAGACACCAATAATTTTTAGTTGAACAAATAAAGGACTGTAATTCAGTTCTTCATCCACATGTGGGAGTAGCTAATTAGCACAGAAATAATAAAGTCTTCCATCCCCAAAGCTTAACCAATGTCCCAAATCAATGCCATTATATTTCCCTCAAATGTGTTTCTCTTAGTTTTCCACATAGTTATTAAGTCAAAACTTCACTCTTTCTGGTGATGGGGTTCAGGATACAGTAACCCAAAATATGACTGTAAGAGACCAGAATATTTTTACTAAAATGCCAGGGGTTTAGTTTTGGTCCCATTGTTTGTCCCACAGAAAGCCAATCACCAACGCAACAAATATTGCCAGGGAAGAAGGCTTTTTATTTAGGGGACGTCAGCTGAAGAAGTGAGAGCCAAACCTCAAATTTGTCTCTTCCACTTGACTAAAATTTGAAGTTTATATGGTAGGGAAAGAATATAGTTATGTTCAGGGAAAACAGGAATCAGGGACAAGTAAGAAAGCAATCAAGATGGATGAGGGGCATGGCTTCTCACTGTCTGGATTTCAGGAGTTGCAGTTTTTGCCTGAGAGTTGGTTTCCTGAGGAAGAAACTAGAGCAAGAAAAATTTAAGTTTCAAGTTTTAAAACCAGGGAGAGTCAATTTCTGTGTTTATTAAAAAAATCATAAACACTACTTCCATGGGACAATTGAGCCAGTTTCAATATGCTACCCCAAATAAGTCTCTTTGGCATATGGATTATTTTGAGCTGGTTATTTTGAGAAACTGCTGACTAAGGAGTAGTTCTTAAAGGTTATCCTTTGGTTAGAGAAATTTACATCTATACAGGAAATCTCCATGTATAAGAGTATCTCCCTTTCTGCACCAGGAAAAGGTAGGATAACTAAATCACTAGAGATTCTTAATAGATGGAAAAGGCATCAACTTAAATGTCCAGAAATCCTTACCAAAGGCACCTGGTGTAAGGGGGAAGTGGGCCTGAGTATCAGCATGTGCTCAGCCTATCAAGCAGTGTGTCTGGTGCCATAAGGCGATGTTCTATCTCAAGGTGATATATCTGTCTTCTCACAGATGTCCTGCAGGGTTGACTTTTTTGATTCACAATCAAGAGAATGGTGAGAAGTCTGAATGAGAGAAAAGAAGGGAAAGGGCTAGAGAAGCAGATGGCTAGGACTGAGAAAGGAGGCTTTTAGGAGAGTTAGGGTGAGAAAGGACTGAAGCAGCTCCAGGTTGGGAAGGAAAGGCTAGGCGAGAAATAGGATTTTAAGAAGCATTGCTCATATATAGAACCTGAGCTACTTCGAAATTTCTTTTGATTGCTAGGCTATGTTTTCTTTGTCTGCCATAGTGTTAGCAAAATCACGTTACATTTCAGACTCTATGTCTCAATTTAAGTAGTTAAACCATCAGTTAAGGTCTGTAACTGCCTTCCAGGTCAGTGTGTGTCTGGGACAATGAAGGAATCCATTCATCTTTGAATTCACCAACTATTTGACCTTGAGAAAGTCAACACTTTTTGAAACGTCTACTTTCTTCATCTGCAAACTAAGGTAATAATGGCACCTCTCCCATGAAATGATTGTGAGAATTAAGCAAAATCATGTATGAATGAAGCCCTCCGCTCAGCCTTTGTCAAAGAAGGAGTGCTAAATAAATGATAATGTCCTGTTATTGTTTATGTTGTTAGAATAGTAAAAATCAAGCAGAATTCTTGGCAGTCTCAAAGAAAAATTATGTGTCCTAGCAAACTAGATGGGGCCAAGAAGAACCCCTGGGACTAACTGAATTACAGTGACTGGAATCAAAACATTCTACTCCTTGCAGTGGTTCCTGTCATCTGCAGATGCAACATATTTTTATTTCTAACTGCAAACATGTCATATTTTCCCTAAATAGTAGTTTCCTATGTTAAGCATTTCATATAATTTTAGCATTATTCTGTATCTCATTAGCTTAAATATTTTTCTTCCATATTCCATCTTGTGTGCTTGCTTCTACTCAATCTTCCTTCTATCAAAATAATACAAAGATTGTAAAACTCCTCCAAATTTGAATTCAGTGATGAAAATGAGCTTAACATCCCACCTCTTTTCTCTCATAATCATTGCCCTTTCTCTCCTGCTCCTAAGCTTATTCCTTAGACATTTCACCTGAGAATGACTTGCTCCTCAAGATCTCAGCTCTTTCACTTTCAGAGGTAAAAGAGGGAGAGGCCTTTAATCAGTTGAATCTTCTTGTCTCATAAGGAAGCAATAGCAATAACAACAAAACCACATTGCCTTAACAGCTAGTTGTAATTAGAAGGCAGATACAACTTAAAATAAAATTCAAACAAATAAACAAAACACTAGGACAAAAGCTCTTTGAGCCATAGTGGTCCAAGGGGATGCTATCTGTCCCTTTGTTTCCTTTCACTTTCTTCTACAGCTCGCTCTTTGCTTGTTATATTGCAGAGTTCTGTCCTCTCACACCATTTCCATATGTACGTTGTTCTTAATCAATGGTCTGAGGACAGTAGCACAATTTCTGCCTGGAGTCCATGAATTTCAAAACTTTTAACAATGTGTGTGTGTGTGTGTGTGTGTTCATGTGCACAGGCAGATATTTTCTGGGAAAAGGATCGTATCTATCAGCAAAATTCCAGATGCCCCTCCAAAGTAAGTCATACTTTGCAGGACTTAGGTGGTTTATCCAACCCTCAATTCCATTTACTTCTGTTTTCTTCCTGCTCTTCTCATTGCACATGTACTATTTTTATACACTAATGGTTCTATGTAAACATTTTAGATTTCAAAGCAGATATATTTCTTGCTTTTTCACTACTATCTGAGAGGATTTTCTTTTAGTTCAATGCCTATATAGTAGGCATTTCGAGTCAAATGGCATTTTCAAACAGTGCAGATGGCTGGTGATACATGAGAGAATTAGGCATGACTCCTGCTGTCCAGGAGCTTATAATATAACAGGAAGGCAGATAATGTTAAAGAAAAACAACTACAGTAGCAACAATGAAGAATTAAACATGGAGAGCTATAAGAAGTATAGATGAGGAGGTTCTAAATCTGCCCAGGAAAGTTAGGATAAACCTGTTGAAATAGGTGACATTCAAATGTGTCTGGAAAGGCCTTGGTGAGTTTTATAGGGAAAACAGGTAGGAAAGAACATTCCTGGCAGAAATGGAAACAACAGTGACACAGTTTTGCTCTGTGTCCCCACCCAAATCTCTTCTCGAATTGTAATCCCCGTGTGTTGAGGGAGGGACCTAGCAGGAGGTGACTGGATCGTGGGGGTGGTTCCCCCGTGCTGTTCTTGTGATAGTGAGTCCTCACGAAATCTAATGGCTTAAAAGTGGCACTTCCTCCTTTACTCTCTCTCTCTTCTGCCACCATGTAAGATGTGCCTTGCCTCCCCTTCACCTTCTGCCATGGTTATAAGTTTCCTGAGGCCTCCTCAGCCATGTGGAACTGTGAGTCAAATAAACCTCTTTCTCTTGTAAATTACCCAGTCTCAGGTATTTCTTTATAGCAGTGTAACAGTGGACTAATTCAAACAGTTAGTTTTGGTATCTGTAACAGTGGACTAATACAAACGGTTAGTTTTGGTATCTCTGAGGCATGAGGTGAATGTAGTTGTGGTGGGACCTGGGACTGGAAGGGAACACTGGAGTCACATGAACGATCCCAGCTGAATGACCCGGGATATCAAGCCAAATCATATATGCATATATATTGGGGTGTGTGTGTGTGTGTGTGTGTTTGCATATGTGTGTGTGGTGTGTGTTGCATCCTTACCTATGTGCCTATGCAGAGAAAGTATACTTTAGGTAGAAGTCTGCTAAGTTGCCAAGCAGTTCCAAGGCTGTGGAAAGCAGGAAGGCAGAGGTTGAGCAGATACGGACCATTCAGGAACTGAGGAATGCAGCTTCTGAGGCCTAGAAATACAGGTCCAAGTTCAAGTTGGAGATAGAGACAATTCCCTGAGGCATGAGAAAGGACCTGAATCTGCCAGAGGGTAAAGAAGCTAAATTTGTTATATACTATATACTATTTATATAGTATATAAATTTATATAGTATATACTATTTATATAGTATATAAATTTGTTATATACTATATATTATTCGATTCTATGAACATTTAAAAAGGCATCATGAATATAGATCCTTAAACATTTATGTTTGTTATTTAAACTGGGATCTTTCAGCTTATTTTATCAGGAAGATTCCTGAGTTTTGTGAAGAGCATTGTGCAGGGTGCACATGGATCAGGTTATGCAATTATATTCTCAATGAAACCCTATTATGTGCTGATAAAGGTCAAATGTGAAATGGCTCTTTTTGTAAAGGTGACTTTCACATAATTCTGTTATACTTTAATAAGTATCATGGTAGTAGACACTTTATTCTGAGCACATTGTAAGTGCTTTCGCAAACAGGCCTACGTGTTGTTTTCACTGATAAACACAGTATTGATGGCAAAGCCTACAGGCCAATTCTGAGACTAAACATTGTAGTTGTTTGTATGTTACAGCACTCTGTGAAAGAAGCCTTTGCCCAGGGCTTTTTAGAGGTAGTTTGGCTGTCAAATAAAGTTACTAAATGGACTTTTAATTTACTGTATATATATTTATATCAGAACCTTAGGATAAGTTTGCAGGTATCTGAAAATTGGCTAATGGAGCAAGATAAATGTGTCTGTTATCACTGCTCAAGGGGCTACATTTGAATCATTGTTTTAATTTGCAGAACTGAAGTATTTTTAAGGAGGTGATGACAAAATAAAATTGAATTAAGTTTAGTGGGCAGAGTAACTGTGGAAAGATTTCTGCTCTAAAAATGGGTTTTACCTAAGGCCCTTTTCATGATAAAGATAAAAAATTTTATAGGCTGATGTTTTACTTGCCATTTAGTTTTTGTTTTTCTTTTTCTTTGCCAAGTAATATCTACTAGTTGTCTTTCATGATGACACATTCTTGTTTCTTCCATTGTTACTTGATGATTTTGTCTGAGCATGTGGCTGGTGCATGGGTTTAAATCAGGAAACCCTAGGGTCTTGCAGGAAGCAGGGTGTGTGTTAATGTTTTATAGGATATCACGGAATGTAGGATTTACTAGAAATGTGGGGAGGTTTTTGAGGGAGCCACCATCTGGAAGTAACTTTTCCTACCAAAACCTACAATACACTGTAGAAATTGTGACCAGTAGAGCCACAGAGAGAAAAAGCCTTCCAGAAAGCCCCAGGAAATACGTTTGCAGATGAGAATTACCAGAGAGTGAACGTCTTAGAGTCTGGCCTTTCAGGGATCTAGATGTATTGGATACAGACTTTCATCAGAAAAATTGAACCGTGTTAATAATGGCTGAAAGATATTTCTCCATCTTTGGTATATTAACCTTAACACAAAAATGTAATACATTCAGTGCAGGCCACTGTAGGACACAGAAGAGGAGAAGCAGACAGTCCAGACTTCAAGCTCACGGCAGAAGAAAACCTGGGCAGAACTTTCTCCAAACCTATCTCCTTGAAGGATAGGGATATATTTAAAATCCAAGTGTGGGGGACTTGACTAGGTTTAGGCAGATCTTTATAGATTTTTGCTTGGGTAGTGGGTTGAAGAAATTATTGTAGCCTCTGGCAGTGGAATTCCTGTTAAAGAGGAAGGTGTCTGTATTGAGGGAAATAATTTGTGAAATGGCTTGGGGTAAAAGATGAGAGCTTGGAGTCAGTCAACTAAAAAAAAAAAAAAAATGGCATAGTGATTGTGCATTAGGAATAAACAAAGATTTAGGGGAGAAGAGATTCAAAATAGAAAAGTAGTGGCATGGATGAATGACACATAGCAAAGACATTTCAGAATGGACATTCCTAAGGTTCACTTTGAAGTTTTGTTCCATGCTAGAAAGACATTCAGTCTTTCCAGCTCACAAAGATGGTTAATGGAGTCTGTTGTGTACCCCCAAGCCTTTGTGTAATTGCTAAGACAACACTTTATTTTGGTTATTGGAGGTGTATGCAAATGATAAAAGAATAAAAATATATGTAAGTGTTCTGACAGTGATAAAGAACACTTTATCTCTTTAAGTACAGTTTTATGTTAAAATGTTAATCAAAATGTTTATCATATACAGTCACATTTTAAAAGCAATTAAATAAAAAATTATATATATAATATCTAGGCTTCATAGGATTAAAGAGTTCTATTTAGAGGTTTTCTGCAACTGTGATTTTCTGGTTTTTATTTTCCTTTTTTGGTAATCCATTTGAAATCCTTTCTGGATTAAAAAAATAACTTTACATAGTGGTTCAATGTGTCTTTATCCTACTTTTTATAAAGTAAGTTATGATTGCTATTTAAAAAGCAATTTATTAGTTCAATGTTACACCTTGTCATAACCAATTAACTTTGGATGCTGGTGCTCTACTTTGATTTCTAAAACTTTATGTATCCCTTACATTGTTAAGTTGTATCCCTTACTTTGTTAGCTAAAAACATTTTGTTCAGAAACGTCACCAGTTAGCAGTTTAACTCTCTACAAAGCTTTCTCTTGTTTAAATAGAAATCATAACTTATGCTTTTATCTAGGGACTACTTATGTAGAAATACAGTTGTTTTAAATTGTGGATAAACCTCATCACATAAAATTATAGGATATTATACATTTCAAAATATTACCATCCTCCCCTAACAAAATTTAGTTATAATCAAAACTACTGCCTTGTAGAAGAACCCTATTAGCTTATTTAGAAATGTTTTTCTCCTAAAGACAAAGACTAGGTCAGTGTTAGTTCAAAAAGATCAATTAGACAGTTGGTGTGTGGCACTCAATGCTAAACACTTTTTATATAAAGATGGTATAAAGCTGGGCATTGTGGCTCATGCCTGTAATCCAAGCTACTTGGGAGACTGAGGTGGAAGAATCCTTTGAGCCTAGGAATTTGAGTTTGAGGCTGCAGTGAGTTATGATTGAGCCACTGCATTTCATTACAGTCTGGGCAACAGAGTGAGACCCTGTCTCTAGAAAAGAGTTTTAAAGGTAAAATCTAATAAATAAAAATTATCCAAGTAGTCACATTTTTAAAAGCAATTAAATCTATACATCTTGGCACATATCAGGTTTTTAAAAATTGTTTTCTCTTCTTTTTAGCCTAATCTTGAGTTGCTTGAGCAAATTTGTTTTGTATCTATTAGTGTTAACCTTAGAAGCTCATTTTTTTTCAGCATTTCACACAGGAGCAGCAGTCCTATATTATCATGATGTTGTTGTCAATACTAAATGTTTATAATGTAATTTGTAATTTCAGGAAGTATTCCTGTTCTCAACATTTTAAAAAATGTATATACATGAAAAAAACTAAGTTTCTCATCAATGTTGATAGAGAAATTGTTTACTTAAAACACTTGTTTCTTCAAGGTATTAATAGTTATTCCCTGAAGCTGTTTGTGTAAATGCATAGTTTTATATTTTTGTTTGACGAGAATGCATAAAAAAGAGCTGTTAAAATTTAAGGTATTTTATTATCATGGCTTATGTGTTTCAGAATCTAGAAAAACCAGTCATTTGACCTATAAAAGAAATTATGAAGGTAAATTAACTCTGTAGAAATCACAAAAATCCTCATTTGGGCATTACATTTCTGAGCAGTGATGGTGCAGACGTGCTCCTTTGATATTACTACAGTAATTGTATAGTATTCCTTATAACAGGAATGATGATACAGGGCTGACTGCTTCTGATTTCTCTGCAGGGCTGCAGAGAAAACAATTTATAAACCATAATTTTTAATGTTTGACTCAAGGCGTGGTCAGGGGATCGGAATTATCTTAAAATATATTTTTTTACTGCTGATAACCACAGGGCTGTTATACCTAAAATAAGACCTGGGAGTTGCTGATGATTAAAAAATTTGAATTTACAGATTTACTGGGTCTCTTCTGTGGCTGAGAAGGAGGAAAATGGGATTGGAAGAAAACATTTATATCAGCTTGGATGATACTGAGTGTCCCAAACCCAGTCCCCACAGCACCTCCTCTGCCAGCAGCAGCAGCAGCAGCAGCAGCAGCAGCAGCATCTCCTTTCTTGATGCATGAAGCTGGTCCTGCTTGCCTGGTAATCTGAAACCGAAACATCTGAAATGGTTACACTGCAAAAGCGGTGCTGACTTTTCTCATGGCCTACCCTTGCTATCTCTCATTGCTTCCAAATGATGGGGTATAGGAAGCCCTACCCGCAAATATGGCATCTTGACATACTAAGAATTTTAAGCTGAAGGAAACTGAGAAAATGAAGAAGCAGAAAGGTTTCCCTAACCTTCTCCTATCTCTTCTCTCCTGACAGGTGTCCTGCCCTATACCTAGAGGATAGGCATGTTACGTAGAAAGGCAAAGAAGAGTCTGACTAGGGTCTCCCAATTTCTTACCATTAGATTATATCCCCTTTTTGTCTAATCATACTTATACAAGAATGTCTGTTCTTTATCAAACTGACCCATAAAAATAATTTTACCTGAGTCTTCGGGTTTTCATTTCTATAGGCTTTCTTGTCACATAAAACTTTGATTAAATAGATTTGTTATGCTATTCTCTTGTTAATGTATCTTTTGTTATAGGAGTGTCAGCCATGAACCTTGCATTGGACAAGTGAGAAAAGATTCTACTTTTCTCCTCTACACAACTCTATATCTAGAGTCAGGTTCCAGCAGGACCCAGGAAGACATACAAAATGTGACTTGAGAGGAGAATGATGACAAAAAGACCTGCAAGATTTTGACAATTCATGTAATCAAAAAACCAAAAGGTAGACACCACCTCCCACTCATTAGGATGGTTACTATGAAAAAAAAAAAAAAAAAGAAAAAGAAAATATCAAGTGTTGATGAAGAACTAGAGAAATTGGAACCCTTGTGCATGGTTGGTGGGAATGTAAAATGGTATAGCTGCCATGGAAACCAGTATGGCAGGTCCTCAAAAAATTAAAAAATGCAATTGCCTCCCAGCACTTTGGGAGACCAAGGCAGGTAGATCACCTGAGGTGAGGAGTTCAAGACCAGCCTGCCCCATCTCTACTGAAAATACAAAAATTAGCTGGGTGTGGTTCTGGGTATCTGTAATCCCAGCTCCTCAGGAGGCTGAGGCAGGAGAATCGCTTGAACCCAGGAGGCAGAGGTTACAGTGAGCCAAGATTGCACCATTGCACTCCAGCCTGGGCAACAAGAGCAAAACTGTCTCAAAAAAAAAAAGGAATTGCCATTCCATTTCAGCTGGATTATTCCAGCCATTCCTCTTCTGAGTATTTACCCAAAAGAATTAAAGCAGGGTCTCAAAAAGATATGTGTACACTCATATTCATAGGAACATTAGTCACAATAGCTAAAATGTAGAAGCAACCCAAGTGTTCATCAACAGATGAATGAATAAGCAAAGTATGGTAGAGCCACACAATAAAATACTATTCAGCCTTAAGAAGAAAGGAAAATCTGACATATACTACAACAGGGATGAACCTTGTGGATATGCTAAGTGAAAGAAGCCAGTACTATGACTTGAATGTTTATCTCATCCAAAACTACTGTGCTTGAAACTTAATCATCAATGCAACAGCATTGGGAGGTAGGGCCTAATGGGAAGTGTGTAGGTCATGAGGACTCTGCCTTCATGAATGTATTAATGCCACAACAAAAAGACATTTAGGAGTGGGTTCACCCCCTTCTGCTTTTCTGCCATGTGAGGAACAGTGTTCCTCCCCTTCCAAGGACACAATGCTCAAGGCACCATTTTGGAAACAGAGACTGGGCTCTTACCAGACACCAAGCCTGGTGGTACCTTGACCTTTTTGTCATACTGGCATTGTTGACTTTCATTTGTGGTGAATTGGGATGGATTTTGGTGAAGGAAATGCACTGGTGGGTACAATTTCTAGGTGTTTCAGGTTCAGAGAGAAATTGTAATGATAAGGGCCGTGAAAAGAGATGGCTGCTGCTGGGTGCCATTGATGAATTAGAGAAAGACAAACAAAAACTGAAGGTAATTACTCATCAATCAAAAGTAAATTGTGAAATTCAGGAGATGTCCTTGGAAGCACATAAACTTTCACTTCTGTTACTGTACGGCAGAAAAAGCTAAGGATCAGGCTCAGGACTTAATTAGAAGAGTAGCAAAACTTCAGAGAAGGTATGTTGAAATTCTACCCCCAGCAAGTCTGTGTGTCAAAGTCTGGGCCACCATAGGGAAAGTATGGGGTCTTGAGAGTGGAGTTTGATGAAATGATGTACTTTCATCAATTCTACCTCTGCTAGTGGAAATTGGATCAATTGCCAGAGTTGAGTCACAATATAACCTGGCTAGGAAAGTGCTGGGTGTACTAGGTAAGGAAAGGTCTGTACCTGGAAGAAGCTATAGGACTTAGCTGACATATACCAGTAGGAGTTGGGACCTGATTAATTGGGCAGGATTTTGAGCATGCTGTATCAGGAGAGTAGAGTGTGAAGTTGGGTCTGAGACAGTTTTTTTCAATATGGGAACAGCCTCCTGTGATACAAGATTCAACACCTTGACAATGACCTGGAAGATACTGTCAGCACTCTCTAACGACAGCTCTTACAAGTTTGGAAAAAATAATGGCCCACACGAAGTAAAGTATAAGTGTCAGAACTGCTGAGGCAAGTAGTGGAAAAAGATGAGATCCAAGGCTTAAAGTGGGCATGCTCTGTAGATACATTAGGTAAGGACAGAAAACACACCAGCTGGAGCTTTCCAGAGGAAACTCCAGGTATGATGGATTTAGGGATGGTAAGTCCTATCACATTACCATTTAACTCACCTGTTTAGCTCATTAAGCTCACAGATGATTCTGTTAAGTAACCGTGCATTATCGTAAGCTTAATAAAATAAGTGACTTCAGATGCAGCTGACGTTTCAACTTTCTTCACTGGAAGAATCAATAGAACCCTGCACCTGATAAGCACTTATCAAGTAAGCAACACTTCCCACCAATTTATTTTAACCTGAGCTTGCCAGAGCAGTTTTCTTTTTTTTGACTAAGACTGTACATCTTCATTGTTTTACATCAGGGCTACATCAAATAGTCTGGGTCTGTGTCATATTTCATTCCACAGAGACATTGATCACCTCTCCATAACACGAGGCATCTTCCTAGGACGTTATTGACATTCAGGGTAAGTTAGAGAGTAACGGACATCCTAGACCCCTTGGTAAGACATTTACATAGCAGAGGGTGAAATATAATCACATAAAACTTCAGATACCTGCCACTGAAACGGAGTTGCAGGATAGTCCAGTGGCCAGGGAATTAAAAGATAGTCTCTCTAAAGTGAAACATGAGTTCTTATACCTTAGATTCCTTATTATTAAGAAAGGGGCACAGCATATGGGAGCAACATATCCCAAATTTGGGTGCATTGCTCCAATTCACTTAATGAGAAGTACATAAAACTATAAAGTTTTGGCCGGGCGCGGTGGCTCAAGCCTGTAGTCCCAGCACTTTGGGAGGACAAGACGGGCAGATCACGAGGTCAGGAGATGGAGACCATCCTGGCTAACATGGTGAAACTCCATCTCTACTAAAAAACACAAAAACAAATTAGCCGGGCGTGGTGGTGGGTGCCTGTGATCCCAGCTACTCGGGAGGCTGAGGCAGGAGAATGGCATGAACCCGGGATGCGGAGCTCGCAGTGAGCCGAGATCGCGCCACTGCACTCCAGCCCGGACGAAAGAGCGGGACTCTGTCTCAAAACAAAAACAAAAAAACAGAACAAAACAAAACAAACCAAAACAAAAAAACTATAAAGTTTAGAGTCCTGGTAGAGACTGAACTCATAACTAATAAATAGAAAGTATCTATGTGGCTTGAAATACTCTTCATGAACTGCATGTTTCTGATTCAGAAAATGATAGAATTGGATCAAGCCATCATCAAATGAAAGGAGTATATAGGAAATTGGGCTTAGACAGGTCTTAAAGGCATGAAGAAGTTATGCAAGTAGATGGCTCAACCACCCAGTGCACCCATTTGTTTGGCATTACCACCCTTGCCTCAGTCAACGTTTGTGACACATTTATTAAGGAAGAAAATATTTGTCTGTTTTATAGGTGATTGTACCAGAAATAGACAGAAGTGGACTGTCATGGTATTATAGTACCATTCAAGAGTGGCTCCCAAGCAGAGAAGGGAAAAGAAATCCTTTCAGTGGGCAAATGTTCATCCATGTATCTTTCTGGTGTTCCTTTTTGCTGGAAGATAATATAAACAGACATATAAACATACACCGCTTTATGGGTAGTGGCTAAGAATAGATCAAGATAGTCAGGGGCCAGATAGCCCCTGAATCTTGGAAATCAGTAAATGAATAAACCTCTCAGAAGTGCTTCATGGGAATCTCACCAAAGTAAACTCACTGCAAAGGAGGCTTTTAATAACCAGGTGGATAGGATGGGCCTTTCTACTCAGATTATTTAGCTTCTCCCCACTACTATTCTGGTGCCTGATCAATGACTTATCAACAAAGAGGTCATGGTGGCAAGAATGGAGATTATGCTGGGTTCAACAATCTGGACTTTCACCAATCCTAGCCTGGCTATCATCACTGTGAATTTAAGTCTGTCAACAGTGGAGAGAAATACTGAGCGGCTAATAAGAAACTATAAGCTGTTAGAACCAACCAGCAACCTGGTTCCATTATGGAGGGGGAAGCAACTCATCCTCACTGGAACAGGTCATTGGGTTGTATCCAGTTTTCATACTTCCTCAGATTTTCTTGGCCCCACCCATCCCACTTGTTTGCTCAATGGAATGCTCCAGTCTGGTCATCACTACCATTGTCTCATCTCAACTCCTGCATGCTTTCCCTTCCTTGAATGAGGGCAAAGGGGAAGCCTACTTTTCCCATCATGTTCAAACTAAATTGAAGCAACCTGCTTTGGAGCATGATATCTGGCTCCCCAGTGACTGCCCAGAGGCACTAAGTAGCACAACTTGGAAGTGTGGGGGAGTTAAGGCCTCAAATGGTGAATTCTGACCAGCAAAAGATAGGGAAACAGAAAGAAGCGGCAGCATAATGAGTGCATATTTGTTTGCATAATATTGGTGGGAGCATGTTGTTGATCCTATTTGTCGTTGTTTAGAAGCTCAAGTATACATAGAAGAGTATACATCTATGTTGAGTAGTCAAAAGGAAGGCTTGCTTTGGCTCTGGTGGTTTGGCAGTCAATATTGATTTTAATCACCTGTGTTGCCTTCCTGTGTATTGAAAACTAGAAAAGAATTTTTTAAAGGTACATTTCCAAGTCTTCCTTGCCATGATGTTTTGCTATATAATTTAAGTTCCACTGAAAAGATTCAAAAGATGAAAATATGGAGAAAGTCATTTTTCTGATTTTTTGACTTTCTGTTGGCAAGGACCATTTGGCAACATTGAGATTTTTATGCACTGCTACGGTTTCTAGTCACTAATTTTCATGAATATTGAGAGCCAGCTGCAATTTGCAGCAGTGGTTTTCTCCCTGTGTCACAGCTGTAGCAGTGTCCTTAGCATTTGGCATATAGGAGAAACTCAAAAAGTGCTTACTGAATTGAACTGGATTTCATAGAACTTGTAAAGAAAAACAAAACCAAATTTACGCTGTAGTCCATAAGTGCCAGGGTAGACATCATTTGCAGCCAATAACTGTATTCATCACATTTTGAGCCTCCCTTATTTGTGTATTTTGTTGTTTGTTTTTAACTACATATGTATGCTGAGAAAGAGAGTAAAACAGGGGCTGTGTGCTCCCTCACAATTCAGAAGGGGCTTCCCTCCTCTCCTGCAAGGCACACAGGTCTCCTCTGTTCTGGATAGGTCGGGTAAGGGGCTGGGCAGAGTCTTTTGGTACAAACCATGGTGGATGATTGATGAACAGGCAGTGGGCTGAATGCTGGCAATTGGTGCTCCTGACAGGGCATCAAATCTGTACTGATTCAGCACACAAACCACTTCCTAACACTGATAGGGACTACTTAGAGTCTTTCTATTTCTTTCTCATCCACTCTTCTGTTCACATGGCAGCTCCCTGTTCTCTCCCCTCTCACTCAGTGCATCATTTTTCTAGTCCTGGAGAGCAGTGAATTCTCTCTGCAAGCATGCATCTGAATCTATTCACCTCCTGTTAGACTGGAAGGCTGCTGAAGAATTGAATATTTTAGCTTTCCTTCATAGGCTCTGCATGGGTGACTTGTATCTGCCTTTAAAAACTTGGGAGAGGAAGCCCTCAAGATGTGAGTGAACAAAATCAGTATTTGGTAGAAAAGACACAAACTGATAATTCAAAATATTATTCTACTACAATGTGAATTGCTGTATTGTTTGTTCTTTGTGAGTTGGCAGAACATAATTTGAGAACTGCTAAAATATGTAACATCACTTAACTAGACCCATTAGGAAATATTTCAGTCAAAGCTGGTCTGAAGTATTGGTCTGTTTTAAAATCTGTGTGCCTTCGCAGGTTCCACTGAAACAGGTTACACTCATTTCCGCTTAGCAACCATTTATTTAGAATGCTAGGGACAAGTTGTGGTCTTGGAAATTTATCTTATGATCTCAATTTCTTTCCATATTTACCAAGGTTAACTCATATTAAATCACCCAATAAAACCTGAACAAGCATCAATAATATTTTCTCCTTACACAATTTGCTTTCTATTGAAGGCTACATGAAGAGGAGAAGCTCAATTATTTTAAGATAAAAATGTTAGATTAGGTGGAACTCTGCATATTTGCCAGCCATCTGGTTCAGTCACAAACTCCCCAGGAATCCTGAACATATTTGCAACCAAAAATAATTTGAACTTGAATGACTGTTAAATTGGGATGTAAAATGTGGTAACCCAAACTATGCACAGATACTTACAAAGGACCAATTAATAGATTTATTTTGAGCCTTATGCTCTGTGATATTTTATTTTCTTCAGAGATAACTAAAAGGATGCAAATATTTGTTAATAATTGAATAAAAACTCTCCCACCTGTAAAATATATTATAAATTTATCCAAAGTGTCTTCTGCTCCAAGGTTAGCCAGAAAGAAGCAAAAACAAAATCAAAAACAAGAATTGCATTGTGTGTAATCTTTCTCATTTGCCAGTTTGCAGGGAAACAGTAGTTAAGTTCCTTATGCAAAGGAAACTCCTATAAAGGAAACGCAAGGTCATTCATGATTAGTCTGGAGATGACAAAGTAACAAACCTAATTTTTGTTTGTGGAATTATTTTCACAATTACATCAGACACACCTCTTCAGCTATCAAGCTGCAAACTTGATGGAAGGTATACTGTGAATAGTGTAAATGAGAGCACATGCTGCTGGAGCTATGAAGGAAATAGAAAACTGTGTACAATATTTCATCTCAAGAAACTGGTGATGTTTCTGTCAAAGGCGTTTGAACCAGAACAACTCCATCTTGAATAGGAGTTGGAGAAAATAAGGCTGAGACCTACTGGGCTGCATTCCCAGACAGTTAGGCATTCTCAGTCACAGGATGAGATAGGAGGTCGGCACAAGATACAGGTCATAAAGACTCGTATCCTTGCTGATAAAACAGGTTGCAGTAAAGAAGCTGGACAAAACCTACCAGAACCAAGATGGCAGAGACTGATCTCTGGTGGTCCTCAGGGCTACACTCCCACCAGCGCCATGACAGCATACATGTGCCATGGCAATATCAGGAAGTTACCCTACATGGTCTAAAAAGGGGAGGCATGAATAATCCACCCTTTGTTTAGCATATAATCAAGAAAAAAACCACAAAAATGGGCAACCAGCAGCCCTCAGGGCTGCTCCGCTATGCCTATGGAGTAGCCATTCTTTTATTCCTTCCGCTCTTTTATTCCTTTACTTGCTTTCACTTTACTCTATGGATTCATCTTGAATTATTTCTTGTGAGAGATCCAAAAACCTTCTTTTGGGGTCTGGATAAGGACCCCTTTCCAGTAACATTTCTGTGCCAGAGATGTCATGTATCAAAATGCAAGTCACCAAGTTCTATGCCAGAACACAGCTGACCTTCAGTTTATAGTAGTACGTCCGGCAAACACCAGTTTTAGATCTTGTTAAAATCATTGGTAAGAACCTTCCCCCCACCTCATTAATTACCTAAACTGCATTTACCTTCGCTAAGGAACTGCAGACTATACCAACACAGGCCACATGCTGTGTTCCAGGATTACCATTTAAAGATAATTCAAACTTTTCAAGTATGTAATTGAGAGTGAATAATTTTGAGATATTGACTCTAATTTTGAATCCTGGAGGGAGGATCTTAAATCAATGAAAAAAAGCTTCACTTGCTACAAGAAGATTTGCTAAGGTAGGAAGAAAATATTTTCAGTTCAAATGTTACTGGTCTTACATATTAAAAAACTTTAATCTAGCCAACAGAAAATTTCCAAAGGAGTATGTGTACCTTGAAATTTACATTATATTTCGTTTTGCAACTCAATAAATGTTTGTGAACTTACCATGGCTCAAATTTTGGCTGCTGAGCAGGAACTATTTAAGTTTTAAGTTGATCACCTTATTGAAGAAGAAATAACTTGCTTTGTGCAGAGCATGATATACTTATTATAAGCTTCCAGGCTTGGGCAAAAATTGCTATGTGGTACACTGTATACAAAATTGCTATCTGATGTCCTGTGATGGCAAAGGCAATCACAAATAATGAAGGTGATAATGATGAAGAAGATGATGATGATCATAATTGATGATTGCTGATGAAAATAACATTATCAAACCCTTACTATCTGCCAAACACTCTTAGAAGCACTTACACACACTAATGAGTTTAATCAGCAAATAATCTTAACCAATGAGGTAAATGCTGAGATGAGCTAGTTTTTCTCTGAATCTCTGGCATTGGTAAAAGAACTGCTAATAAATAAGAAATTAGGGTAGCTGAAATACCTAGGCACTTCCTGGAGAAGCTCAACCTTGATGGAGCCCATAGTGGGTGGTTGGCTTAGGAAGGAGCATGCTTATCTGGCTCTGGTGACATTAAGGCCAGAACTTGGTTGTGGCCACCTCATAGCAATGTAATAAAGCTCCACTGGGGTGCAGTATAGCTTCTTTAGTCCCCTTCTGTCTGATCATTCACTTTATAACAAAAAACTCAGCCAGTTCTCTAGAACAGTACTATTTGCTATCTTGGGGATGTACAGAAATGTGTGTCTTGTGTTTTGAGTTGTCACAATGATTGGAATTCGGTTATCACTGGCAATGAGCTACTGGAGGAATGAGGGATGTTAAAGTGTCTTAAAAGCTAAGATAGTCTCAGATGGTAAAGAATCATTTTATCCAAAATGTCCATGGCTCTCCTTTGAGAAGCAGTGATGATGGATGATTCAGGCCCTCCTCAAGTGACATCCAGACTGGCTTTTACAGTGGCAGAACTGGAATAGAAAATGGTGTGGAAGGGAAGAAATTACAGAGTCAAATCTGGAATATTTTCCCTCAATTAAAAAAAAAAAATTGTTAGGCTGCAATGAGAATGTACTAGTATTGCAGTACATTTATTTGTTCAATAATTGTTTTGGAATACATCTTTGCGGTGGAAACTTTAGAAGTAGGAGGGAAATATGTTTGATGGACGTATTGAATGAATTTCCTTTCAGGCATATTATTATTATCATCATCGTTATTATTATTATTATTATTTTGAGACAGAGTCTCGCTCTGTCATCCAGGCTGGAGTGCAGTGGCACAATCTTGGTTCACTGCAACCTCCACCTTCTGGGTTCAAGCGTTTCTCATGCCTCAGCCTCCTGAGTAGCTGCGATTATAGGCACACACAACCACATCCGGCTAATATTTTGTATTTGTAGTACAGATGGGGTTTTGCCATGTTGCCTAGGCTTGTCTTGAACTCCTGAGCTCAGGCAACCTGTCCACCTGGCCTCCTGAAGTGCTAGAATTACAGGTGTGAGCCACCGTGCCCGGCCCTCAGGCATATTAATCGATTGTGCATAGTAGACATCATACAGACAGCACGTATTTTATTTATTTGTTTATCTGTTTATTTATTTATTATACTTTAAGTTCTGGGATACATGTGCAGAACGTGCAGGTTTGTTACATAGGTATACACGTGTCATGGTGGTTTGCTGCACCCATCAACCCATCATCTACATTAGATATTTCTCCCAATAGTATCCCTCCCATAGCCCTCCACCCCCGACAGGCCCCAGTGTGTGATGTTCCCCTCTTTGTGTCCATGTGTTCTCATTGTTCAACTCCCACTTATGAGTAAGAACATGCAGTGTTTGGTTTTTTTTCTTGTGTTAGTTTGCTGAGAATGATGGATTCCAGCGTCATCCATGTCCCTGCAAAGGATATGAACTCATCCTTTTTTTATGTTTCATAGTACTTCATGGGACAAAGCATATTTTAAAATTGCTATTTTGATTATTTGCTTTAGAATGGAGTCTTTCAGAGCCTCACATCAATAGTGTATACTTATAAATTCTGGGCTTCTTTAAGGCTTCTATATGTAAAACACCATTAAATATTTACCTCTCTTTAAATATTTAAAGGAATAAGCTTTAATTATATTTCCAGTGTTCCATTTATCTTTGCATTATTCCAAACAAAATTGGAGGGAATTTATTTATATTACATGTCAAAACTGTCTTGTGAAGGGATGCTTTAGCTAATATTACAGAAAATGATAAGCCAAAGTATGACTCTTTGGTATGCTAAGTACTTTGAACTAAAGGAGATTAGAAGGCCTCAGAAACAGCCTCAGAAGCAAAGTCTCTCGCTGACCTCTTGCCCTCCTGTCTCCTGTCCCTCCTTCTCACTTGAAGTGAGTAATAGAAACTGGAATTCATCTTCCTCTTCCCTAAAGCAAACCATAAAACCTCAAAAGGTCACTCTCTGCCTTCTCCTTCAACAGTCTCATTCCAGCGGGGTCCTGCCCCATACCCAGAAGGAAGGAAAGCCTCACAGCCAGAAGAATCTGCATAGACAGGCCTTGTGGGTTTCCAGCCTCGGTCTATTACCATTAGATCATACTCTCTGTCCAATCACATTTCTATACGGTTATCTGTTTTTTATCAAACCTAAGCATATGATAAGTTTCCCTTGGGTCTTTGGGTCTTTATTTCTGAAAGCTCTCATGTCACATAAAACTTTGATGAGGGCCGGGCGCGGTGGCTCAAGCCTGTAATCCCAGCACTTTGGGAGGCCGAGGCGGGTGGATCACGAGGTCAGGAGATCGAGACTATCCTGGCTAACATGGTGAAACCCCGTCTCTACTAAAAATACAAAAAACTAGCCGGGCGTGGTGGCGGGCGCCTGTAGTCTCAGCTACTTGGGAGGCTGAGGCGGGAGAATGGCGTGAACCCGGGAGGCGGAGCTTGCAGTGAGCCGAGATCACGCCACTGCACTCCAGCCTGGGAGCACAGCGAGACTCCGTCTCAAAAAAAAAAAAAAAAAAAGAACTTTGATGAAATACATTTATAACGTTATGCTATTCCCTTGTTAACTTGCATTTTGTTATAGGAGTGTCAGCCATGATCCTTATGATGGGCAGAGAAGCTATTACACCTTTCTGCCCTTCATTAATACGATGTAGGCATTTCTGTAAACCAGCTGTCGTAGAGACAGCTTTTCTCCATGGACTTTCTACAGCATTAGGCTGCAGTCTCTAGTCACTGTTAGGCTGCTTACCTGCCCAAGAGTTTTCAGGTTTCCAGAGTACATCCTGAATAGTGCTCTCCCACCAAAATGTCAAAACGCTGATGTCTGAAATTTATTCTCTGACCCTTAGAATGAAGTCAGCTCTGAATGAATTTGTCATACTTCATCAGTTTTCTATATTTTTTGATGACAACTAAGTGTTATTATATTTTTAGTGCACCTCTCTAATTAATATTTATCCTTTTTAATTTGGTAAGATACTTGCTTATTACCCTTTCTTTAGATTAGTCTTCCCAGTGGAAAAGATACAAAATAGGACTTTATTTCTTTTGCACAGAAGTATGCTTGTCTGAAGCCTCTGTGTCTTTAGCTACGTGTCTTTTCTTTGTGTGCTCTAAAACTAGAGTAGGAAGAAGGCAGGCCCTAGTCCCCCGGCACAAATGCTGGGCCTTAACTTGTGTCTCTGTGCTCTGTAGGAAAGCCACAGAATTCAGGAATCTAGAGCATGGCTGAAGGAGTTATTAGGCTAACCCTCCTAGTGGGATCATCCAACATTTAAAGAAGTTTATTATTGAATTTTACTGTTCATATCTCTCACCTGTATCAGGGTGAGTTATAGCAGACTCCAATAGCTATACTATCCCCACAGGTCAGTTTAAACACTCGCTAAATTAATTAATCAATCCTGGAAAATATGAAATGTATAAAACTGTCTTTAAGAAAACTATAAGTGATATTCCTAAAACTCTGGGTATGATGATCTAATTTTGATTAAGAACTATAATTTATTCACATACATAATGATAAATATGATATTTTAAAACAAAATTTGTGTCATTTTGTCCCTAGATATTTGGATTATGAATTATAATAAATTTTCATTTTCTTTTTGTGCTTATCTGATTTTTTTCAATATTTTTTCTATAAATATGTATTCAGTTACAAGAAAATACAAATTGTCAAACTACCTTGATAGCACTATGCTAGCCCTTGCAGTGAGGTTGAAGGATTATTAAAATAACATTATGTAGTCTATGCTTTTAGAAACTTATAATTTGATTTATTGACCAAGGACATATGCAAACAAAAATTGAAGTAATTATATATTAAAGATTTAAAGAGTATAAAAAACAATAAACATATTTTGAGGTAGTATGTAATGATAAGTGACAACGAAGTTTCTATCTTTAAATAATCTTATTTATTTATTAGAAAATAAACCTTATAATGTATTTTGATCCCCTTTGTTAGAATGAGAAAACTGAGGACTGTTTTTCGATCTGACTTGTAAACCTATATATAGATTATAACATAATAACAGCTAATATTTACAGAGTGCTTATTGTGTGCCAGGAACCGTTCCATGTTTTCCCATGAGGTTAAGTATGATACAATGGTTAAGAGGGCGTTTCCTTGAAACTTCTGCTTAAGTCTTCACTTTGCTATTTAGAGAAGCCATGTGAACTTGGGCAAATCATTTATCCTGACTGGGCCTTCATTTCTTCATTTTGAAAACTAAGGCAATAATATCTGTCTTACAGGGTATTAAGTGGATTAAATAAATGGCATACATAAAATAGCGCAAATGTGGTATTGTGTTAGCTATTACCACAATATATTAACTCATTCAAATTTTATAACAGTATCAGGCAAGCATTAATGATATCATTAATATTAATATGTCTACTTTTAGATGGAGAAATCAAGGCCAAGAAATGTTAAATGATTTACCCAGAGATACTAGGTGGCAGGGCTAAATTTGAACTATGGTACTATCACTCTAGTGTCTATGCTTGGAACCACTCTATTGAACTGTGTCTTCCAATTATAAACAGTCCAATATCTTTAACGTTATGAATAAGTTGCCGATAAGTAACAAGTAATGCATGTCTTCATTATGCCATAAAATAAATATGCTTTTGATTATCTACGTAACACATGGTATTAGAGTTTTAATAAGTAAAGAGTTGTCTCTGGTATTTGGTAAACTAATTTAATCAAATCATATATTATTAGTGAGGAAAAGGGTAGAATTCTCTCTCCTCTCTCCTCCTTCTACCCTCTCTCTCTGTCTGCCTCTCCATTCCACACTCCCACCCATTCTTCTACCTAGCTAGAATTGTGTTGCTTTTGTTTGCCTGAGGGTCAGTGTTGGTAATGGAAACCTCACAGTGAATTCACATCTTTTTCTCTGAGATATAATTGAAATCTCAGAAGTCATTGACTTCAATGTGGAGTTCAAATTCTTATTCCAAAATATTTTGCATGATTATTGCCATACCCTTAACATTTCAGTACTTTATATGGGAAAGGGTTTGATAATATAAATGGTTTAAAATAGTTTTATTTGAAGGAGTAACAATAATAGGGTAGGCACATAATTTATTTGACATATATTTGCTAATGTAATCAGAACTATCACTGGAAAAGAAGGCAAATCAAAGCAATTAAATACTTATGCTTGAAGAATATTCTAAGTTCAATAAAATTTAAACCAATTAGAGAGTTTTTAAATTATTTTAAATTGTGAGTCATAAATATCAACCTAATTATATATCTGTGGAATGGCTTTGTTTTGTGACCCTAAAATAGTTAAATCCAGTGGTTCTCACCCCTGGCTGCATGTTAGAATCACGTTAGAATGGGGCATGGGGGTTAAAAATCCTGATCTCCACTTTACACCATTGACCATAATCTGTGGGGGAGGGACTCAGACCTCATTTTTCTGCAGATTCCCAAGTGATTCCAATATGCTGAGTACAATTGCTTTAACAGATTCCTGAATGTTCATGTACACTGAACTGAAAGTTTGGCTCTTCAAAGGCATTCTATTAGAATAGCCGAATTTGCTTCTCAGCCACTTGAAGTTTGGCTCTCATCGTAGGAGCAAGCATCTTCCCATAGAGAAAGGATGTTCAATTTGGCAGAACTCTGAGCACAGGAAGAACCATGAAGGACATTATTTATCTTTTCCCTGGGCTTGCGGCAATCATTACACACGAACATGTTTATTTATTAGAATAATAAATGGTTTTGTTTTTAGATTCACATGCAAGAATCTCAGCATCTTCAAAGAAGGACCTTTCATAGTCTCTAAAATCTCAAACTCACTTGTATTTTACCTTTCCTTGCTCTCTGCATGTATATGAATTTTGGTAGGCAGAATTTTCATTAATTAAAATCGAAGAAATATTTTTTTCAAATAATGTTTTAAAAGACCCAGATATTTCCAACAGATGAAAAGCCGGCAATTGGGTCCCTTGCTTTGAAAGAAAAATGCAAGGATACAATATTCTTAGAAGTCTATTTCTTTCCAAGAATCTTACATTTGTTGTTAAAGCCAATAGCTTCATTGTCAGGTAATAGCAAATCAGAGCTTTCTCTCTACCCTGGGGGTACTCTCCTGAATAAATGGAGCTCAGGCTGCTGTCAGACACCAACTAAATTAAAGAGCCATCTTTTAATAGCTGAAGCATGAAGCTATTATCTTCCTGAATATACCACCTACTGGGAAGCAAAGACTACAGAACCATCTTAAGACATGCCTCTAAATAATCCTAAATGGAGGGCTCAAGAAGTAGAGATAGGAAAGGAAATATCTTCTTCTTACACTTCTGGTGTCAGTTTCTTCTTAGTTCATTTTCTTCCTCATATTCTCCAATAATCTGGGCTTTTATGACTCCTCTTATACATCTACCATCATAGACAGGGTCCATCCTGCACAAGAGTAGTCTTATTATAATATTAAGCTCTGTCACTCTGTAGGAAAGTAAGGACATCACAATAGTTTACTTTTTTATTTAAACATTATGAAACTCTGTAAGATCCTTCAATATTAGTATCAAGCAAGTTTCATATAAGACCAGGCCATAATATACAAAAATTGCTGGCAAGGTGAAGATATCATCCATCTGTGTAAGAACTGAAACACTGAAAGTAAATGATTTAATTTCATATTATTCTTGGACTTTTTTCTTCTCCAAGGCAATTAATGTATTGCAAGTAAGTATGGGAAAAATTTTAAGGTACATTTTTATGTACCTTAAAATTGTCAATGTCAATGACAAACTCATTTAGGTGTGTTTCTGTTCAAGTCATTGCACCAGCAATAGATCCTTGCACTCAAGAATTCATTTCTGTATATCAGAAAAATCCAGAAACTATTTTTTATGTTGAAAATCCAGAGCAGGCATGGAAATATTGCAAAATATATTCCTTGTTATTGGAAGTGTAAAGTGCTAGAGAGAAGAACTTAAGTATGAAAAGAAAAACCTTTCTTTTAATTCAGCACTCATGATTAAGTTATAAAGCATTTAAAATGTGTTAATCTAATCAACAACACCATAGATTTCTGGGATTGCTGAACTGGTGGGCAAAATAAATTATGCTTTGAGTCATACACAAAGAGAAAAAAGTCAGTATATTTTGGGATAATACTATAGTTGATTTAGCGACATCATATATATGCTTTTTTTTTTTACTTTGCAAGAGTAGTAGGAAATGAAAATTGAACGTATTTACAATTTGAAGTCAAATGTATCAGGACAAGAATGATTAAATGCCTTTTTTTTTTTTTTTTTTGGAAATAATGTATTTACAGAGTTTGACACAAAGAAAAATAGCTAAGATTCTACAACTCAGAAGAATTAAAAGATACTTCAGTAACACAAAATTGACTTTTAATGTACCAGTTCATTGTATCTTACAGAAAATGAAAACATTTTTTTTTTTTTTTTGGTAATACAGATTGATTCTTCTCCTCAAATTTATACTTGATGTCTATTAAATGCCTTTAAATATTGGTTTTCTTTTAATCAGGTGGCTTAATGACTTTTGTATTTTTCATCTCTTTCGTTGTACATCCATTGCCGCTCTGGCAGTAGTGAGCTATGATACAGTTAACTTCTTAACAAAACGATGTCAGTTATCCATTGATATTTCTTAATGCATTCTATGCTAAAAACTGATAAGTGATTCCCTTTTAATCCTCCCCTCCTTAGTGGTCAGCTACTCCATGAGACCACCATATTCTTTGGAGTACTAAAATCAAGAAACCCAGAATGGCTGCCAGCAACCAAATTGGAATCTCCTTTGAGTCTACTTCTAATTGCCAAAATAAAAAGTGACTATATTATTGCATAAAATAACACTTTAACAGGTACCGGCCCCCTTTCCATGAGAGAAAGTTTAAATTTACAAATGCCATATTTGGCTTAAAATTACTGTGATACAATATGGCAGTACTCATTTAAAGATGGCTTCCAGTGTTAATGTGAACAACTTATTTTCACTCTTATATTGTCTTTTTATTTGAATTGCTTCTTTTTGTTTGGGTTTTCCAATGCAGATGTCTCAGTGAAATGTGCAGATATACTTTGTTCCTTACACGGTCACCAGTGTTAATTATGGACAAATACATTAGAACAAGGGTTCCTAGCCCAGCCTCCCATCTAATCTCTTTGATACTCTTGGAATCTAAGTCTGAGGAGCGATTTCTGAATTAGCCAGTGTTGTACCAAACTTTCTGTTAGAAATTGTATTAGAATAACCTTTCTTTTTCAGACATGCTCAATGAGACATCTTGGGTAGTGAAGTAGGAAAATAGACATTTAGTGGAAAAACAGCAAAATGAGAACATTAAAAAGACTAATTCAAGTAGGAGTATAAAGGGCATGGAAATTCTGATCCTTTGAGCAAAATGAGAAGACAAAAATTCTGCTCAGCAGTATTCATTGTGTTAAGATTTTTTTGTTTTTTACACGAATGGAAAAATGATGTGTAATTGCCATAGATTTTAATCAGCTAACAGTCACTCCAGAGATTTTGATCAGCACCAATTCCTATACTAGTAAGTATTTAAAAGTTAAGAAATACTACTACATTTAACATTATAAAGGTAGAGTTCCGGACATAACTGAAAATTAGATGCTTGCTTCAATAGAAATTTGTTCTACTTGTATTTCCAACAAAATTATCAGAACATACATAATAACAGTTCAAGTATGGACTTCTTCCAGTGAGCTAGCCCCCATATTTGAGGTGTTAAAGTTGTTATTTGGGAGCAAGTCCCCTCTTTAAATAACATATCATCTTATCCTAGACCATTTAGGTATCTTCTTTAATTTAGAAGTGTAAGTTCTATTTATACCACCAGTGTTTGAGTTTAAACCTTACAAAATCTTTGGATTTATAGTTTTGTACAGTTTGCATATCAAACCTAACTTAAAAATGTGCATGCATAACATTGTCATCTTTTAATATTAAAGCATCTGAAAATTTTCAGGTATGTTTTTGATCAAAGAAAGGACCTACTTTTATTACAGTATTTTGTCTGAATAATATATGATTATAGTTATGGTTTCATGGACTTCCAATTGTTCTATACCTTCCACACACGTAACTCTATCTTTATAGAGTAAATTTATTAGAATTATTACAGAGCCTTAAATGCAACCACAATCCATTCAGGAAACAGATTTATTTACTCATGTTCATGGGAGGAAAATCTACATAAAAACATTCATGAAAGCATACCAGCTATGTCATACTTGGATTATTATAGTAAATCCCATTTATTAGAATTCATTGTGAAACAATGGGAAACCATGAAATGTAATTTGAATACAAATATTGGTCCCTGTGGGGTCTCAGCAGTCATAAAAATATAGGAAAACAGAGCTTTATTTAAGATTGGAGCTGCTAATGTGGAAAATTGTGTTTTGAAGCTGGACTTAACCATTTATTCAAAACCCTGAAGATTTTAGTGTAAACTCTTTGATGACAGCTTCAGCATTTAATTTAAGCCAGCAAGGATGACCAGCAAGGAAAGTGACATCATTAACCACATTTTCTATTTGGGATAAGGTTTAGAACTACACTGTTGACTTTTCCCCCCAAACACAGGCACTAGTTGGGTTTTCTAGTGTATATACAAATAGGAATAATAAGAATTTTGAAAGTTGGGTCTTTGTTTCTGCATTAGGGATTCCTTTTATAATGTAATTGATTTTCATATAATGTAAATATGGAATATTAAATAAGTTTAAAGTTATTTTTATAGGACAATAACATTTCATAGGCTAACAGAAAATCAAGCTGCTAAATTTTACAATTTTTCTGTCCAGCAGTTTATCTATATAACTGCCCTGAGTAGATGCTAAATGCTGCTTAGCAAATGGCCCTTAGAATTTAAATACAACTCAGTAAAGCTACTCAAAAGATAAAACAATTCCTCTCAGACATGTGTAATTTTAATTATAAGAAGGTAGAAGTCTTTCATTGGTTAAATATTATCTGCTTATTTATGTGTCATACTTCATATAAATGGGATTATTAAGGAGTTTTAACTGTGCTTGTTACTATGGATTGGAGTTCATATGAAATTTTTTTTTTTTTTGGTCAAAAAGGCAGGATTTTAAAGAGTAAAATATTCTGTCTATTGGAGACTTGAAATATTAACTTTTAGAAAGGTATAGATTGTTCCCTTGTGAAACTGAGTTTTGTATAACCTCTCAGTTTATGTAAAGAAGCCTGTATTTCAAATTTGTTGCTCTAATTTGTTTATTGTAGTGCATTTCAAAATTGTACAAATGTGTAAAGTTTGTGCTTGTAAAACCTGCTGCTCTGAGTAGCTTTACTTTCCTTAATTTAATCCTAGCAATTCTCAAGGTATTGCATGCCCCGTTCATGAAAGGATACTTTATTGGGATGATACAGCTTAAAGAGTTTGGCTCTAAGTCTCCTTACGTAGAGCTTCCCTTAAGTTTATATTAATTTATAATATATATTGAATGATAGTTTTACAAAAAACAAATCAATGAATTGATCTTTATGAAAATGACTCTTTACAGTAAGTAAAAAAGGGTTATCACAGTTTTGGTAACTTGCATGAGTTCATATTGGAAAAAAAAAACACCTTTCACATGTTCTTTATGACTTTAAAACTGATGTGCTCTAGGGGCACATTCAGTTGTATGCTCTGAAGCAGTAGACACCATACAGCTTATGCTTTTTATCTGGGAAACCCACGAAGCGCACTGCAGCCTCAGTAGGACTGCAGCGCCTTCTTGGCCTAGAGATAGGGTAGCGGACGCTGCCATCCGCCAACCAGCCCGCATCACAGCGGTCATATCCAAGAAGTTTCCAGGCAGCAAATATCTGGCCCACTTTGGCAATCTGAGCACCATCATTGAGACAAGCTTGTACCGCTTCATCATAGGTCAGTTTGGTGGGGTGGATCAGATAGTAAAAACGGCCTGTAGAGAGAAGGAGACAGAGTCAATGGGCTGGTCTTCAGTTAAGCCACACAGAGATAGAAGGAGCCAAAGACGGAAGTGTTTCTCAATGAAGGGGGATATAGAGCAATGTTTGTAAAGTTTTGGGAACATAGAAATGTCAATTAAATGTAGTGTCCCTAGGTCACTTCCATTAAATTAGTTTTTCCCTTGCCCCTTAATATGTGTCCAGACATGCCCCTTTTATAGCTTTAAAAAGAAAAGGGAAATGGCAGATACAGTTTCTGTTAGCTAATTAGTGACTAAAAGAGCCCTTCTGTGGCACTAGAGAAGACAGAATTCCATGTTAAAAGCAAGGGCTATTTAAATTCTAGCTGTAGCAACACTGAACCCCAGCACAAGTTTCTGGAGAGGCAAAATTTGAATGTGAAAGGATCAAAACACATTCCTGACATAAAAGTCCATTTAAAAAAAATCAAAAGCCCTCAAGTCCTTTTCATTACAGGTATCAATTAGACATTATTCTCATTCAAAGACTACGTATGAAAATGCATAAAATACAGGAAGTCACTTGCCACAGATAATACGTATTCAGAATGTAAACTTAGTCTGTGTTGGTTCACTAGCAAAGAAGACAAATTTGTTTAGTTTTTTCAACTTCCATTTGTTGAAACCCTGACACCTAACTATTTCTCAATTTCACTAGAAAGACAAATTAGTCTCGATCACTTATTGAACAGTGTTAATTACTGAGATTCCTTCAATATGTATTAAATATGTGTAAAATGTGTAAAATATGACTTCAACTGACTGAAAGTGATAAATACATACAGACTGAAGATTTTCTTATGCATCTTAGTTTTTGGTTGAATCTAATCAGCCTCTCTTACCTGATTAGAGATTGTAATATGATGTTCCCCTGCCCCTCATTAGATATAGGTTACTGAAGTATAAATTAATGCTTGCCAGTTCTTTCTAGACTGAGATGATGTGATTTGGAGAAAGGGTAGTGGCCACTGGAACATTAACCAGAGGTTAAGTACCATCACCTATACCAGAGTTCAGCAAACTATACTGGAACATTAACTAGAGGTTAAGTACAATCACCTATACCAGAGTTCAGCAAACTATAGCTCAGGGGTCAAAAACTGGCCTCCTACCTGTTTTTGTAAATGAAGTTTTATTGGAATACTGCCATCTCCATCTGGGTTTAGTATTTTGATGGCTGTTTTTGTGCTATAACATACACACTTACAATGAGCCGTTGCAGCAGACACCATATGGCCAGCAAAGCCAAAAATATTTATGATACGGCCCTTTATAGAAAAAGATTGTTGGCCAGACACAGTGGCTCACGTCTGTAATCCCAGCACTTTAGGAGGCCAAGGCTGGCTGATCATGTGAGGTCAGGAGTTGGAGACCAGCCTGGCCAACATAGTGAAACCCCATGTCTCCAAAAAAAAACAAAGCAAAACAAAACAAAACAAAAAAACAAACCACAAAGCCAAAAAACAAAAATTAGCTAGACGTGGTGGCACACACCATAGTCCTAGCTACTCAGGAGGCTGAGGAGGGAGAGTCACTTGGGAACCAGGGAGGTGGAGGTTGCAGTGAGCCCAGGTCATGCCACTGCACTCCAGCCTGGGTGACATACAGGGTGATACCTTGTCTTAAAAAAAAAAAGAAAAAGATTGTTGACCCTTGACCTATAATCTCTTTCTATTTTTCCCAAAGCATATCACCAGGGACCTAAAATATAAATGATGGGGCCAGGGCTTGCTTTGTAGGTGTGTGACCTGTGTCCTCACACAGGGCGCCACATGGAGAAGGGCTCTGCATTTAGTTTAATGCTCTGCTGTCACCATCTTAAAGTTTTTAACATTTTTGAACAAGGAGCTCCACATTTTCTTTCCTTGTTTGTTTGTTTATTTATTTATTTATTTATTTTTTTCTTTTAGAGATGGGGTCTCACTATGATGCCATGTCTGGTCTCAAACTCCTGGTCCCAAGCAGTCCCCTTGCCTTGGCCTCCCAAAGTGCTGGGATTACAGGCGTGAGCCACTGCACCCAGCCCACATTTTCATTTTACACTGGGCCACACAAATTATGTGGCTGGCTCTGAACAGAGCAAGAGAAGGGTTGAGAGGAGTATGAATAAAATGAATCAGTCATCAACACTGCTGCAACCTTTCCTTCTGCTTTCACCTTGAGAGATAGTTCTACTTTCTTTTTCTTGCTTATTCCCCACTTTGTCCTGAGTTCTGTTGATCATCTATGAATAAGTGTATATGTGATTGTGAGAGGGACAGCATGGGTAATAATGAAGGCACACTTACTTTGAGAGAACCATATCCTACGGAGGGCACACACTGGCAGCATCATCTTTGACAACAGGTAACAGACCTCAAACCACATAACAGTTTCAACTATTTCATATAAAAATGGGATGAAATAAAATGTAGGAGTACTGAGAATATGTACTTGTGCTTGACTTATGTGGATATTTAAAAATTATGACACTCAAGAACTTTTTATATCTTTTAAGACTAGAGCAAAACTTCAAAGCTTGTTTTTGTTTGTTTTTCTAAGAAGATAATATTAAAAGCCAAGTGTAGTGTTATAGTATGGAGTAGTCTCTGAGACAAGAAAGAAGGCAGTACAGTTATTATCTTACCATTGAAATTGGATGTAAAACAGAAAACATCATATCTGCTTTTATCTTTATCCCAAAATCCGTAGTTCCTGACTCCAGGCACCGTGTTCTGGCCCCCACAGGGCTCTCTGGGCTTTGTGATGGGATATTGCACAGAGCCGTCACTAAGCCAGCCGGCGTTGCACCAGTCCAGCCCGCCCCGCCAGGCGTCGTACAGCTGGTCGAAGGAGGCGATCACAGCATCCTGGTCCAGACACGCCTGCTGAGCCTCGTGAAAATTCAGATTGTAGCGCCCCAGTCGTGGAAAGTAAGGGAATACCACACCTGTGCAAAGGAGAAAGCAAGGAGTCATTAGAAGCCCCAAAACTAACAACTCTGAGCAAATCCCACCTAGCTGGTGAAAAACACAACAGACCCTCCGTCAGATGAGACAGTAGTTTTTCGTCAACTAGCAACTGTTTCTCATGATCCCTTTCCCCTTCAAGCAGCCTGTCAGTTCTGAGAATCTCATGATCAGCTTTTTTGTTTGATAGCTTCAGTGATTTACTGCTTTGGCTATGAATTCAACTCAAACCTTAAAATTCGCCTTTCTGAAGACATCTGTCCGCAGATTACAGTTTCCAAATAGCCCTCCCTGAGAACTTACCATTTACTGCCAGTTTCTAGCCCTATAATGGGTTACTACTGAGCTCCGTCACCCAGGGAAAAAGTCAGTATTGAACACTAAGAGTTGGTGGCAGATATAGAAATAGTCAGTGTTGAATACTAAGAGCGGAGGGGACGTAGTGCTCAAAGAGAAGGTATTTATCAAAATTCACAATGTTTTTCTTAGTAACTTTTCCTATATAATTAGTTATTAGTTTTATGTAGTCTTTTAAATGTATAAAGAAGCATATTAACAAATGATTCAAATGTAGATAAAAAACTCTTTTACATGGTCTTCTAATAACTTGCAGATAAGTAACCTTCACTTAGGGGGGATTCTTATTTGGAGAAACTTGAAAGCAAACTTGTCCAACCCATGGCCCATGAGCCACATGTGGCCCAGGACAGCTTTAAATGCAGCTCAACAAAAATTTATAAACTCTCTTAAAACATTAGTGTTAGTATATTTTATGTGTGGCCCAAGACAGTTCTTCTTCTTCCAATGTGGCCCAGGAAAGCCAAAATATTGGATACCCCTGCTAAAGTGGATTCCTTTGCATATCTAACAAGAACATAATTAAACAATCTTATTTCACATCAGACAGATCTGTACGGTGAGGCACGCTTCCATAGAAAGCATCATGATACTCTTATATGTTTACTTCTAATGTAGCCCTTAATGCTATTTTTTTCCTGCCCTTAAATAGCACGACTAAAATAAGGGCTTTAATTTAAAAGTATTTCCATTACTATTTTTCAACTTCCACATGTGTATATTGCAAACTGAAAGTAAGGGGTTTGAAACATTTTTATTATAAACAGGAAAAAAAAAACTTCTCTAAGCTTGTTGTATAAAAGGTAGGTACAGAATAGACATCCATTGATTGACTAATGCCAAATAATTAAGTTAAATATTTTGAGGACAAAAGTTCCTTAGCAAATGTGAACAGTGTGACTTAGCATTTGATTTTGCCTGGGAAGATGTATGGCTTTCCAAAACATTTCTTTTGGTCAAATACTTATGGGAGGTGACTGAGCTGTCTCACAAAACTCTGCCCAATTTCTTTAAAGCCTAAGGATTACCAAATAAGAAAGCAAAGTTACATCACTTGCTGAACTTTGAAAAGGACTACTGTGTCAGAGTATTTCTCCCATGGTTATTAAAAGATAACTAATTTAGAATCATTATTCAAGGGCTTGCCTTGAATTTTTGAATATAATTAGAAATAATTAGTATTTTAGCATGTGGAATGCAAACATTTGTCCCACTGACACAGTAATTTGGTGAGTTATAGCACATGTGCTATTTTACGAGACTGCAGATGCTATTCAAGATGAAGTACAAACTCACTAATAGCATAACCATATACAGGAAATATTTCTTTACTAAATTGTCCTAGAAGACACTACAAGAAGAAATTTCAATGGCCTTAAATCAAGTCACATCCACTGAAGGCCTCCGTAGGACATGTTTGTCCCTGTAGGGCAATCCAGCTGGCACCATCCATGAAAGGCAGAGATCCAAGAAGGCTTCCTGATCTCATTCTGCCTTCTCAGGTTCTTGGCTGAAGGATCTATAAGCTGAATCAGAGCCAAAAGGAAGGAGTAAAAGCCTCTCTTGGTTGCCACTAACTCCTGTGGTGATGGGGAGGGAAGGCCTGGACATGGTTCTATCTAAGGAGGGCTCTGTCCAGGCACTGAGCTGGGAACCCAGTAAGTGCTGGGAAAAAACTATTATGGTGCCCTGATCCTTCGTATCTTTTATCCTCTTTCCTCGGCAACCCTGGGAGTGCTGATGAAAAGGAAAATATTCAATTTATTCAGTAGACATTCCCTTTTTGGCTAGATCTTAAAGTGACAGAAAATCTCAAAGTGTCTGAACCTGAAGAGAGAAAGAAACCAGTGGGGTTGACTTCCATTTCCAAAATGGCTGAAGATGGTAATATTGGAGAATGCAGAATATTTTAATTTATATTAATTTTAAAGACCTGGAAAATCTTTCAGGTTTAAATTCACTGTAGTGTATTTTGGTAGACTCTCATAAATATCGGGAAATTTTTTTCTCTAGTAATTTGTCCTTGATTAACCACTGAGCATTACTTAGATATGATTGATTTAGTTCCACATCCAGTGCTATATATTTTTATTTGAATTGTTTTCAAATTTAACATAATTTCATACAATCATGTTTTAGAGTCAAAGTGAAACTTATGTTAAAATTTTAGTATTTTTCAATTGTAAGAATTGTCAACTAAGTGTTGTATCAGCTCAAAAGATTTACTTAACAAATGTGAATTACTGTTTGATATGCTGGAAATAACATATTCCAAGTAAATCATGGTAAAGCTCTATGCTTTACTCAAAGTTTGAAAACTTTCCCTATATTCTACAAATTTCACTACACATTTCAACAGCAAGATGTCTCTTACCAGCAGGACCATTTTTGGAACTTCATGATTGTTAGTATTCTATTTGTTTACTTGTTATACTTCTGGCTAGCTAAGATTTTAACATCCAATTGCAGCAACCTTCTTGGCTCTGTAGAAAAAATGTGCAATTCTTACAGCTGAATTATGGAGCAAATGGTTGCTTTTATCCAGTGTTGCAAAAATAAGAAAAGTTAAACTTTTATGGATGGGAAAGAAGGTGGTATGATTATCCAAGAAATAATTGACTAATTTATCCTTCATACTTATATGTCAAAATATAATCAAAAGGGACATGTAAAAGTTAAAGTAAGTTTTAATAATTATATAAAGTAAATATTTCTAGTAATAAAAAGGCAGAGACCATATAGCATAAATAATATTACCTTCCTTAGTGCCTGTCATAGTGCTTATCAGTGCTATGCACATATCTGAAATTGTATTTCTCTTTCTGATAGTTCTCAGACTATAATTTTGTATATTTAGCCCCATTTTCACCAATGGAAGATGAATACAATGGAAGTTTGGAAGCATAAGTGTCATGTTTTTCATATCATTATTTGTGTATTTATTGTTTGCTGCGCTCAGTTGAATTGCTGATTCTGTAGTCCAAGCTTCTCCCTCAATTCCTAGGGACACTCTTTTGTTATATCTGTATAAAGCTTGTTGCTTGTTGGGTGCTATTTCTAGGTAGGTAATTGGTGGCAATCAGAGGGCTCTGCCCTATCCAAGATTCTGTATGAAAATACTGTGTTTCCATATCTAATTCCAACTCAAATGGAGGTCAGTCTTTGTTAAGGATTTACAATTATTATTATTTTTTTTTTGTCAGTGTGATTATACGGACAGTTCTTAAACAACAACTGACAGCAAGGCACTGTGCTTGGTACTCTAGGACATAGGTATGGGTGTGGCCTCTTCCTACATTTGACAGGATATATATCTATATATATCTATATATATATGATTTGAACCCAAGACAGAATAAATATATGTAGTTTGGAGATATATATATATATATATATGGTTTGAATCCAAGGCAGAAAAAAAGCTTGCAATACAAATAGGAGCTATATAATTTAGGCATCATGAAGAATAATTTTTTTTCTAATTGGTAAAATTCCTTAGTGTAAATAGCATTTAAGCTGGTATTAAAGGACCAACACAATTAAAGATAATGTGCAATTACAGTTGGAAAAGCAGCTCAATCAAGGCATTTAACATGAGATGCTTCCCTGGCCCTTTGGTGCATGTTAGAAGACTGACAGGGAGCTTGAATACCACTGCCTGACTGGTAGATAGTCACATGTAAGAATGTAATTGATCATTAAAAAGGTTAAAAATGAGAATGAGAGCTAATAAATGATAACCAGAAGGCATGTCTTTTGCCATATGTGGTTCAGCACAGATTTCAAACTCTTACGCATAAAATCTGCTGCATCTTGAGCGTCTATCCCAGAATACGTGGAGATTGTCCTTAGCTTATGTTAAGTTTTCTCAAATTTTATTTTTATGGCTTTTATTTTATTGTTGTGGCTATCTTAATTTGTTGTAATTTTACTTTGAAATATCAATCCTCATCTTACTCTGAAGTATATTTAGATAAAATAATATCCCATCTGAGTTTTTCTTGAAAATTATTCTGTGGTAGTGGGAGTAAGAAAGCAAACTAAAATAAGATTGGCTATATCATGATACTTTTTGAAGCTGGATAATGATATATGGATTCATTATACTATTCCTTTTACTTTTCCAAATGTTTGAAATTAGGGACAATGAAAAGTTAAAAATTTTTATCCCACCCTGTCACCAATCTGAGACTTAATGCAGGCAAGCTGGAATGCTGTTGGTGGTATCTGTTGTTCACATATTTGCTTTGAGGAATTTCTCTCTCTTATCTATGGTGCCCTCTCTCCTGTTTTTCATGCTCTTTAGCTTTTGAAAGGCTTACCTTCATGGTCCAAATCAAGTATCTCTCTTTTTTTTTTTTTGTGACAGAGTCTCGCTCTGTCACCCAGGCTGGAGTGCAATGGCACGATCTCAACTCACCGTAACCTCCACCTCCTGGATTCAAGCGATTCTCCTGCCTCAGCCTCCAGAGTAGCTGGGATTACAGGCGTACACCACCATGCCAGGCTAATTTTTGTATTTTTAGTAGAGATGGGGTTTCACCATGTTGACCAGGCTGGTCACAAACTCCTGACTCCAAGAGATCCACCCACCTCAGCTTCCCAAAGTGCTGGGATTACAGGCATGAGCCACCGCGCCCAGCCAAGTGTCTCTTTCTTAAGAATGGTTTCCATGACTCCCACATTGCACGCACACTTTTTGTATTTGAAAGTACATTGCATGCACACTTTTTGTATTTGAAAGTTTAAACACTTTATTTCAAACATTCTTTTACTTGTAAACTATTTACTGAGCATGAATTTTGTTCTTGGCTCTTGAATGTCCTCAAGTAGATCAAGTTTAACAGACAAATTTACAAATATTTACAAAACAAAATGTGATTAGAACTATAATGGAAGTCTACATAAGGTGCTATGAGAACATCACGGAGGAGGGAAATTTAACAGCTACCAGGAGCACAGGACAGGTCCTAGCTTATTGCTCCAATAACTTTGGGCCTTTCAGAATTTTCTGAAGCCTGAAGCTGCCGCATGCTGCTGTTTTTTTTTTGTTTTTTGTTTTTTTTTTTTAAAGCCTCTCCTCTACCAACAGAAAATTTCTCCTTCTTGCAAACCCTCAAATCACAGTGGAGTAGAGCATAGGCTTCATCCAATGCCTTTGGTATCAAATTCCAGCTCTAGCTCTTACTAGAGCTAGCCATGTTATCTTAGAAAAAGTGTTTGTCTTAAGCATCATCTATAAAGAAGGTTGACTGAACATGAACAAACTAAGTAGAACATATGATTATAGAAATTTGTGCCCACTTATTTTACTGACTTCTGCCTTATTTCATTAAATTATTTGAGAATCTTTAATGGACTATACGTTTGTTGAATGAAAAGAGCAAAGATTGGAATTCTTTCTATCTCATGACACCAAAACAACACTTGTAAAAATATGTATCAATTAAATGGTTTCTTGGACCGCATTTACTTAGCTCATATGCACATATGCTATATGGCAGGGAATGTTCCCTAAGCGTGGAGAATCTGGAGATTTGCAATGGTGCAGAGCCTAGGAGAAAAAAAATTGTTTACTTAGTCCCCTTTCAGCATCCCTAATTGTGTCTTGGAGGTGACTTGATTTGACCCTATAATGCATTATGCTGAACATAGGCTAAAGCTTCTTTTAAACAATGACCTTATTTTTATTGTGTTTATTTTTATTATTTCCTTCTATTTCTGGTAAGTTATACTGGTTTCTTTTAATTTAGAGTTTAATTTTGTAAAATAAACATAGAGAGATAGTAAATATTGCATGTGAATTACTTAAGTTTAGGTAATATTTTGCTATATAAAGATAGGGTTTTAGAAGAAAAAGTAACAACAGATAATAGATAATAGAATTATCTATTACAACAGATAATAGAATTCAAACTCATTTGAGGATAAGTGACCTGCCCCAATTACAAAACTGATACCGGCAGAGTTGAGGTGAACCTAAGCCTCTTAATATTACTAGCTCAAGGCTCTCTCCAACCTTTAATGCTCCTCTGATAAATAGTTTTAATTAATATTTGATGACCGACTGTCTTCTCTAAGTCAACTCCTTCCATCCTGAATAATGCCAATGTTCATGGATATTAATGTGAATCAATAAAAACTTAAAGCACAAGGTGGCATGTACTCAGGGCTGAGAACTATCTATGAGAGACAAGGAAAGGTCACAAAAATGTACTTTACAATGTTGTGCAATTTATTAGATGTATAAAGCAAATAAATCTCCATACATGTGATAGGATTGTATGGGATTCAAAAGGTCAAATAGTCAGTGATACGTTAGTGGACCAAACAGATCTATTTTTCCAAAAGCCACAAATCTGTCCTCGGGGGTAAAAGGAGCTTCTAGCAAGCATACACTTAAGAGTTTTATGTAAACAAGGAAGGAAGGCATTCTATCAATGCTGCCAAAATCCACCCTTCAGTGTAAAATAATGCTGAAATTTATGAAAAATAAGATGTCTTGTGATCCATGAGAAACTAAGGAGAGGAATGTCTCTAGACATTGGGCAGAGGGGGGACACTTTTTATTGTACGGCTTTGTACACATGTTGGTTATTAAACCTATTGGATGGCTTACTTATTTAAGCAATAGAATTCTCCCACAAAATGCCCTGACCAAATGGCTAACAGACTCTGAACCCTTAGAAAATCACTTCTTTAGAAGAATATTTAAAGCTAGAGGTTACTTTTTTGTTGAATTAAGGTTTTGCAGTCATTTTACAGAATACGATTACATATATTTTAGTTAGCAGATGTCCTTTACAAAACATGCCATTATTTTGAAACTGAGATAATTTTAGAAACATCATACAAAGAAGTACACAATCTGAATTTCTCAATAACGATATAACGGAATTTAAATTTTGAGTAGCATAAGGCAGTATCTGAAAACCGTTAATTCAGTTCCACTGCACGTTTCTCCTAGTTACAAACAGCTTCAATTTTGCACATAAGCATTGTGTATACATTTCAAACATGAAAACTGGAATCAAAGGCAGACTATAGAATACAAAAGAATAGAAAAAGATGCTGGGCAAGGACTTTCGGTTTTTCACTTTATTACTGTGGTAACCACTAGACATTACTCCTCATGAAAAAACGCAACTATTAATGATCATTTCTACGTTGAACGTGACTTATAGATACCTACCTTGTAAGTCCAGTGCTACCACAGCAGTATCGTCTTCTAATCCTTCAATCACCTCACACTTATATCTCCCATAATCTTCCAGAGTGAGGTCTGTGATGACCAGAGAAGCATCATTATCACTGCCTCCCTTCAGAAACACCCTACCCTGGTAGCCTCCATAGGTTTTTTTGTGGTATCCCATGGAAACAAAAACATCCACTTCCTTGAGGTAATCCGAAGTTAGCTTGGTCCACTTAATTCGGATTTTATGGATTCCTGAGCCAAATGCTGTAGGGTCTCGATAAAATTTGCATGGCAGTGTAACATTGCCACCTCTGTGTGAGAACACCTTGGCTTGCTCTGCTTCCACAAGTAGACGGGGGCCATTTTCTGCTATAATTAAAAAGGAAAAAAAAAAAGAAAATAACTACTAATATACTTTCAGACATTTTTGTAAAATGAAATACGTTACATATACAGGATATCTGACAAAGGATAGCTTTGGGTGGTTAGCTTCTCTACATAATCTCTTTTGAACCAAATAGAAAGTGACCTCTAATAACTAGAGGGTATCTCTAAAGTAGTCGTGTATTTTAAACCAAAGGGAAAGAAGTTACATTATCGTCAGTAAGAAATATTGGATATAAGACTTCACAGTCATTTGAAGGTCAAAGATTTCATAATAAATTCTATTTATTATCGTTTCAATTTTTTTCTTCTACATTTACATATCAAAAAAATAGAAACAAGACCAAGAGAAGTGAGAGAGTTGCATGACGGGTTCATCAGTATAAACCCAAACATTTCAAGGTAAGGTAAACCCAGCTGGGCTTTCTAATACAGTAAGTTTGTATTGTACTTACAGGCAAAATATGAAGCAACATGATTCACTTTCATTGTACTGTTCTGGCCAAAGAACTCAGAATATCCTCACATTTATGACTTCTAGTCAAGTATACACCTGCGTTAGGCTATTTTGAAACCTTTCAGGAAATATGTATTTCGTTTTCACAGAAAGATTAGACAAAGGTAATTTTAGTAAACGCTTTTGACAAATTCCAGAAGATTTTGAAATGTATTCCTCAAAATTTGAATGTTAAAAGCATATCCAAAGTTATACTTCTTTTCCAATTAACCAAATAATTATTTCCTTCTTTACCCCCTTAAATATCCTTCTATTCTCTCTCTTTGCTTTCTGCTATGTCTTATTTTGCAGTTATCTTATTACTTCCGCCTTTCCTTTCCTTGTCCTTTTGTTTTCCTCCAAGGACTTTATTGCCTTCCAAAGAGCACCACAATATCCTGAGTCTGCCAAGTCAGCAGGTCTGCCGTTTTCTACATACCAGCTGTTATTTTCAGATCTTGGCTTTCTCTGGGGTTTCCCCCTGGCTAGCACATTGTGCTTTTGACCTTGACAGTGTCTCTTGAGGATGTGCAAGATTTGAAAATGAGAAAGCGATATAAGTTTTCCTGGATATGGATATCTTTGTGTCCATACACAGCTTTCAAAGCTGCCAAAGCTGCCCTTCACACAACTCTACAGACCTCCTGCCGTGGGCAGATAGGTGTTGAATAATCCTTCACCATGAATCATTTAAGATGTCCAGGTCACCGAGAAGAGTAGCCATGTTGAGACACACAGTTATTGAATGGCAAATATAGGATTTGGATTTTAAAATAGAAAGTGTCCAAAAAATAGACATAGCATCTCTTTTTTTATCACACAGCAATCAGAATTAATATTTTTAATGAGCATATCATTTCATTTATAAATGATTTCCAAGCCTCAAAAAGCTGAAAAGTTTAGCAAAGCCATCAATACCCCTCACTTTGAATAGATAACGAAATGCAAGGATAATGGCTTCATTTAGTATTTAGTTAAGAGGAATCACAAATCCAGCTCATTAAGCATTTCCTTTATATTCCATTCTTGAGCTCATTATTTAGGACCATAGAATCTCAAGATATAAAAGATAAATCTGTGTAATTCTACCCTACATACAATTTTTCCCAGGCAATATCCACAATGCCTGCATGCAAGTTCTACTGAAACATCTCTAGTGTCTTCTTTCTAGGAGGAGGAAAAAGTGCTGTCGACTAAGTTTTCTCAGTAATGCCTGAGGGTCATAGGAAACATTTCCTTACCAGTATCTTCTGGGGGGCAAGGGTTGGGGGTGGAAACTTCCCATACTGGAACATAGTTTAGATAAGACACATAGCTACAAGAGGTCTCAGTTTCATTATTCTTTCAAGTTGTTTGGTTAAAAGTCAAAAATAATGCCCAAATGCACTGGCATAGAGGATATTATACAAGTTGCGAACAAGGGCTCTAATGTGACATCGACCTTGGTCTAACCTCACTTCCTCAATTTACTAGCTCTGTAGCCTTGGGCAAGTTGTGCAACCCCTAAGCCCTAATTTCCTTATATGTGAATTACAGATACTATTACCTACAATATACAATTAACTTAATACACATAAAGGGCTTAGGACAATGGCTGACCAATATGAAGTGTACACTGACTACTAAACTGTTCCTACTGCATAGATTTTACACAGTATTTTCCAACTAAGATACTGCCCAATATAGAGCATAGTTTTGTCATATATTAGTCTTCCATAATTTCACTTATTTATAAAGTTTTGAATCATGTGGAGTAAAAAGTAAATACATAAAATGCCACCTGTGAGACTTGGAAATAGGAGACTTGGAAAATTGGGAGGTTCAGTGTAATCATAAACGGTTCCAGAATGAACACAAGGTCTAAATGTTTTATAAATTAAAGGGTTAAGGCAAAGATCAAAACTCTTGTATAAGGGACTCAGACTTCTAATTTTTTTCTGTGGTTAACTGTAAACCATCTTGCAGTATTTTAGAAGTGTAGGCTTCTGATTTTGTTTGTGTTTTACTTCTACTCCAGCATTGTGACTAGAGGATGACTTGCATGGTATAATGTTGAAAATTAAGCAGACACCAAACATCCACTGACCCTCACCCAAAATAGTTTTTTAAACAAGCCTATCAAAATGTATAAAATTCTACCATTCTCATTTGTTTTGGGGTGTGTGTGTGTGTGTGTTGAGGTAATAGATGCCAGAAGTCTTTGACTGAAATTCAAAGAACCCTAGCAAAGATATGTAATGTATTTACTGACTAAGGCCATTAAGTTTCCTTAGGCTAAACCTCCAAAAATGGCCTTGAGAATAATGGTTTTGTTTGTTTGTTTGCTTTTAGAAGATCTACACTGCAGACTATATAGCACTGAGCATTGCTGGAGAAGTGGTCTGTTGCAGGCTCTCCCATGCCTTAGCTGTTGGACTCTGATAAGTCTACCTCATGAGAATCTTGAGCTTGCAGTTTTATGGTGGTGCATGCCTGTAGTCCCAGCTATCAGTAGGCTGAAGCAGGAGAATTGCCTGAACCTGGGAGGCGGAGGTTGCAGTGAGCTGAGATTGCGTCACTGTACCTCAGCCTGGGCAACACGGCAAGACTACGTCTCAAAAAAAAAAAAAAAAAAAAAAAAAGAACTGTTTGATTAGCAGGCTGTTGCACAGCAATTGAAATGCAAAAGATAAAAATAAACCTTGATCATTAGAATAAGTATTGCTTGTTTTTTTTTTTTTTAATAAAACTATGTAGCATACAACTGTCCATTTCTCCTTTCCCTTTCAGTATGAAAAGGTGCACATAAACATTTGCATAGTGTTGAAGAGCTTAATTTTGTCCATAAATGAGGCTGAATGTTGAAATTGGGGAAACTGCAGATGTCCAGTGGGGGACAGAAATTTTTTAAAGTGCAATTTACAGGTAAATAATTTCCCCATTTCCATTAGTGACAATGACTTGAAAGATCTGATGCCCTTCAAAGCTCAGAGTTGTTTCCAGGGGAAACAACAGGGCCTGGTGAGAACACTAATGGGGACTCACTGAACCGCTGGGGCCTCGTTATTATCTTACAAATTCTGCTGTGAAATCCAGAGGACATCATTTAGTTTCACCAAATAATAAAAGAAATGGCCTAAGCAAACAACTGATCTTTATACTTGCTATGAAATTTAGATGAAGACTTTTAAACAATAGGACAAACACAACTGGAGAAGAAAAACAATTTAAAACTATGACATTGAACCACTGCCTATTTTTCTTAGTCCAAATAAAAGCATAAAAATTTGTTTGGCAGTTCATACCCACAGAAATCTAGGTGACAGGAAAAAGGAAAGGGTGCTTTGGATCAAAGTTTATGTGTGTTTTTGGCTTTTTTTTTTTTTTTTTTTTTGAGACAGAGTTTCACTCTTGTCGCCCAAGCTGGAGTGCAATGGTACTATCTTGGATCACTGCAACCTCTGTCTCCCAGATTCAAGCCATTCTCCTGCCTCAGCCTCCCAAGTAGCTGGGATTACAGGTGTGTACCACTATGCCCAGCTAATTTTTTGTATTTTTTAGTAGAGATGGGGTTTCACCATGTTAGCCAAGCTGGTCTAGAACTCCTGACCTCAGGTGATTCACCTGCCTCGGACTCCCAAAGTGTTGGGATTACAGGTGTGAGTCACAAAGTTTATGTTTTTAATCCATACAAAGTCACACTTTAAACTTAGGTCATTTGTAGTTATATACTGTATGAATCATCATGGGAAACGATGACGGTACATGAAATTGGGAGCCATCCTGGAGAAGGACAGGGATGATCAGCTGTCAGGGGCTTCCTCACTCCTCTCCAGAGAGCCTTTCCCACTAGAAAGCCGCCTTTTTCATCCCTCCCTTCTCATGGTCCTTACACCACTCATTTTGAAAGTGAAGCCCTTGGGAACCTCCCTGATACAAATCAAAATTTCAATGTTAAAAAATAAGTTTATCTTTTTAAAATGAATTGAGGATGGTGCAAGATAGCCAGTCTTGATGTTGGTTACTTTCTTCACCGGTGTATGGATGAAGTAGCCTTGAGACTTTTGGATTTCCTAGATCAATAATAATAATAATAATAATAATAATAATAATAAATCCAACTGGGGAATGTGTTTAAGATGGCTAAATAAGAACATTAAAAATAATCTCTCCAGCCGGGCGCGGTGGTGGCTCACGCCTGTAATCTCAGCACTTTGGGAGGCCGAGGAGGGCGGATCACGAGGTTAGTAGATCGAGACCATCCTGGCGAACACGGTGAAACCCCGTTTCTACTAAAAATACAAAAAATTAGCCGGGCACGGTGGCGGGCATCTCTAGTCCCAGCTACTCGAGAGGCTGAGGCAGGAGAATGGTATGAACCCGGGAGGCGGAGGTTGCAGTGAGCCAAGATCTCTCCACTGCACTCCAACCTGGGCGGCAGAGTCAGACTTTGTCTCAAAAAGAAAAAGAAAAAAAAAATCTCTTCAAGAAAAAACTCTACCACCATCATTTAATTTTGTCCATTGTGGTAAAATATATATTTTAAAAATTGCTATTTTAACGATGTTTACATGTGTAATTCAGTACCATTAATTACTTTCACCTTGTTGTGCAGCCATCACCACTATCCCTTTCCAAAACTTTTCATCATCCCAAACAGAAAGTTAATTTCTTTCTGACTTTCCAAACTGATAGACATAGACTCAGTTGTCAGCTCCATAATGAGTTATATGAAAAAAAAAAATGCACAAGGGTTTAAAAATACTTTATTTTGTGACATTTGTTAACACTTTGGTGAAATTGGATGTGTAATACTAACACTTTGGAAGCTGTTATTTTCCTTAATGTAGCCAAAGCCTGCAGGAGAATGAGCAGCCAGGATGGATTTGTGTCCGTCACTGTGCTTACCATAGTCTATTGCAAACAATCACTCTACCTTGTTTACGTTCTTTCTCCAGCATCAACATAGTGCCTAATGTAATAAGTGTCTGTGACTGAAATATACTAGTGCTGCATACAGCTGGGACCTAGCTGTGTCAGTAAACATGGATATTTGAGCTTGCTTTACACCATACTACCTCTCTAAAATGAACACACTTTATAAAAATAGTTACGCACATTAAAGACACCATATTTAAGTAGAATATGCAATTTAAACATTTGTCTCTCATTGTACTTCACACGTTACATTTTTGTAGGACACATAATTTGGAAAATAAAGAGTGCCTTACTTATTAACCTTTAACTTTATAATTATTTTGTTTCCTTCAGACTGGAAGAAATCTAATTTTTCCTGAAACTGCTCACCTGGAGTCAGAAGAACCTATCTTTTGGTCACGATTCTAATGTGTCTAATCAGATCGCATCAGAAACCTTTCCAGGTGCCCACCCCCATCCATGCTGACCCCCTCCCTTCGCATCCAGCCTTTACTCTTCTTTCAAAGAGTTCATTACTTTTATCAGAGACCAAGTTTTAGCTTGCTTCCTAGCTATTCTTGAATGCAGAGGATCTTGAGCCTCTAGAAGGGAAGACAGTAAGAAGGGTAGTAGAAAAATGATCTCATTCTTGCCTTGTGCCCTCACCTACCTGATTTGAATTTGAAACCTGGAGCTGGGTGCAGTGGCTCACAACTGTAATCCCAGCATTTCGGGAGGCCAAGGCAGGTGGATCACCTGAGGTCAGGTGTTCAAGACTGGCCTGGCCAATATGGTGAAACCCTGTCTCTACTAAAAATACAAAAATTAGCCAGGCGTGGTGGTGTGTGCCTGTAATCCCAGATACTTGGGAGGCTGAGGCAGGAGAATCGCTTGAATCTGGGAGGCAGAGTTTGCAGTGAGCCAAGATTGCACCACTGCATTCCAGCCTTGGGTGACAGAGCTAGACTTTGTCTTAAAAAAAAAAAAAAAAAATCTGGAATTTTTCTCTGGCACATCTTTGCTTTCACCTGGAAGTTTAAACTTTGACCTGAAGATACAGAGGAATATGCGTGCTTCTTACCATTTGTGAGAATTCAAAAGTTTGTGTAGTTTGGCATAAAGTATATCTGAAAGGATTCACACGAAACTAACAGCCTTGGTAGACTATGAGAAGCTGTGGGGAAAAGTGGGTAGAGGAAGGCTTGGGACATCTTCACATGTACACTTCCATAGTAAAATAATTTTGAACCCTGTGAATGTACCACCCATGCACAAACTAAATAAAAATCTTATAAAAACAAGTGTAGAAGTTGAGGGAATTTAATTAACAAATAGACAAACAAAAACCGTTTATCTAGAGTCTCTGGAAATACACACAAGAAGCTGGTAGCCATAATTATATTATATTATTATAATTGAAGGATTTTATTTTCTCAGTATACCTATTGCTGTGTTTACTAAAAATGTGATCTTTAAACATGTATTTAAAATATGAAATACATGTTTCATCGCATTTCCCTATTTTTTTAAAGATACTATTGCCAAAGATAGTAATTGTTGTCTAGTTTTGAACCATATAGGGAAAAAACCTAACGCTGAATATAGGATAAGGGGAGATTGCTCTTTGATATAAAGTGATTGGTGCTGTTTTTCATCATCGTGACCCTGCTGTTTGGTCTCACAGGCTACGAGATCGTACTCCTCCCATACAGCCCATTTCCCAACCCTGCCAGGGGCTACCTTCTCTGTACCCACTGTACAGTCTTCATGCTCTGCTCTTTCCTATCAATCTGCAGCTAAATTGTGTTTTTATAATTTCTCAAACAGCATGTTTTGCCTTCCTGTTGAGATATGCATTATCACATGTGATATGCTATGAAGCATTCTTGTAGGTATTGACCAAATCCATCATCTTCTCTTTCCTTAGAGCTAAATGGATTATGTGATGAGAAACTGCTCAATACCAAAGGATATCTAAGACAAACCTTTTCCATGTAATCTTATAAATGTGAGCCTCTCTGCTTGAGATGGGCATCACGAGGCCCCAAGGAGCTCTAGGAGGTCAACTGAGCACAGTTTAAAAATCACTGTTCTGAGATGTACACCAGAAACTCTGTTAATATCCTGATAAATATTCTGTTTCCTCTTAATTCTCTTTTCTGAATCGTTTTTTCTAGCAGGAAGAAGTAGAGTGTGAGGAAGAAGTCTAGCTCTGTTCTGTTGATAAAGTTCTTTGTGGCTTCTGCCTTTCTACATTCATTATTTCATTTCTTTTCTCAGCAGTTATAGAGTATTAGTTAAGCATATGGACTATACCTTACATTGTGTCACTTAACTTTTCTGTACCTCAGTTTCCTCATCAGTAAATGGAAGTAAGTCATCTTCATCCCTGGGCTCTTATGAGGGTTAAAGGAAGTAATTCACATTAAGAACTTAACTTGGTGCCTGCTCTACAGTGAGTGCCCAGCTCAGGTTGACTCTTACTAGCAAACATTTACATGTCCAAAGTGTGCCAGGTGTACAGAACAGCTTCTATCTTCTACACTGTCTTCTTTACTGTGCTCTTCCAGAAGGCAATTCCTAGAAAGTACTGGTACCTGAGAAGTTCACATCTCATCAACTCTTGAGGATTGCCTAATCTAACGGTTCTTAGCAAGGCAGGAGTGCATTTCAGGACTACTATTTTAGAAGCCTTTTTAAACAAACTTATCACTATCTTTCCACCTATGTCCATGTCTTTGTTATCTATATCTATGTCATTTATATCTATACCTGTGCCTGTATCTATCCATCTATATCTACATTTATATCTACCTATATCAATAGCATTCAAATCCTATCTGCCCCTTCCTCTATTTCCTTGGGAGTTTCAGAGAGTTTGTCTTTGGGGTGGGTGTGGAATGTATGTATTTGCAGCTGCCATCCATTCCTTGCTCCTCTTACCCCTGTTAAGAATTACAATGGTGGCCTGTCAGAAAAGTTTCTCTAAAGCCCAAGACCAAACTTTCTTTTTCTTAGTGATTTCTCCTGAAACATAGTTATATAAATTGAATGGAATAAAATGGGGACCATTTTAACCTATTGTGTCATGCAAAAGATGCCATGAAAAGGCTTTGATATTGCTGTATGTTCATGTATGGGTTTGGAGCACTGCCTGCATTTAATCTCATCCTCACCACCTAACAATCACGTGACCTGGGACAAGCTATATAACCTCTCTCAATTTCGGAGTTTAACCATCTTTTTTTTTTTTTGATACAGAGTTTCGTTGTTGTTGTCTAGGCTGGAGTGCAATGGCATGGTCTCAGCTCACTGCAACTTCTATCTCGGCTAACTGCAACCTCTGCCTCCCAGGTTCAAGCAATTCTCCTGCCTCAGCCTCCCAAGTAGCTGGGATTATAGGCACCTGCCACCATGTCTGGCTAATTTTTGTATTTTTAGTAAAGATGGGGTTTCGCCATGTTGGCCAGGCTGGTCTTGAACTCCTGACCTCAGGTGATCTGCCTGCCTTGGCCTCCCAAAGTGCTGGGATTACAGGTATGAACCACCATGGCCGGCTGGTTAACCATCTTTATACCATCTTGTGATGAGTACTTAATGAGATGACCCAGGTAATGAACTTTTTATGAGAAATACACATGGTAAGTGATTTTAAATGTTAATATTAATTTATTACTATTGTTATCATTGTTAATTCTGATGGAACTTGTTATAGAAGTAAAAATAATCTTAGTATCTTTGTCAACTTAGAGTTGCCTGCTCTGGTTAATAATTTTCAGAATTTAAATTTATCTGTATTATCAAAGATTTATGGATAAATAACTAGCATTTAATTTTTATGTTTTAGACCTAGAAAACACAAACCAGGTTATCATAATTATAGAACGATTAAAGAACACAAGAAAACGAAATAAAATTAGAATATTTCACTAATGTGTTGAGTGACATTCTTAATATAAACATACTCTTCAGGATTTTAACTATATTAGAGGTTTGTTTCAAAGGATATGGAGAAACCAAAACATTAGCATGAGTCATTCTTCTTCATTAGGCTGTAATTATCTACCACTCCTTAATTACTGGAAATGTGCCTTTATGTGGTAAAGGCGTAGCGCTCAACTCTACTTGTCTCCGCTCAGACCACTTCCACTTTGTGGTGAAGTGTAAGGTTAAGTAATTTGTAATTTGTAGAATGACACTGTTGGTTGTATACACTGATAAGGCTAATATCTTCACTTAGTAAAGAAGACGTCAAGATAATACCATTACAGGAGTCAATCCTGGAGGCAATAGAGGATAAAAAAGGAACTGTGATTTTTTTTTTACCTAACAAACATGAGTCAGTAGCCTACAGTGGGTCAGGTAATAAGTTCAGTGGGTCAGGTAATAAGTTTAGTGCTGAAACAAAACAAAAGGTAAGTCAAACACAAATGCCCAGGTGGGCAAGGCTGAGGGGAGTGAAGTGAGCATCTGGGCATGGTGAGGATGATAAAGAGTGGAAAAGGTTGTACCTATTGTGGGGAGCGCAGGCCCTGTTCTAAACAGGCAGCAGATACAGGTTCCCAGTGATGCTGTCCTATGAGGACGAAAGCTGAAAAATAGCAGGCCTTAGGATTTTTCAACAGAGGCTAGAAATGCATCTTTAATGCAAAAATCTCCTATATCCAAGTGCTTGCAACTAATTTAAATTTTTAAAACATCGTATGAGAAAAGTAATTCCACACATCAGTGATCAAGGTTCAGACTCTGGGAAGTGAATATGTGACCTCTGCATTTTCCTTTATCCTAGCTGTTGGTATTGGGGGTCTTCAAAACTCATACCAGGTCTGTCTTCTTCCCTTTGCCTGCATATCCCCCCTCCCCAGGTAATCTCATCTGGTCCCATAGTGATAAATATCACTTATGTGCTGATGATTCCAAAATATTCTTGCATTATACTTCTTCCTGAGCATGAAACTAGTAAACTCATCTTCCTGTTGGTCCTATATTGAATGACAAATAACTAACTTGAGTCCCCTGTCCCTTGCCCAAATCTGTTCTCCCAGTCTTTCTCAATTTAGTTTATGCCTCCATCATCCATTCTTTAGTTCATGCCAAACTCTAGCAGCTGAGCTTGATGTGTCTGTTTCCCTTAATTCCTACATCCAATCTATCAGTAATTGCTGCCATTTCTTCCTTCACTTTTTTTTTTCTTTTCAAATTGGTTCATCTCCATCCTTTTCCACTGCTACCATCCTGGTCCCTGCCACCATGATTTCTCACCTGAACTCTCAAGATCCTCCTAAAAGGTAGCCTCGCCTTTACTCTTGGCGCCCCGTAATCCGTTATTCACATGGACTTTTATAAATGTAAATCATATTGTGTCACCCCTTGCTCAAACCTTTTAAACATTTTCAAATGATTTTGGAATAAAGTCTGAACTCTGTACTCTGGACCACTTATAAAGTACTGTGGTCTGCCTCCTGCCTACTCTCTGAAAGCACAACCTCCACTCTGACGGGCTGCAGTCTCTTGGGCTTCTTTTGGTTTGAAAGCCCAAGGCCTGATAGCCTATTCCAATCTCAGAGAATTTGCATTTTCTACTTTTTCTACCTGGAATGCTCTGCCTCTGGTTTTTGATATGACTTTCTCCCACTCATTATTCAGATCTCAGGCTGATGTCCTTGCTTAGAGAGCACCTCCCACACTAGTCCTCAATGGCGAATGAACGCCATTGAGCTCACTGCCCCCTCAGTGCTCTTTCACAGTCTTTTTTCCCTTAAAAACACTTTTTTTTTTTTTTTTTTTTTGAGCCCGAGTCTCACTCTATCACCCCGGCTGGAGTGCAGTGGCGCAATATTGGCTCTCTGCAATCTCTGTCTCCTGGGTTCAAGTGATTATCCTGCCTCAGCCTCCCAAGCAGCTGGGGCTACAGGCATGAGACACCAGGTCTGGCTAATTTTCGAATTTTTAGTAGAGACGGGGTTTCACCATGTTGGCCAGGCTGATCTTGAACTCCTGACTCAAGTGATCTGCTACCGTTGGCCTCCCAAAGTGCTGAGATTATAGATGTGAGCCACTGTGCCTTGCCAAAAATAACTTTTATATTTATTATTTATATGTACATTTGTTTTCATTTATTTATTCAATTATGTATGTAAGCCAAATAATGAGTTATAAGAAAAAAGGCCGAAGTTCAAGAAGCTTTATTTTGGAACACACTTTGATTTTAATATATTCTGGGAAGTCTATAAGATGCTGTTACTATATGCATCTTTTAGAATAAGGTATTCTGTTTATACAGAAACATTTAAATGAAGCATTAACTATCTAATCAGCTTTTCAGTGCTTCCATACTTTAAGCTATTAGGACCCTTTGTTAATGACTGTGATAAAAGTCAAAGCAAAATGAGGATATAAAGATAATCATATGCAGATTTTTGCAGATTTAAAGTCTGACAGCATAATTGACAACATTTTTCAAGATAAAGTAAGAAGTAATTGTTCATAACCCATGTAATACTGGAGAAGAAAATTTGAAAATTTAAAACTTTATAATTTACCTCTCTGTGCTGAAGAAACCAAAAAGAAAAAAAAAAAGAGAACAAAAAGCCTTGTATAAAAGTGTTCATTATTTTTTGCTAGCAATATTATTAGTCATAGATAATCATGAAATCATTCTGAACAAATATAGTCATCTACAAAGAAAATATATTTGTGTCATATATCTTGTAATGTATAAAGGCTACATTACACATATCTTTGACTTACATGTCTTTCCTTTCACCTGCTCTTTCTCTACGCTTCAGTAACTCTGAGCCAAAAAGACAAACATAATTTCCAATACTTTCCAGGAACAAGCTAAAGCAGGGAGGGAAGCAACATTTCAAATAGACTCAGCTAGAAGTGGAAATCTCCTCTCTTCAAGGGTATATTTTCAAAGCATTTTTAATTTGAACTTTCAATCCCTCTTTAGAAATAAGATAGGACTCTTTGCTCCTACTTTTTTACTGAGTCTCCGTTCTTGACTGTAGTAAAATGCTTCTTGTTCTAACATACTTCATTAGTTTTATACTTGATGGATTACGGCCTTTCTGGGTTTTCCAAATCCAAAATGTCTGTTTTTCTTTTGAGTCGACAGTGTTTGGAAAAGGTAGGCAGAATTCTTATTTAATTTATTTTGTTCAATACACTCCACAGCACAATCCGCAAGCATGTGAAAAATTACTCCACCCACCTTAGATGTGGTGATTAGTCACTGACTAACAGTGAAGTCAAGTAACCAACATGTTGAATTAAGCCAAGATTAAAATGGTACCATTTGTACTGACTACTTGATAATCATTCTTGAAGGCAGACAAGTCTAGGGCTAGTGTACTGTGACAACACAAAATACACAAAATATTTTTGAAGTAATTTTATTTTGAATGATTTCCTATGTTTTTAATGTTTTCATTGGAAATAAGAATATTTCTTTTAAAAAGATTTCATTTCTCCCCTTGATACTATTAGTGTGATAACCTCTTGATTGAATATTTTAATTTGTTAGCATTTTGGTGTTTGTATTCCAAAAGACTCTTCTAAAATGGTAATTTTCCACTTTCCACTTAAAATAAAGAACATAATCAATAAAGAATCTAAAACTATTATTTATTGATATTTGGTAAAATCAGAGCATCATCGTGTTGAAATCACTGTAACACTAAGCCATTAAGCTATAGTTAGTTCTTTAGCTGAGTCAAGGTTCTTGCAGAGCTGCAACCAAAGAGAAAGCCTTTACTATTTAATAGGGTTTTCTTGGTATTTGGGAGAGTTTCCAAATAATCATTGGCTTCACACATACTATGCTGATTACAGCACAAAGGATGACACAGGGAAAGCAATGTCTGTTTAGTATGAATTTGTTGCTACCTGCAAAGATTATTCAATACAAGCTTTTATACCTGGAAATATTATAGAACAATACTGCTTTAATAGTTCACAGAATAACATAGAATTCAGCATTCTAGATTTTTCAATATCAAGTTTAGAAATATTCTTAAGATGTATTTTATGAGTTCAGCTCTATTAAGTGATTTAACATTTAATGGATATGGTTCAAAGTTCTAAATAGTAAGCTCTTTTAGTTTGGTAACTAATTACTCTTCTCTCTACATTTGCACCTTCATTTAACACTTATTTTATTTTTTCTTGCTTGCTTGTTGCCTTGATAATATTGTCAGTAAACACACTGAAGAGATGGTTTATATTTCCACGGAGAATAACCCAGTGTTTTGCATGGAGATGGCCAATGTTCAGCAAACGGCTGAATTCTGTTTTCTCAAAAGGACGCACAAATGCAAAGAAGACTAGGAATGGGCTAGCAATTATGCATACTGACAGAAGCAAAGTTGGTAAGAAAATATATATTTCTGTTACCATGATTAATAACTCTTTATTCTTAGTAATGACTGTCTCTCTCACTAGACTATAAGCTGTTGAAGGCAGACACTGTATGTTTTGTCATTATATTCCTAATGCCTCCACATAATTGCCTAACACATTTGTTGAATAAATAAGTTGTCTATGGGTGTATACGCATGGGTGCAATATATGAGTATTTTTACATATGTATGTATATTCCTACATATATACTTTTGTTCTTTACTTTTAAGCTCATTTATTGTATTAATATGGTGATATTCTAAGTTTGATCAAATGGCAAGTCTATGTTTAATGCAGTAGGTTCTTATTATCATTTTTGGTTTCATGCCCTCTGGTAAATTGATAAGAAATTTTAGATTTAGTTATCTAATATGGATGGTGTGCTAATTTTTATAATTCCATGATGGAATTCTCTGATGTTTTATAGCTATTAGTTTTTAGACAGAATTATTAACTCTCTCTCTCTCTTTCTCTCTCTCTCTCTCTATATATATATATAGACACACACACACACACACACACACACACACACATTTCCCCCTATGATTTATGAAATATTTGCAGAATTTTTCCTGGTATTTGTAGATTTTGCATTGGTGACTGCAAATAAGATATTCTGCCTCAAAAAGACAAAAATAAATTGATTTAACTTTTCCAAACAGACTCAGAGAGTTCAAATAAGTTTTAGGTGGGAGACAAAAATTAAGACTGAGTAACACATATCCAGTTCTTCCATAAAACTTTGGCTGTGCAGATGGTTTGTGATCATACATTATTAAATTCACCTCCTCCTTGTGATACATTTTATACCACCAAATCCCAACTCTGCAATTATTACATAAGGAACAGTATAGCATTGCAGTGACCAAATGTAAATCCAATACTCTTCAAAGCTGCCTACATGCATGAGGAAGATTGCTGCAACCTGTCTTTGGTGGACTCTCATGGAGTATCAGATGCTGCATGTTATGTGGGAGCCATGCACAAGACCAAACAAAATTTGCTACCCAAATTCATAATTCTCTTGTTCATCTGCTGCTTCTCATTCCATGAATTGAAAATATTTTCCTGGGATTTGGAAAGGCTGAACCAAAACTTGATTAGAAAAAATAACTGGATTTTGGTCCTGGATTTATTTAGCAAGCATGTATTGATCACCTACTATGTGCCAGTTATTGGGTTTATGTGACTGGGATACATCAGACAAAGATTCCTGCCTTTGCAAAGCTGTTCTATATTCTTGTGGTAGAGACAGATGACAAACAATTACATAAAAATAAGTAGAGTATACAGCCATTGCTACAGAGAGAAAGAAAAGAAGGGTGAGAGAGATTAGGATACCAGCGGGTGACAGATTGCAGTAGTCAGGATGACTTCATTAAAAAGGTGAGAAATGAGCCCAGATTTGACAAAAAGGATGGGGTTAGCCAGATAAATAGACTTTTATCAGCCAGGTAGCCTGGGACAAGCAATGCAAAGCTCTGAATCTTGATTTCTTCATTCGTGAATTGGAGGATTGGTCTAGACCATCTCCACCAAAGTCCTTTTAAGTTCTTAAATTGTGTGAACTATGATATAGCTGATGCCAACATTACGGAGTGAAAGCAGTCATCTAGCTAACGTTCATTAAGTGCACACAATGTGTCATGTGCTGCTAAATGCCAGCGATGTCACAGCATTCAACAAATGCTCATTATGGTAGTGACAATTTAGAAGTATCTCATTACATTCTTCATTCATTTGCTCACTCACTTAATCAACAAACATATATTAAGCACCCACTATGTGCCTGGCACTGCTGTATAGTTGGAGTTAGTTATAAAGCTGAGAGACAATCTGATGAGGGAGGGAGGCATGTTAGCAGGAAGTCCATGTGAGGACTGAGCCAGATCTGAAGAAGGGGAGGCAGGTTCAGGACACACAGCAGGAGGAGGAACAGTGAACAGGAGTGTGCACTTCTGCCAGTGGTTCTGGATAGACATTATTTTTTTCTACTTACAGACACAAGCTTCTGGCAATTTCTTCTTTAAGCAAACCTACTTGTTTTATTTGTTGACAAAAGTGACCATTACTTTTACTTATTAAATAGAAGGACACAGTTTTCATTTCTGGGATTTCCTCTTGTTCTTCCTTACAAAAATTTAAAGTAGTGGATCTGTGCTCACATAGTAAGTACATTAAGGGAAAATATTATTTATGTTTGGAAAGCTTTAATTTCTACCAGGAAAGTAAAAATGGTCAGATAATGTTTAATGTGACTGGGGAGCCTAGGCACGGTGGCTCACGCCTGTAATTCTAACACTTTGAGAGGCTGAAGTGGGCTGATCACCTGAGGTCAGGAGTTACCAGCCTGGTCAACATTGCAAAACCCCGTCACTACTGAAAATACAAAACTTAGCAGGGCTTGGTGGCAGGCACCTGTAATCCCAGCTACTTAGGAGGCTGAAGTATCAGAGCTGCTTGAACCTGGGAGGCAGAGATTGCAGTGAGCCAAGATTGAGCCATTGTACTCCCGCCTGGGTGAGAGAGCAAGACTCCATCTCAAAAAATAAAAATAAAAATAATACAAATGGGGAAATTTTAAATTGTGAAATTAAAGAAGGCAAAGAAAAGAACTTATAAAATGTTTACGTTATTAGAACTAAGGTGATGGCCGGGCGCGGTGGCTCAAGCCTGTAATCCCAGCACTTTGGGAGGCCGAGACGGGCGGATCACGAGGTCAGGAGATCGAGACCATCCTGGCTAACACGGTGAAACCCCGTCTCTACTAAAAATACAAAAAACTAGCCGGGCGAGGTGGCGGGCGCCTGTAGTCCCAGCTACTCCGGAGGCTGAGGCAGGAGAATGGCGCAAACCCGGGAGGCGGAGCTTGCAGTGAGCTGAGATCCGGCCACTGCACTCCAGCCCGGGCTACAGAGCAAGACTCCGTCTCAAAAAAAAAAAAAAGAACTAAGGTGATGATATGGTTCTGTTAACAAATGTACTTTGAAAAGTATGACTTTTTTTGACCAGTATTTGTAGTCTGTTTTCTATTTAAAAATCAATTTTCCATAACAGGGAGGAAGCAATAAACATAATGATAACAACCACCTGGATAAGTATCAGCTCTTGGGAACCAGGCACTGTACTAAACACTTGCCACATATTTTCTCATTTAATTCTCACAAAGCTCTGTGGAATAAGCAGGCATTAGGCCCAGTTTTACAGATGAGGTAACTGGGATTTGGAGAGATTAAGTAAATTTTCCAAGGTCTAAGCTAGCTAGTGGCATTACAGGAAAGACTCAAACTTGTCATCAGAAGACATCTGCTTGAACACCAGATGCGGGAAGCACTGACTCTGACCTTGATGAAGTCAAGCAGTTACATGTTCATCTATTTTGCTTTGTATATTGGTTAATGGGCAAATGGTCATAACATTTCTCTCTTATCTATAAATGTCTTCTAAAAAGTTGTGTTTTAGAGAGTGTATTCTTCATCTCTGAAATTCTACTGGTAGTTGAAAGGCTACACAAAGTTTTTGGACCTGATACAAATATTGTAAATATTATTCTTTCTGTGTGATTTGATACTCCATATAAAACTCTTCCTAATGGTCTCAAGTTTCAAAGGATTTAAAAGTCAAGTAGCCACATTGTGACATGAGGAACAAAATCCATTAGTTTAGAGTATAGAGAGGGTATTAACAGTGGCCCCTCTTCCTGTAGAAGTATTTGAGAAGATAACTATTGCCTACATTGAGGACAGTATGTTATATACAAGCTAATATCTCGATTGCATATTTTTAGTAGACTTTGTGGACAAATGAAGTTTGCTTTCCTGTATGACCAAATTATTTCAATGAAAAATGAAAGGAAATGGATTAGTGCATGTGAACTTTTTATCTAAAGCTAAGTCTTTTTCCATGGGAAGCTGGGAGAGATTTTTTTCATTACCAGAGAAATGTTTTTCACTAGAAACACTTTGCATAGGGGTCTACACTTGCTATTTTCTTTACTGGTCATCTGCTTTTTTTCCCTTCTCTCTGTTTCTCTCTCTCTCTCTTTGTAATATCCAGATTAAACTTTTTTTGTGTGTCTATATATCTATAAAACCTCTCCCAACAACATTATGAGGAGGCCTTCAGAAAAATAATTAACTAACTCATACACATGGAACTCAAAAATGTATCATTAAAATGTTGAGCATCTGTATCAAGGCAGCCAAGAAGAATTTGAGGATGATTTGCACTATTTTCCCAATATTGTTCAGACCTTGGGAACTTGGTATCTATAAAATAGAAATTTAATCAAAAACAGGAGAGAGTAAAGATGTTTTTATAGTAACGTGAATTTTCAACTATTTTCTGTCACTAACAGAAGCTCATACTGCTTATCAGCACCATTCAAGAATCTGAGATTGAGATAGCTAATTTAATCATCTGACTAAATTCTTCAAAAAATTCGTGAGGATTTCAGCTCCCTAAAATTCCTTCTGGGCTATGTTTGATAAATAAAAGTTTTAAGTACAAGAAAATATGCAGTATTTCAAGTAAGCAACAAAGCAAGTAAGTAATCTACTTTGTTGATTCTTGTGCTATCTGATTTATTTTTGCATTGTAAAAGACAACTGGAATTACGGAAGGTCACTTGGAAGCAGTTTCTCTGAAGAACTATGGGATTTGAAAATTCAATCTGAATGCTATCATAAAAAATTGTTGGGAAAAAAGTAATGAGAACAGGTATTTGGTTTATGGGCATAATATCATAATCCTATGACTCAAATCACATTTCAGCATTAAATTTCCACAAGCCAAATACAGTTCTATTACTTGAAAGCTCTTTAGCAACTCTTCGAGGCAAGCCTGCACTTTCTAAGAATATGAATTTACAATTAAAATGAAGTGGACTATCAAGCCTTTTTAAAAATGTGGACAGTGTATGCAAATAATCTGGATGATCCTGATATTCTGGGTCAGAAATCCCTTTGCACTAAATTTCAACAGAGGAGATGGGAATGGAAAGGCTGGAGTAACGGAAGTTTTCCTGCCTGAGATAACTTGAGTATGACTTATAGGAGTAATTTTTCAAATGTTAGTACATTTTAAAAATACTGGTCTCATACTCTGAGTGCAATTTTGATTAAATGGTTTGTACACAGTTTATAATACACCCTTGGTATCTGTCATCTAATAACTTGAAACCACGGCTTAAGTTTCTATTGCATTGGATATAAAACTGGCATTATTAATAATGACTAGGTATTACTATTTTGGCTGAATTGAATTCTGTCACTAGAAGGTAAAAGGGTATTATTCCTTATTAGAAATTTCTACGTGTAAATATCATATGGTCTTTGGGAAACAGCTCTGATTCTACTATATATCACAGAAACAGCTGAGTCAGCAGCTTGCAGAGTAAAATTTATGATTACGATTTCTTTTCTCAGTTCAACAGAGAAAAAAATAAATCTGTTGGAAGCAAACACAACTAAAAGAGATGTGTCTAAAATAGCTGGACATAGACAAATTCAGAATTCTATTTTGGTAGTCATAATACGTACAGGAAAATACTTCTAGACAGATTTACACTATCATTTGACCTTCACAAGTCATACTTTTCACAGTGAATGCAGTTTACTGAGGCTACGCTTTTGACCTTGAAGATATAACTTAGAGTTTTATGTCTTTTGGCAAACTTATCATGCCTCTGGTACCCTGATTGAGTTTATCTAAAATTATCATCATCTGCTTAAACTGTTAAGTTCTATAATTCCTTTTTTAATTATTCAGCATCCAAGGGCAAGGAGAGAACTGTTCCTCTTATTGCATAAGTCTCAGCTTTCTTAATGCAGGATGTCCCTCATCTGAAGCTGGGACTGAGGAAATAGCTGCATTGTACTGCAGCCTCAAATCTTGCTACAGCTCTCAGGCTTAGGATTCAGCTGCGCTGAACAGAAATGTGGAGGGGCAATGTATTGGTCTATAGGAGCTAAAGCTTTACTGAAGCAGATTATAAGAGGGTAAAGTACTTTTTTCCTGGACAATAGCTTGTCTAATTTTCATTTTATCTATACTGTTTCTCTTAATGATTAAACAGTTACTGTAACAGAATGACCTTATATCCTAAGTTTTACTTCCTATTTTCTCTCTCTGACTTGCATTTAACTGAACTTTATGCCCTCCATTTTACTTGAAGATAGCAACTGCACTTGACAGCCTTGAACGATTACAACAACTCACTGCAGCTGGACATTCTTAAGCTACTCAACTTTAATTGTCCTCAATTCTTAACTCTACTGTAATGCAATAGTGCTCAAAAGGCAGGGAACACGTTTGCCAATTAGCAGAAAGGGAAAGAAAAAGCCAATGCAGCAGAACTAAAATTAAGAAACACTAGCCCAGCATCTCAACTCTAAGTCACTTGAAATTAATTAGGCTTTGGTAAGAGAAGCTGTGTTTCCTTACCTTGGAGGTGAATAACTCTGTCATGATCCAGAGTGTAGTTGTCTGAAAGATGATCAGCCCAGCAGATTGAAATCAGCACCAGAAGAAGTAGACTCTTCATCTTTATAGCCCAAAGAATCTTCTTCACTGCGAGAGCATCACATACAAAGAGGCTTGTGAGATTTGGAGCCCTTTGGAGTGTTGCACTGCACAACTTATTACCGCCTTATCATCATAGAATGGGTCTGTAAAAATATTTAACCCAATCTTTTCAGAAAGTTACTGTAGCTGCCTTTGAGAGCTGAAGACGGCAGCTTTGAACAGTTCCAGCTACCATCATGCAGCCAGAGTCCAAATAGTGTTTAACTCTATCTTTGCAGAACTGTAAATCTAGAAATTTAAAACCCTGTAGTTTTGATACAGAGAATTACAGCAAGTAACAAAGAGATGTGGCAAAAACATAAACAGACCCTTAAAAACATTTAAGCCTCTGAATTTGCAACACAAGTTAATAAAACAGCAATGTGTTATGTCTCTATATGAGTGTTTATCACTTGGTCTAATTAGAAATTGAATCTGAAGCCAGAGCAGATAATATTTGCATGAAACTTGACATCATCATTCATTTTACATGTGGCTTCCTAAGCAGGTTAGACTTGCCTGTTCCAAATAGAAAAGAGGACAAAAAAAAAGTGCCCGATTAAGCAGAAGCAGCACATTTGTTAGAGATTCACTTACCATCTTAAATACTGCTTGGGTCTATGGTGAATAGTTGACAATTATGAACAAACTAGGTTAGAGTTGTGCACGCTACCACTGCAGTCATCCTGATTGATTTTTCATTCATTTCAACCTAAAATGCTGACGCACCAACTTAGAGTGCCAGGTAGGGTCTCTGCAGTCAGCAGAGCCACGGTTGCAGGGAACGTCCCTGCCAGCCTCCCAGGGCAATTAGGCAAATGAAAAGCTGAAACAGACAGGGAGGCACAGCTCTGGTCCTAAGTGAAAGAGGCAGAGCCATCACTCGCCTGTCCTTTATCGAAAGACTGATGTCTTAAAAGGGGACATAACCTCTTCCCTCCCAAAAGTTTGTCATTGGAAGGACCAAAAGTGATTCTAATTGATACGAACCTTATAACCTTTGCAGTATTTGGCCAGGCAAGAATTTCAGTGGAGCTTCTCTGTTTTAATGTGGAAGCCGACATGAAAATTAACAAGGACCTTCTTTTTCTCTCATGCACACAGCAGCCTTAACAATACTGGCTATTTTTAAAACTGAAATTGCACAGTACTGGCTTCTCACACTAATTTGTTTTTTCCAAGAAAGCCTGACTGCCTGGAATACTTATTAAAGAGCTCTGAGTCTGTTCCTGGAGGTCCTTGTAGGAGAGCCTCTACTCCAGAACCGAATTCACTTATTCACAGAAGTTCTCCAAGTCTCTTCTGAGACTGAAACACATCTCTGCATTTTCCCCTGTGAAGATTTGCACTACTGTGAAGCTGATGGCTTTAGTCTTTCACGTGTGCTTTAAATCCTTTCTTTTTCTTCATTATATCACAGAAAGAAGATGGTAGATAAGCAAACAAATTGCGAATTTTTTTTTGCCCAGGAAACCAAGAATGTTACCTTCAAAATTCTACCTGATTTACTAATCTTATTTTCAGAAGTTCACTTTCTTTTTCCTCTAAGGACTTTTTTGAAATGCTTATTTTTTTGTTGTTGTTGTTGTTGGTGGTTTGTAGTCACTAACTTTTGTCCAAAAAATTACAGTTTAAGATGTTACCTATTTTCAGCCCAGGATTGTGCTTTGGGTGAACAAATATAAAGGTGGCCTTTTGGAATTTGGAATATAATTGAGATAACTGTAAACACAAATATGAAACAATAGACAAACAGTACTAGAGGTGTGATGTGCTCTCTGCTTGTTTACAGGAATCAGAGAAGGGGGTGCTGTGGAGGAGAGGGTATAAAGAAGGTGTATAATTTAATGATCAAACACAGGAGACATTCTAGATGAGGAGTCAAGATGAGCAAAAGTGGAGAGTTTGCTAAATTAATGTTCGCATTAGTGTGGTCATGTGTAGTGTAATTTATAGGAAGGTGCATATGATACACACACTAGGTTAGAGTTGTGCATCCTACCACTGCAGCCACCTTGAATTTCATTCATTTAAAAAAATATGACACATCTGTCTATATATCTCCTTTAATTCCATACCATAGTATTTAAAATTATACTACTAAGGGTCCATTCCAATGCGTTAAAGTACTGACCATCCAACAACCTAATTTAAAATTGCAAACATCTTGAGTGCTTGTGAGGGAGTCCAGGGAATAAACAAGGATAAAAACACTTTTCATGGAATGTCTACTGCTCGCCAGCACTATGGGCATCATTTTGTCTGCAATGGCTCATGGATTCCTTAAAACAATAATGTGAGACAAATATTTCCATTTCTTGGGATACACACAGTAATCTTGCTGGAAGGTACACATCTAGTAAGTGGCAAAGTCCATATTTGCCTTCAAGCAAATTTAATTTATTATTTCTTTTGTTGCCTTTTTAAATTCAAGCTTTTAAACTTACAACTACTATGATCTTAAAACTTTGACTTGTGCTATGTATGAACATACACATTTTTCCCAAGGCTTACATATTGAGAAGGCAGTCAGGTGGTATTTTTCTTAACATGATTTGCCCTGCCTCATTAATTATAACACTCTGGTACCGTGACAAAGTCTTGATAAAACCAAATCGAATAAAGATTTGGAAGCAATATACCTTATCCAATGTGAAAGAGTAATAGTTTGATAGAAATGCAGACACACATACACAGAGATACACAGAAAGATAGATACATACCATCTTTGAAAAATTCAAGTACGTTGGACATGTGCAGTAGTTTGTGATTAGAGGCCTCTATCAGTGAATACTTTGGAGTACCCTGTGCTGGCATCAATGCAATCCAGGGAGGTGAGAATGGAAATTATCTTTGCTACCCTGGCAAGCACAACAACCATCTCACCAGTAGACAGGAAACCAGAAAAGTATACTTTAGGGTTCCAGTCTTCAGGTGTCTGAGCCATCAGATATACAAAACAAGGTGCTCCACACCAGACTGAGGTCATTGAAGTCAAGGGCTGTGCCAGGGTTCTGTGTGCTGGTCCCAGTAGAAAAGGACAGCTCAGGCATAGTAGGTGGTCATGTGAGTGAATAAATCCGAGTCCTACTTATTTGCATTTTGTAATCATGCCTCCTCTCAATGTCTAGGTATATTAGGTAAAAATTTGCATGTTTTTATATGAGCTAAAATTTAGACAATCTGGGGGACTTTTACACAACCAGCTATTATCAGCTACTGAATGAGTGCTCTCAGTTCACCTGCAATTCACATATTGAAGGTCTCCTTTCACAGCCTTACAAACCCTGATGCTCAAGCAGCCAGCTACAAGATGAATCCAAACTGAAATGTCTATGTTCATAGTCAAAGACAGATGATAGGAATGTAATTTTACAGTCCTGCTTTCTTGATAATCGAACAACGATTTGGAAGCAATATATCTTATCCAATGTGAAAGAGTAATAGTTTGATAGAAATGCAGACATACTAGTATCAACAGTCTAATACCAAGATGGTCAACTGCTATTTCTTAAGTGTCTACTACATTATCATTATCATGATCATGTTAGGTAATGTGGAGATAAAAGCAAATGAAAGGCATGTGTGCTACTTCATGTGCCTTGAGAGCTAACACTATGTATTTCCTGAACTGCTATTTCTCAGAAAAACTCAGTTGAGGTAAGTATGTTGTTAGACACATTTTGCAGTTCTAGAAGTGGAGTCTTAGGGTGGTGACGTACGCAGCATGTACAGCAAGGAGCTGGTAATCTGGGCAGTGTGACCCCAGAGATGCATTCCCAACTACCATTATCATTGTCCCAGGTCCCCTGATGAGTGCTGTCGGCTCTCTCCTAGCCAGTCTTGCAACCGCTTTAATGCTTCTTGCAAGCTTGAATTTTCCTTGTCATATTGCATAGTTCTGTGAAAGTTCAAGCTACCAAGTCAGCTTAAAAGCTTTTCTGATGCCATGTACTGGATGTCCAGCCAAGACCTTTTCATTGTGGTGAGCTTTCAGTCTGGACATGGGCAACCTGTTGTTCCCTTACCCTGGGCATGATCCTTTGGCAACCTGACAAGCTGGGAAAAATCATAGATCAGAAGGAAGAAAAGTGAGCTCTATTCCAGATCTCACAACCAGTACATCAGGTCTCAATTTCTTCACCTACAAAATAGAAATAATGACAACGTGTCCCTGGTTTAAAAGTATTCTTGAACAAGTATACAAATCACAAATACTAAGGTATTGTTATTAAGTTGGTAAGGACTGCCTCAAACTTGATTGATTGTTATGGATAAATGTAAGAAAAATAGCAAATCAAGGACATCTCCATCTCAGAGACAGATGAAATCCTCCCATAAATCTGCTATTTGGAATGAGTTCAGGAGTCACTTCCCAGCAGCAGCAGCAGCACTTGGAAACTGCTAGAAAATGGAAATTCTTGGTCCCCTGATACACTGAATCAGAAACTCTGGGGGTGGGGCCCAGCCATCAGTATTTAGCAGTCTCCTTCCCCCTCAGTGATCCTGATGCCTGCTCAAATTTGAGACCCACTGGTCTAAGTTTTTAAGATTACTGGGCGTTCTTCTTCTGGGTGTGGGTTTGAGCTGAGACTTCCCAATTCTTGGAAATAACGCCATGCTTATGTTCATTTTTCCTCTCTCTACTTTTCCTCATTTTTCTTTTTATCTACAGTGCGTGTGTGTGTGTGTGTGTGTGTGTGTGTTGTAATTAAAAATGTTACTTTAAAACACTGGAAAGGAATGCATATAACATATTAGTCATTTTCTAAAAATAATAGGCAGATGGCTGAGTATTTTCCTTTTATTTTACAAACTATATTGTTGCTACATTTGTAAGAATTAAGGCGAAAAATGTATAATCAGAACGATTCTCATCCACAAATGGTTAACAATTTAAACAATATATTTGTCATTATAAACTATTATTTGCCATGGTTTATTTCCTGTAAGGTTAGGATAATTGTCATTTTACTGATGGTCTCGGAAATATCTAACACTGGCTGTGGACTTTGGATGATTTCAGCAGGACTGGCAGTGCAGGTCCCTCAAAGCATCACTCTGGGCCCACTGCTCTTCTCTGAAGCCAATACACTGCTCTTATGGGCTCAATTATCAAAGGGTAGAAAGTGGGTGGAAATGGAGTAGAAAAGAGGAAGAAGGTAGAGGAGATTTTAAGAGAGGACAATTAAGAGGAAGAAAAGGTCACTCAAAAATCAAAGGAAGGGCAATAAAAAAGTAGCAAATGTATAATAAATGGTGAATATTTGGCAGATTGCCTCTAAGTTTGAAGAAATGAAATGTCACAACAAAATGAATACTGAACTACAATTCTCAGATCCAAGAACTTCTTAACATGGCTTCTCTATGAGCAATATTTGTTATGGAGTTTAATGTCAAGTTTTTCTTACGAAGATTTGGCAGGGTATGGAGAAAAAGATTCAGTGGCAGAAACAGAAATGAGCAAGTCAACCATAGACTTCCCAGTTTTTTATGGGGGCAATATATACCACCATATTTGAGTGATATAAGGACATATATTTCAGTTTAATATTTATTAGGCTTGCCAATGCCTGAAGTTACTGCTAAAGGAATCTCCAAGTATACCTTAGCCACTTGCATAGAAACTGCTTAGATTTAGAGCAAATCATTTAAAATGACTGCTTTTTGGAGTATCACTTAGCTGTGGATGTTTCCACAATTTACTTGTGGTTTCTTTTCTAATTAAAGATCTCAGAAATCTCACTTAATCATGAATTTGTACCATGCGTATAAAACATGGGAGGCTGAACCTAGGATCCTCATGACTCGGAAACCTGCATTCTTAAATGTACAAATAATTTATATTCCATTTTCTCCTCCATGTTTTGAAATCAGCCTATTTCTATCCTGTTTTTCCTCCAAATTTTTTATTCTCTTTCTAAGCTTTTTCTGTTTTACTTTCTTGCTTTTATTTATCCATTCATCACCTCCAAATCTTTCTCACCCACTGTTACATAATTTATTCTTTTCTCTTTTCCCTATATTTCATATTTATTACATTATTTGATATTTGATGTGGTCGTAGGATTATTTATCATCGAACCAGGCACAGAGTAAGTAGGATAACTACTTACAACTATACTAGTAAAACAGTAACATGTAAAGTGGAGCTATCCTGGGGAGTTGGGGAAATACGGCAATGGGTACAACGGAGGAAAAGTAGAATTTAGTTTCATTTCTTCATCTACCCCTTTTTAGCTGTGTGACCCTTGAATAAGTGATTCAACTGCTTTAAGGTCAAGTATTTTTTATCTGTCAATTAAAAGAGTTGACGCCAAATGTTCAAGCTCCATGTTAGTTGTTACGATTATGATTTAATTTTTTCTTACTGGAGATATCAGATTGTATATTCTACTTATGTTGCATTTTAGGACTGTCCTCATTAGCAAATAAATTCATGGATTTTTATTTTTATTTTTTTTATTTTTATTTTTTTTAATTCATGGATTTTTAAAGGGATAATATCAATAATGCTTGTTTAAGTAGCAATTCAATTTACTTCCTGTTTTTGGCTGTTGCTCTTTGCTAGCTCTCTCTCAGAGAATATTGACAGAGTTTGAGACAAACTCAGCACCTTTTCACCTAATCGAAGTGCATTTGCTCAGGCTGCTCACTGGCCCCTTAGAACCTGCTTTAGATAATCCTTGAGATGGGGGTTAGACTTCTCCAAAACCAGCTTTTTAAGTGGATTCTGCAGTTGTTTTGTTTATTTATTGATTTTCTAAAACAAATATAAAAGTCCTATCTGAGCAAAAGCACACGTCGTATTTTGTGTTTATAATGTTCATGTCCACAGCCTTTAAGCAAATATTTAGGATATATGGGGAAAGTAGTACACAGATATATTAATAAATGTAGGGATCACGTATTTCTTGTCTCTGAGTAACTAAAAGTCTAGAATACCTATAGATAATATTTAGCATGTTTCTGTAGGTATTCTCACTATCTACTAAAAAATTTTTCAGTTACATGAGATTTCATATAGGTTTTTATGGGCGTGTGTTCCATAATTAATAGCCTGTTTCTGGACCAGATAGTAGAGGAAGTCAATAAATAAATATTAAGCAATACATTTTGATGATGATGGTGACATTAAAAGGAAATAAACCCCTTATCTTCCCCTGTGTTTATCTCTGAAAAACTGATCCTATTTTTTATGCCCTAAAATCATAATTTTACCAAAGAACACTAAAAACTAGACAACCAATATGAATATTACATTGTGATGCTATTAAAAATGCATCCTCCATAGGCTGCAGTAGAAAACATCTATGTTCTATCATTGTACATAAAGATCATCAAAAATAAAATTACTTCATGAACAATTCTTAAAAGACAATTAAATCTGTCAGAATATAAATAAGTAATGTTGCCACTTCTCATGCTAACTCATAATTTCTTTGTGGCTTAATATGTTAAATGCTACCATGGTATATTTGCTTTATAATAAATACTCTTTAATGGATATGCTTGTTAGACATACTCATATAGGAAAGATATCATTTTATAGATTCACTCATTCTTGATTCTATGATCAAAAATCTGATCAATAACAAAGCATTGTATTAAATAACATAAAGTTCGACCTTGAAAATATTTTTCTTAATGTGTAAAATCAAACGACTCATTATTATGGTCAGTAATAGTAAATGAATTTTGAACATTGACAAAGAATTTGGCACTAAATTAAGGACTTTACAAAGGTATACATGACTTATTCCCTAGTGAATTTGAATTTAAATAGAATGAACCTAAACAGAGGCATTTTAAATTGATCAGAAGGCCCCTTGTAACCAATTATGTATAATTTTGTCTGGAACACTCTAAAGGAATGTTCGGGGAATTATCAACAGCTTAGATTGCTATCTCATTGTTTCTTATCAAGCACAAATAAAAAATGGACAAAAACAAAACAACTTTCATTTAAAATTATTCTTTTACATCATTTTATTTTAATTAATTAATTAATTATTTGAGACAAGGTCTGTCTCTGTCACCAAGGCTGGAGTGCAATGGTGTGATCACAGCTCACTGCAACCTCGACCTCCTGGGCTCAAGTGATTCTTTCACCTCAGCTCTCCAAATAGCTGGGACCACCGTCACGTGCCACTGCACCAGGATGATTTTTGACTTTTTGTAGAGAGGAGGTCTCCTTATTTGCCCACGCTATACATCATTTGAAATATATAGAATAACTCTCCTCTTCATATTATAATGTACAAATAAAATTGAGAATTTTTAGGAAATTTAGAATTGGCCAGGCGCAGTGGAGGAAATTTAGAATTTAGAATTTTTAGGACGGCTTTTAAATGTAGGTTATATAAAAATGAGTTTAGACTCTTGTGCTCTTATGCACACAACTAAATGAATACAAACCTCTTAGTTATAGGTTTTATAATTTGAAACAAGAGTTTTTAAAATAAGATTTCTAGCACTAGGGTTTATACAGGTAGAAAATTGATCATTACATCAGTTTCAACTAAATGCATTTGAAAGTGTTTCTAATTGAGACAACAAAACAATATTTTAAGACTCAATTTCATTACAATTTTTAATCTCTTTAAAAGTTCAAAATTTCAACAGCTCTCAGTTAAACATTATATTAACATTGGATCTAAAAATACAACTGCAAAACATCTACATAACAGCTTTGGTGCCATCACAAATGTGGCAGTAACAATTTCTCTACATATTGCAAAAACACTAAGCTCACCACTGCATCCCATGTGTCATTCTAAAGTAGTTAATAAACAACAAGAATCAGGCAACTCACAGATATTTTAAATGATGACCAGACTCTGAGAAGGCATAGAAAGATTTTAAAATATGGGTCAACTCTGATTTTTGACTACATACAATGAAAAGTTTTATGATCATTGATTTACTGTGGTACCTAGTTATACTAATTCATAATAAAAATAAAAATAATATATTAATAGTTGTTAGCAGCAGAAACGTCTGTTCTCTCCAATGTACTTCATGCAGTCAGTCCTCATCTCTGTTGGGTGCCTCTTTTCATGTATCTTCCAAAATCCTTAAGAAAGTTTACTATTTGTCCCCATCCTACGTCAAAACATGACCTCATCAGAATTCAGTTCATTGGTTTATAAGTAACAAAGTGTGTTCTAGCCAAAAGGGCTGTGTCTACACAGCTCAAAAAAGGGAAAATACAATATCTTCCAATTAATTTAGCAAATATTGACAACTAAGCTCATTAAATTGAGTTTCCAAATTGGCTTTGTGATGCAGGATATAGCTCAATAATTCATCCTAATAGGTTTTTAAATTATAGTGATCTTTGAAGGTGTTTTTTAAGCTTTTAAAACTAAGTAATTCTCATTTACAGCTTCTTTGGCTCAGGAATTTGTTCGTCCTGAAAACACATGAAATCATTTAACCAAATTTCTTCATAGGCATGGAATTTTAGCTAGAAACTACTACTCAAGACTTCAAAAATATCTACATAATTTGTAGCTTTCTTTTACGAAGAACAATGGCATTTAAAACTTTCACGTAAGTATAAAAGCTTGCCATTGACTCAGAACTAAATAATCATAGATGAGCAAAATACGTAACAATATGGGCACTATTGTCCTAAGAATGAGGGAAGCTGGGTATAAAAAGTCTCGGGTTTTACATTATTCTAAATACTACAAAATTATCAGCTCCACACCTCTCTCACAGATCCTCCCTTTCAACCTGGCCTCCAAATTCCCATCATTACAGTTACCAATACAAAGTTCCCCAAGGTTGTTTCCATTTCAAACGTGCTCATGGTTTTGTGAAGTATTATAGCAGTGAGGGCAGTGTAGAGGTGGCAGGGTTCCTGGGTGAGTACTAACAAAGTTAAGAGGAAATGAGCAGCTACAAAGAACTAAGCTTCTCTCTTCCATAATTTTCATAGAAAGCCATGGTAGTGCCATGAGCAATTACATAAAAGACTCAAATTCTCATCAGTGTCCGACAAATGACAGTTGAGGATAATGTGCCTGCAGTTGAGGATAATGTGACCTTTGAATAATCTCTTATACCTCATTAACTTTAGCAGATACACAGATACATTTAGATCTGGATGATGAAGTGTAATCCTAAAAATACAGAACCTGGAAAGCAAGGGAAGTGGTGACATTATGCACTTCAGAAAGGAACTGCTATTTTAAAATTGTAGAAAAACCTCACATACACAGCTGCCAGTCATCACCCTTAGAGGTTAGTAATAACTGCACACCTCAAAATAAGTCTTAGTGAGCACAGTACTGCAAATACTGAGAGAATACTGACCATATAAATGTCATGGGAAATATAACGTAGATCTGAGATGGACTTCTAAAAGTGTGCATTCTCAGCAGGCAATTGTTTAAAAAACAGGCTCCCTACTGCCGAGAAGCAAACAGAAAAGAACAGGAACAAAACAAAGAGGGAGAAGCAGAGTGCGGGGAGGAGGAGGGGGCAGAAGGAGGAGGAAGATAGCAACTGAAAAGAGGCCAAGGAGTAGTGTTTTTTAGTGGTAATGAACATCTACGAAGAGACCAGCAGCACGTCCCTTGAGAATGGGAGCAATGACTTGAAGGATAGGCATTACAATAGGGAAAAAAACCCACCAGATATGCAAGTAAACAATCTGAGCATATCCAAAGAGAGAAATTCCAGCCTTATATATCTCAGGGGTGCCTAAATTATGTGCTGTGCCATATGAAGCTGTCATTCAAACAATTATCCATTGAGAATCCATCTTATACCTGGCAAGTAGAAATAAGGCTCAGCTTCAGATCCCAAAGCAGTTACCCTCAAGAGAGGTTGGGAAGCAATATAAAAGAACAGGGTGGCAAGTACATAGAGGCATAGTCAGGATACTATTGGGAAAAGAGGAGGGGCTCTCCAGCATGCAGTCGGAATGGTGTCCACTAAAACTGTGCAGAGTGGGAGACTCAGCAGGCACCTAACCCAGCCTGGCTGGCGGGATATATAAACTGTTTCAGAAAGGTGATCGTTCAACTGTACTGAAAGACAATGAGGAGATAGAGAAGAGGGGAAGGGTTTGCTGCTTAATCAAATGAACTGTGAGGGAGCTTGGCCTGCTTGTGTGACTGCACGGAGCTCGTGTAATTGGAGAGTGGGGTGATTATAGTAGAGTGGCTGGAGGTGAGATTGGACAGGGAGTCAGGGGCAAGACAAAAAAGCCTTGAACATAAAATTAATGAGAACTTTCCCTAGTGCAATCAGGCCTTCTAACCAGTGCGACACCACTGCAGGTTACTTACCTTACCTTTACATACCTCATAAGAAGATATAACTGTGTACAAAGTACACAGTACAAAGAGGGATCTTCTCAATCTGCCATGCATACTCTGTTTACTAGGGAAGATGCATGTGGAACACACTTTTAAAAGACTTTCCATTTTTTAAAGAAATAAAATGTAAAGATTTCAAAATACAATGGGTTAGCCTTTAGCTACTAGATTCTCACTTATTCTTTAGTAAGGGTATACTAACATAGCTATTGTTATAAATTCAATGATCAGTGTAATCATTTATACATCTAATACCCATTTTCATAATGGGTTATATCAAAAGATTGTCAAGCCACATACTTTAAAATGGTACTGGAAAAATGGTATGGGATTTGATAGCAGAAGCCAGCTCATTGTCTGCATGTATAACTACTAGAATGCAAGCTCCAAGAAGGTAGAAACTATGTTTATCGCTATGTCCTCTGACACACAGTAGAAGCTCAGGGATGCTATGTATGCATCTATGACTTTGCACTGCACACTGCAGGATAGATGGAAGCCCCCAGAATTATACAGTATACAACCTGCGCAACCATATGCTGCAGACTTCTAGATATTGTTCAGTACACAACCTGTACAACCATATGCGGAAGACTTCTAGATATTAGACATCACACACACACACACACACACACACACAACTTATTGACTAAATCATCACATTTCATACAAATGTAAAAAAATCATTTGATTTTCAAACTATTAATGAAGCATCTAAAACAGTTTGACCCCATGCTAATGTTACAAAAGTGTAAACTTCCTGAGGACAAGGACCACATTTTATTAGTCTTTATACTCCTGGATTTATTAGTCTTAATCTTGAGTTTTCAGTGAGTGTTCAATGAATGAATAAGGAGACTGGCATTTCTGTAGTTCTAAACATAGCTGTATATGAGCGTGAACTAGAGGTAACTGGAATTATCTGAAGTATTTACTAAGGGAATTCAGTTACTCCATTATTGGAGTTGATTGGTGTGACCTTTTCTCTCTTGTCGGTGCCTCGATCTGAACTTGTCAAGGGCAAATCTTCCAAATATGTGCTGCTTATTTGAAGAGAATAATGTACTCTGATAGAAAAGGGCCATTTTTGGCCAAGAACATATGACTATCTATACTTTCTTGCAATTATTTCCACACAAGTTCTTGAAGTCCATTTGTAGGAGAACATAAAGCATATGGGTTTTTTATTTTCACCATCATTTCCTACTCCATTTCTCTACCCTGGCACACTGGAGATTATTTGAAATTGTACTATCACCAATGACAGAGCCAAAACAACAATTAGAGATATAAAATGTAGCAAATAGAAAAAAAAAACAACAAAGGAAAGGTCAAGACTTGAGGCCAAATTACCAATCTCATTTCCTCCTACGTGCTGATTTAAAATTTGCTTAAGGATTGTCCCCTTTGATCCACTCCTGGCATAATTAGCCTACCTGTCTTAAAAAGAGAAAATTATGACAGGTAAAACAATGAACAGCTGTTGCTAGAGGTGAAAAGGTAGAAGAGGGAACAAGACCAGCCTGTCAAATAGAATCAGTTCTAGTGAGGCTTTCTGAATTCTGCTTGTCCTTTCTTGCCGGGCTTATGGAAACTTCCTTTGTCTTGGCTGAGAGACAAAAATAGTGAAATCTACATATGTTCATTCTTATCTTAGTTGGCAATAGGAATAGCAACAATAAAGTAAGAAGGATCAATGTTGCTAGTTTTCAGATAGTATGTTCTAGTGATGAACTAATTCAGAGACAACCATGCCACCTCTTCATTCTGTTAATGCTGACTAAAAATGTTATACATCAAATTCAATGCACACACACACAAATGCCTCATCCCCTTCACCGTCCAGCCCCCAGCACCTGCCGTCCACCTGCCATTTTGGAGACAGCAAGTGAATTTAGGGAAGTTCTCTAAATCCGCACTGCTGGGCCAATGGGTGGGAGTAGACAGTACAGCAGGTGGAGTGCAAAGTGACAGAAAACAAAAGAAGATCACTTAAATTTCAGGGAATTCAAGAGCAGGATGAAGTTTATTTCCTCCACATCTGGAAGGGTGTGTTGTTTTTTCATTCCTGAATTTCAAGGGAAGAATTTTCATTCTGTAAAAATGCCGTTGTTAAAAATAAACAACAATAACAGCAGTTAATAGGTGGAACTGACTGTTTGAAAGTGAAGGTGACACGTATTTTGGAATATAGAACAAGAGGAAATGCCCTCAAAAATTACAAATATGTAAAACAAAACTGGTATAAGGAAGAGCAAGTGGTATTTATAAAGCAAACCCCTCCCCAAAACCCACAGGAAATAAGGAAAAGAAAATGATTCATTTAATTTCAGTGCTGGCGTAGTCAAAATCAATTTATAAAAACTGCAAAAAATGGCAAATCTTCTCTCAGTATGTAGTGAATGGCCTAAGGACACATCTGCCATTCCTCTCATGGAGGAGAATAAAGTAGTCTTCAGTTAGGAACCTCTTGACCACAATTTGCATTTTCTAGTGATAGTTTAGGAAGGTCTTTTCAAAATAAGCCTGTCAGCAAGAGAATAAATTTCTGTTCAGGCGTATGCATAAACAATATAAATAGCTACTTGCTGGCATCATATTCAAAACATTCATTCGACAGTGTTTTAGGAGCAAGTACATAAAATGCAATCTGTGTCCCCAAATATTTCTCACTATTATAGCATCTAAACAAAGAATAACCACTTTAAATCTCAATCTCAGCATTTGGTGTCACACTAAGTGATTAGATACTCAACTTTGCTAATTAGAATGCAACTTACTTGATGAGAGCAATGTCCACATTGTATTATTAATCCTTGTATCTCCAACACATATGCTGAAAAAATTTCTTCATAACTATTTTGCAAGTTATATCTGTTAATTGTAATGTTTTGACATATTCTATTCCTTCATTTATATATTGGGGGAAAAATGAGAGTATCAGAAAGATGGAATATACTTTTGATTTTTGCTCTTTGGTGTTAAAATATTTAAATACTGGAAATGCATTTATATAGAACATTCTGAGTTATTGTTCGTATACTGAAACATCAAAAGGCTGTTTTTACTCTCTTGGTTTTCTTAAGATACAAGCATTGGATAGACAAGAATTTCTATGACACAAAATAGGCCAACTGGGATGAGGCAAATTTGCTTTCACATCTGCCCATTGCTTCCTTTGTCTCAATCTCTGTCTTTTCTCTTTTTAGAACACTCTGGTATCGAGGACTTTCTAGCTACTCATGCATATACACTTCCAGGATTTCTTGTCAGACCGAAGTGTTAGCTCCTTCCTGACCCTCTCCCATTGAAACCATCATTTTCTTTCCCTTTAGTCTTCTGATACTCTCTTGCTTCTCCACTAATGCCTTTGACTTAAAGGTTTATTTTCTGTAGTGTACATTTTAGTTATGGGGGAACTATTTTGTCCAAGGAGACATCCCAGTGATCACTGACACACCATCCACTTTGGCTACCTCTCATGAGGCACCAGGCTCCACATATCTCGATGTAGCAGCAGAGCTCCTGCCATTCTCTATTTAGTTCTCTTCACATGTTAAACTTTTCAATACCCACAATAGATCTGGCATGAGCTGACTGGCACAGTCCCCACTTTAAGAAGTCCTCATTCTCAATCGTAAAATGAAGTTGCTTCAAAACACTAGCGTAATTGCCAAATCAAATTCTTTCCAATAATTAAACGCACATGAAAAGCAAATGGATGTTGACCTCTTTTGTGGGCATTCACAATTTTGGAAAATTTCCTGTGCTAGTATTTGCCAAATGCAGCTTTTGATTCTTTTTTTTTTTTTTTTTTTTTTTTACTTAGGAGAATGGGTATTTGAGGAAAGCTTATTTAAATGGAAGACATTAATAGAGACTGAAGAGAGAAGACACAATAACTCTAGAAAACGATGCATTCAGGGCAACGGTAGACAGAAAAAGAACTCTTCTATCACCCTCTGCTATGTACAGTGAGAAAGAGCTACTAAAAATTCCTCTAATAAAGCCATAAACAAAGAAAACTAAACTGAAGACCATGTCAATATTCATTTGCCAACAATGACCATTTGGTCCATATTTGATGAGGCTGAGCAGAACCATGGGAACTTAAATTCAAGGCTCGGTGTTGAGGCTTAAGTACAATTCTTAGTACATGCATTGTATTTGCATAGGCAAAATTCCATTTAGAATGAACTTGCCTGGAGGATTCACAAAGCCGACAATAGGCACATGGTCTACCTTACTTAAATTTACTCAGTTCATTGGCCAATCAATCCCAAATATTAAGCTCCTGTTTGTAGGAAATTTCCATTTTTCATGATAAAATTATTTTGACTATCCTTCCTGTTCAGAAGAGTGGGGCGAGGAGGGTTATGGATCAGTGGATTTAGCTAATACCAAAGTTGAATATGCTGAGCACCTAAATAATGACTGTCCTCTTTGTCAAATGGCTACATACACATAGCTCTTGTATTAATGAAAATCAAAGTTATGGGCATTTGCATAAGGAAGATTACTAATATTACTGGCTTGTCCTATGTTTCCCTGGAAATATAGGTAGCTACCTAAATGAACATTTTCATTAATAAAAGGCCTTATAACTGAACTACAATTTTTTTTCACTCCCCAGACAAGAAGAATACAAGGGAAAAAGGAGTCTCTGGAAGGGAATTAGAGTGCCCACAAAACCAACTTCAACAACGTTATTGTTTTACCTAAGGCAGGCTGCAGTGGAGTGATAACATCAAGGGCACATGCGGGGTGATTTTAGACTAGAAAGTGAAATCAAATGTGCAGAATAGGTTAAATAATGGCCAATTTTCTCAGAAAGAGAGAGTTTTTTTATTTACTACATATCCCCAGATATTTAAAATTTATTATACAGTTATTTTACTATAGAAGGTTGTGTGTGTGTGTGCATGCACCTATAAAAGTAACCAAATCAGATAGTTTACACACATGACCCAAATTACTGGCTAATTCTAAGCCCGAATATATAAACCTAAATTTTTTTCTTTGGATTTATATAGAATTTTTCCTTCTGAAAGGTCAGAGATAGGAAATTGTATATGAACAAACAAAATATCTAATTGCTATTCATTCTTTCTTAGCTTCAAAGCTAAAGAACTAATGTTATTTTACATTTACAGTATTATTAGTGCACTGCTTTCTTCAAAGAGCTATTTTCTAGAAGACCACCCAGAAGTTTCAACTAATTGAGGAGGCAATCTTCAGTTTACTTAAATAGGAAGGCTACGTGGGACACATTCCTGGCATCAGTACTCCTCTGTCATATCTATTTGTGCTGGATATAATGCAAACAGCAGTGTTAAATTCTGAAAATACCCTAGACTGTTTCCCCCCTTCAAACAACCAGAGCAAAAAATAGTTAATTTCAGATACCTTTTTCAGAAAGATTGTTTTATAATCTGGGCTTTGAAAATTCCAGGAAAAACGAGCCACCCAAGGCGATCATAAAAGCCAAAGTTACAGATGTGGAAACAGGTTTTTTAGTAGTGTGATGGATTTCTGAGACTGGGGAAAGTGTAAGATGTTATTTGAAGTGGAGCATTTAAACCACAGAATTAGCTGTTTGGTCATGGGAGAAACATCTGTAAATGGGAACTAAAAGGTTTTATGAACGATTCTTTGAGAAATATGTTGGAATCTAGAATAAGTAAGATTCGGGGTAATTTATATGTGGAGATACGTTAATACTGTTTTCACAAATTTCATTGTAACATGCTATGGTTTATTAAATGGGTTTATATATTTAAAAAGTCACATATTTTTCTTTTCAAATAAGGCCTTTCCATTTTTATCTGCTAATTTATGAATCCGCGCACCCCCTGATGTTCTCTTCCTTAGGGAAAAAAATATCTGACGTAATTTCAATATTGTTAAAGACATTGAAAACTATTTATATAACTATTGTATATTCAAGCATATCATTATGATCAATTACTAAATCTAGTCCTTTAATACTATCCTGAGTATTTTATTAAAATAAGTCATGTATTTTTATTAAGTTTTATATGCATGCATGTATTATTTTAGAGAAACTAGAAAAATGAAGAAAAGTAAAACTATGAAAATAAAACCACCCAGGACTTCTGTTTCTGATCCAGATGAAATAAGAGGCGCAGCATTTACCCTTCTTTCTTAAACAACTAAAAAGATAATGGACATAATACAGGGAAAAAAAAGACACTCAAGATATTAGACATCAGGCAAAGAACAGTAACTTCTGATTAATAGAAAACAAATGAGGTGAGTCATATAATTGTCCCAATTTATTGCCTAAAGAAAGTTTTCATACAGTACAGGAAGAAGGAACCTACCTAGAGCCTGTTCAAAAACTTGAGTTGAGGCGATGAGAGCCAAGAGTTCTGAAAATTGACGGTTCCTAGAGGTTGCAAGCCACAATAATAGAGATGAGAGGAAAGGAGAGAGTGATGCAGACTTAACTTGGGATATTTAGAGTTTTCTCCTAGAACATTCAGTTGAGGACTGACCAGTGCATATGTGTGAGAAATCTATCCAAGTCTAAGGAAAAAATGATCCTAAAGGATTAGTCTGCACCCAGCACTGGCAATAGCACCTGTTTCCAACAGGCAGTCTAAAAAGCCTCATAATTCTTGGAGAAGGTTTAAAATCTTAAGAAGAATCTTTACTCAATAGTGGAGGTAAAAGTAATACTAAACTTATGACAGCTCTAGGGCCACCTAACACAGTTTAAAAGAGTGACCTGAAAGAATCAAACTGTTTCTAAGTACATTAACCATATCTCTGAACAATGTATAGTAGTATTTGTAGGGATAGGAAGTATCCAACCTTAAACAAGTAAAATTTAAAACATACGGAATCCAACAGAAAGCTACTGGGCTTGCAAAGAAGCAGGGCATACCAATAATAATAATAATAATAATAATATGAAGAAGAAGAAGAAAACTTAGTCAATGGACAGACCCAGAAATTATAAAAATGATAGTAGATACACACAATAGAAATAGATAAGAACATTAAAATGCTATTATATTCATACTTCAAATGTTCAATAAGCTAGAAGAATTATTGAATATGTTACATAGAGGCACGTAAAAGACATTTACAACTGGTCTATATAAAACATTTAGAGATAAAAATGACATTGTCTAAGATAAAAAAAAAATTGAATGGGATTAATAGCAGGTTAAACAATTCAGAATAAAAGAGTGAAGTTGAAGATGTTGTAATACTCAAAACTGTCCAAAATGAAGCAGAGAGAGGAAAAATGGCTGAAAAGTAAAAAGGAAAAGAGCATCTCTAAACTGTGGGACAGCTTAAGTGGCCAAAATAATATGTAATTGGAGTCTCCAAAAGAGAGAAGGGGCAGAAAAAAATTTGAAGAAGTAATGACTGAAACATTTTAAATTTGACAAAAACTATAAACTTACAGACCCAAGAAGCTCAGCAAATATTCTAGCACAAGAAACATGAAGAAAATTAAACCAAAACCCTCAATAATGAAATTGCTTAAAGCCAGTGGTAAAGAGAAAATCTGAAAGAAAGGAAGAAAAAGACCCATTACTCACAGAAGAATAAAGGTAAAGATGAAGGCTGGTTTCTTACCTGAGACAAAGCAAGCAAGAAGACTGTGGAATAAGATCTTTAAAGCACTGAAAGAAAATTGTCCACCTAGAATTCTTTATCCTGCAGAAATATCGCTCGCAAACAAAGGCAAATAAAGACTTTGTTAGACATACAAATCTAAAATAATTCATCAGTAGCCTACATAGCAATAAATATTTAAGAAACTTCTTCATGCAGAAGAAAAATGATAACAGTTGGTAATCTGGATTTATGCAAAGAATGAAGAGCACTGACTACACTAACTATAAGTAAGCATATTTTTCTCATTATGTAAATGTTTTTCAAAGATAATTGACACGTTAAGGTAAAAATGGTATGAATGTATGGTGGGGTTTTATATTTAGAAGCAAAATGCATGACAATACTTGTACAAAGACCATGTCTAGGGGATATAGAAATATATCATTGTAAGATTCTTATAATGATACTTTATGTGAAGTATAGTTGTCTCCCTTATCTTCAAGGGATACATTCTAAGACACCCTGTGGATGTTTGAAACTGTGGATAGTACCAAATCTTACATATAGTATGTTTTTTCCTCTACATACATACATATGATAAAATTTAATTTATAAATTAGGCACAGTAAGAAATTAACAATAATAAAATAGAGCAATTATAACAATATACTGTAATAAAAGTTATATGAGTATGGCCTCTCTCTCTCAAAATATTTTGTTATACTATACTCACCTCTTTTCTGACTGTCATTGACTGCTGGTAACTGAAGCCAAAGAAAGTAAAATTGCAGATATGTGAGCAGGACTACTGTAGTAAAATATCACCTGAAAGTAGACTGTGAAAAGTTAAGGTATATACTATAAAACCTAAAGCAGCCAGTAACAATTTAAACAATGACTCATAGCTAATAAGCCAACAAAGGAGACAGAATGGAATTTTTGGAAAATATTCAAATTATTTCAAAAGAAGATAGAAAAAAATGAGGAAAGATAATGAAGAACAGAAGAGGCAAATAGAAAAATTAGCAAGATAGTGGATTCAGAGCCAAGCATATCAGTATTTCAATTAAGTGTAAATCATCCAAAAACCTCCATTGAAAGGCAGAGATTGTCAGATTGGATTTAAAAGAACCACTATACATATTTTTAAGATACTCAATCTAAATAAAAAAGACAAGAATATATGACAAGTAAAAGGATGGGAAAATACATAATATGCTAACACTAACCAAAAGGGAGACAGAGACACTATATTAAAATCAGACAAAATAGATTTCAGAATAAGAAATATCAGCAGGGGAAAAGAGAGCAATTTCTTAATGATAAAGTGTCCAATCATCAGGAGAATATTACAACATGAAAAATGCATGCTTCTAATAACAGAGGTTCAAAATACCTGAAGCAAAATGAGATAGAATTATGAAAGATTAGAACTTCCCTTTATCAACAATTGATGAAATAAGTAGACAGAAAAATCAGAAAACGTACAGAAGACTTGAATACTGTAAACCAACCTCACCTAATTGATATTTATAGAGCATTCTACTCAACAAGAGCAAATACACATTGTTTTCAAATGTATACCAACCACTTACCAAGATAAACTATATTCTGGGTCATAAGATGATTTTCAATAAATGCAGAAGTATTTACATGAGGCAAAATATATTCTCTAAGTATAGAATTGAGGTGGAAATCAATAACAAAAAGATATGTGGAATACTTCTATCTGTTGGGAAACTAAAGCACAAAATTTTAAGTAACTCAAGGGTCAATGAAAAAATCAAAAGGGCTATTAAAATTATTTTAAACTGAATAAAAATTAAAACATAGCATACCAAAATCTCTGGGATGCAGTGAAGTAGTACTTCATTTAAAAAGTATCCCCTAAACACATATTAGAGAAGAAAAGTTTCAAATCAATGACTTCAGATTCCACATTAAGAAACTAGAAAAAGAAGAGGATATGAAACCCAATGTAAACAGAAGAAAATAATAATAATATCAGTGTAAAATAAGTGAAAACAAAAGATGGTTCTTTGAAAAGATCAATATAATTAATAAACCTCTATACAAGCTAATCTGATAAAATATAAAAGACATGAATTATCAATATAATGAATGAGGTAATATCTCTATCAATTCTATAGAAATAAACAATAAGAAAATGTTATGAAACTTAATTTTAATAAATTCAGTGAATTAAATGAAATAGTGAAATTCTTTGAAAGATAAAAATTGCCAACACTCACACAAGAAAAAAAATAGCCCAAATGCCCTATATCTATTTTTTAAAAATCAAATTTTTAGTTTAAAAATTCCCATGAATAACAACAAAAATGAACAAACAAATAACCAAAACCAGTTTCAGGCCTGAGTGACTTCACCAGGGAATTTCGCCAAACATTTAAAGAAGAAATAATATCAACTTTACACAAACTCTTAGATTAAATTGAAGAGGAGGGAATATTTCCCAATTTATTCTATGAGGTTAGCATTATTTCAATACCAAAATCAGACAAAAACATTTCAAGAAAAGTAAATTATGGATCAATTACCCTCACAAACATAAAGGTAAAGAATTTTAACAAAGTTTAGCAAATCTAATCCAAAAAGATATAAAATGGATTAATACAAAATAGAATTTATCCCAGAAATTTAAGGTTTTCTTTACATTAGAAAATCAATGTAATTCATTATATATATATTTTTGAGATGGAGTCTCGCTCTTGTCACCCAGGCTGGAGTGCAATGGCGTGATCTCGGCTCACTGCAACCTCCGCCTCCCAGGTTCAAGCGATTCTCCTGCCTCAGCCTCCCGAGCAGCTGGGATTACAGGTGCCCACCACCATACCCGGCTAATTTTTGTATTTTTAGTAGAGATAGGGTTTCGCTATGTTGGCCAGGCTAGTCTCGAACTCCTGACCTCAGGACGTCTTCCTGCCTCAGCCTCCCAAAATGCTGGGATTACAGGTGTGAGCCACCACACCCAGCCGTAATTCATTACATTAAGAAATAGAAAGATAAGACACATCAATCAAACAATTGCTCGACAGATAAAACAGATCACTAAATAGATGTGTATATAATTTATTTATTTATAATATATTTTTATATATACATCTATTTAGTGTATCTATTTTCCTGTATCTATTGAGATGTTTATGTAAATATATATCTCTATATCTCTATAAATATATCTCTATATATTTATATTTATATAAACATCTCAATAGATACAGGAAAAGTATTTGACATAATCCAACATCCATTCCAAGTAAAACTCTTAAAAAAGAAGCAATAAAAAGGAACTTCCTCAATCTGATAAAGGGCATCTACGTTCAACCCACAGCTAACATCATATTTAACGGTGAAAGACTAAATTATTTATTCCTAAAACCAGAAAAAAGGCAAGCATTTATGTTTTTACCATTTACTTTAAACATCCTACTGGAGGTTCCCAGAGAGTTGAATTAAGGCAAGAAAAAGAAATAGAAATCAAACAGATTGGAAAGGAAGAACTAAAACTTTTTATTTACAGATGACATGACTACACAGAAAAATCATATAAAATCTACAAAAAAGTTACTGTAACCTATAAACTAATTTTGAAAGTTGCTGAATATATGATCCATGTGCAAACATCAATTATATTTTTATACACTGGTAATGAATAATCAAAAATTGAAATTTAAAGAATACCATTTACCAAAGCATAAAAATATTTAGGGAAAAGCAGCCAACAAATATGCAAATTGTACTCTGAAAGTTACAAAGCATGTTCAGATAAATTAAATGAGACATAAATAAATGGCAAGATATGGTATTTTCATGAAACAGGCTCAATATCGTTAAGAGATTCGGTCTTCCCAAGTTGACCCATAAATTCAATGCATTCAAATCAAAATTTTAGCCCACATTTGGTAGAAAGGTACAAGGTAATTTTAACATTCATATATAAATGTAAATTCCCTGGAATAGCCAAAACGTTTTAGAAAAGGAATTTACAAAAGAAAGAACAAAGTTGAAAGCACAAAGAGTTGTGCTACTTGACTTTAAGACTTATAATAAAGTTACAGTAATTAAGAGAGTATGGTATTTGCAATGTGGTATACAAAAAGACCAGATACAAAATTTTAAAAAGAATTTCATTCATATGGCCAAACTGCTCTTCAGAAAGGTTCTCAAGTTTCATTCCTACCAATAGATTGAATAAAGAAAATACTCTTGCCTATGTATAATTTTATTTAAATATATAAATTTGATAGACAAAAATTTGCTAGGCTTATGTTTGTATTAATTTGCTTCGCTCTAATTACAAATGACATAAAAAAATTTTGTCCATGGTCATCAGTCACTTACATTTCTCCTTTTGTGAATTGCCATATTTTAACTGTTGCCTATTAATTGCTATTGAGTTTTGAAACATTAAAAAACTAATGTAATTTGTATGCCATGAAATGCACTCTTTAGGCATACAATGCAGTGGTTTTTAGTACATTCCTCAAGTTGCGCAACCATTACCACTACCTGTTTCCAGAACATTTCCATCACCCCTAAAATAAACTGTGTACCCATGAGCTGTTATTGCCTATTCCCTCCCCCAGCAGGACTCCTGGCAACCAATAATCTACTTTCTGTCTCTATGGATGCCTATTCTAGATGATTCAATGAATTTAATGATTTAAACAAATTTAATGATTCAATGAATATTCTAGATGATTTAATGAATCTATTCTAGATGATCCAACAAATCATCTAGAATAGGCAAATTCATAGAGACAGATGTATTGATTGATGTAAATTGAATCATATAATTTGTGGTTCTTTTATGCCTGGCTTCTTTCACTTAGCATAATGTTTTCAATGTTCATTCTGTAGCAAGTATCAGTACTTCATTCTTTTTATGAGTGAATACTCTTCCATTCCATCTATATAGGTACCACATTTTATTTATCCATTCATCAGTTGATGGACAATTGGGTTATATCCACTTTTGGGCTTTAATGAATAATGCTGCTATTAATATCCATGCACAAGTTTTTGTATGAACATACTTTTAAATTCTGGGCATTATCTACCTAGCAATGGAATACGGTAACTATATGTTGAACTCTTTGAGAAACTGCCAAACTGTTTTCCAAAGCACTGCACTATTTTATGTTCCTGCAACCATGCGTGAGGGTTCCAACTTCTCCACTCTCCACATCCTCACTGACACTTATTATTGTCTGCCTTTTTCATTATAGCCATCCCAGTGGGTATGAAGTGATAGCTCATTTGAGGTATGATTAGTATTTCCCTAATGACTAATGATGTTGACTGTTTTTTGATGTGATAATTGGCCATTTGTACATCTATTTGGAAGAAATATCTATTCTGATCTTTTGTCCATTTTTCAATTGGGCTGTTTATTTTTAATTGTTGAATTAGAATTTTTTTATATATTCTGGGTACATATTAGCATGTGATTTGCAAACATTTTTCTCCCAATCTTTTGGGATGTCTTTTTATTTTCTTGATATTGTCCTTTGAAGTACTAATGAGGCCTCATTTATTAATATAACTTTGGTTGCTTGGCTTTTGGCGTCATATCTAGGAAACCACTGCTTAATCAAAGGTCATTAATATTTACACTTATGTTGTCTTCAAAAGTTTTATTGTTTTAGTTTTTATATTTAGTCTTCAATCTATTTTGAATGAATTTTTGTTTATTTATTTTTTTAATTGTTGTTTAGTTTTTATTTCATAGTCATAAACTTAACTCTGCAATCCAGCTAGGCATGGGAGAGAACAAGGAAAACATGGAACCCAAAGGGAACTGCAGCAAGAGCACAAAGATTGTAGGATACTGCGAGCAAATGGGTTGGAGGGGTGCTCTCCTGAGCTACAGAAGGAATGGTCTAGTGGTTAAGATAAAATACAAGTCAAACTTATTCGAGTTGTCCACAGTCAGCAATGGTGATCTTCTTGCTGGTCTTGCCATTCCTGGACCCAAAGCGCTCCGTGGCCTCCACAATATTCATGCCTTCTTTCACTTTGCCAAAGACCACATGCTTGCCATCCAACCACTCAGTCTTGGCAGTGCAGATGAAAAACTGGGAACCATTTGTGTTGGGTCCAGCATTTGCCATGGACAAGATGCCAGGACCTGTATGCTTTAGGATGAAGTTCTCATCTTCAAATTTCTCCCCATAGATGGACTTGCCACCAGTGCCATTATGGCGTGTGAAGTCACCACCCTGACACATAAACCCTGGAATAATTCTGTGAAAGCAGGAACCCTTATAACCAAATCCTTTCTCTCCAGTGCTCAGAGCACGAAAATTTTCTGCTGTCTTTGGAACCTTGTCTGCAAACAGCTCGAAGGGGACGTGGCCCAAGGGCTCACCATCGACGGCAATGTTAAAGAACATGGTAGGGTTGACCATGGCTAGTATTAGGGGACTTTCCTGGGCGGCAGCGTCTGCAAAGCGGCCGAATTTTTGTTTATAATGTGAGGTAGGGTCCAACTTCATTCTATGTCTGTGGCTATCTACTTATCCCAGCATCTCAGGTTTCCACTGAGAAGTCTGCTGCCAGACATACTGGAACTCCATTGTATGTTATTTGTTTCTTTTCTTTTTCTGCTTTGTAAGCAGTATACTTTCCTCGTTGAATTTTCTTGGTACTCCTGTCAAAAATCTGCTATTGATTTTTAAAAACTCTTTGCATATTAAAGATACTGCTTCTTTTTCTGTGGCATATGTTTAAAAAATTTCCCTTTATTTTGATTTATAGTTTTTATGTCTAGAATTAATGAACATTTATGGAACTAAATCTATCAGTGTTTTCTTTAATGAATTCTTCTGCCATTACTATTATAAGAAATCCACCTATAGTTCCCCTAGTAGTAGTTTATGAAAATAATATAAATAGCTACCAATTGTTCATTACTTTCTATCGTGCTTTACATCTATCATCTTGGTTTTACATATATAGTATCTTGACTACAAACACTATGATGCAAATATTATCAAAAATTCTATTTTATAATGGATAATAAAACTCAGGGCTTAAGTAATTTGCAGAACTGATACACAGTAAAAATCTTAATTAGAATTTAAATTCAGGTCTACTTGACTCCGCAGTACAATCTCTAAAATAAGTGAAATGAATTTGAACTTCATCAGCATGGATATAAAAGGTTTCTTCAAAATTCTTCTAATACAATATCTTATACATGATACTCAATTCTATTTAAAGAGCAGCATTTTTCTATTAAGTAGAAATATAATATTTTTAGCAGAGAATATACTATTTTAAATTTTAAAAAAACTTATTAAATGTGTTTTTAATTCCCATTTAGTATATAAGATATGAAACATCAAATTCACTGTTGTGTATAAATTATTAACCATTGATGAAAAAAAGTGCTAAGGCAGTAAAAAATGAACTTTGTCATACAAAGAGTACATTAAATGAAGAGGCTTTGAGAATGTAAAGAGTCAAACATAAAATATGTATATAAATAAATGCAGTATACTTTACCATCAAACAACTATTGAAGGAGACTATTTTTCTCAAATGTGTCCAAAATGTTTGTTAAAACTATACAGTGACTCTACTTTATTAGGGCAATGTACATAGTGGCTGCTTGCTCTGAATGATGCCTTCCAGCAAAGATGTCCTTAAGAAAGAAGTGTACAGTTTAGATTGTAAATCACCAAGGCCCAGGATGCCACTGTTTTACTTCTAGCAGAAATCCTGCGGGCTAGTTAGAAAACTGCTCTGCTACTGAGAGATCTTTAATCAAAAGGTGTAAATGTTCCCCAGAGCATGAATATAATTATGTTAAGATCTAAACTCCACAGTCAATATACTGAGGCATTTTATGTATGCTTACATGTTTTTCCAATTGTGTATCAGAGCCCAGATGATAAAAAATGTTTTACCACTCATTCAAATCTAACTTTTCTGTCCTCTTCACCAATATGCCAAAAATTCAGATTTGTGATTCATGGGAACATTCTGCTACATAAATGAAATGTGTACACAAAGAAATACCTGATTTCTGATATATTGAATATTAAATCAATCCTGCTCCATAGTTTCTGAAAATAAGAACAACCAATTACACTATTGATAATAATAGGAGCATGAAGCAAGCTACACTTCTACTTTAACATTGAGAGCAGAGTACGGAAATACTTCCTGCTGGCAAACTGAAACAATTGTTTTATTTAAAAACTACGCCTTCACACCTGTAAGCCCAGCACTGTGGGAGGCCGAGGTGGGCAGATCATGAGGTCAAGAGATCAACACCATCCTGGCCAACATGGTGAAAACCCGTCTCTATTAAAAATACAAAAATTAACTAGGTATGGTGGCTCATGCCTGTAGTCCCAGCTACTCGGGAGGCTGAGGCAAGGTGGAAGTTGTAGTGAGTCATGACTGTGCCACTGCACTCCAGCCTGGGTGACAGGGTGAGACTCCATCTCAGAAAAAAGAAAAACAAAAAACAAACAAACAAAAAAAACACCACCTCCACCACAACAAAATTTACACGTATCTACTCTGATACTGCATACAAATAAAGATTTTTTTTTTTAAGAGAAAAGCATGGAATTCCAATTATTGCCAATGTGTCATGCTTGAAGGACCCTTTTCCCATGCATCAGTTTGAGGTGACAATTACTGGTTTATAGCAATATCCATCACCATTCAAAATTTAGAATATTATTATGCAGGAGTCACATACTGTTCACCTCTCATCCTCACCATGGACACTGTCATCCTGGTGTAGGCAAGGAGGAATAGAGAAAGGAGAAAATTTTGCAAAGGAGGAGAAAAATTTGCCAAGAATATATAGTAATATAAATTAAGGTCACATTTTGCTTTATACCAATTACAGTAAATTGGTATTTTCCTTTAAATGTTTATGTCTCAAACTCTCCCTTCAAACTATTTTGTTTTACTTTTGGGCGACTAATGTACTACCATTCATAATGACTATTAGACTAAGCTAGGTTTCAATTTTTGCTGTGATATATCAGTTTAAGGATGCAGATAGTGAATGATGGCACAAAGCTCCTCTCATTCTGCTCTCTGAAAATTAATTTGAAATAGTAACCATATGAAATGAAATTAGGACACAGTAAAATAGTGCAGGTGATTAATGCCTTCTATTTTCAAAATAAAGTTTTTGAACTCTGCATTAACATTTATTTTGCATTTCTCTCGTGCACTAGCTATTAGTTTAATAAAAGGAGACCTTTCCAGTGACAAGGATATTATCTTATTAATTTCTCTAATTCTGTTACACTATCAGTCAAGAGGTTTACTTTCAAGAGATATTAATATAAGCAAAAGTTTTCCTTTTAGTCTTATAGTTTCAAGGCTCAAAGCCTATATATGGGTAGTAAAGCTAATACTAGACAAATTGCAATGTGACTTGAGAGCTAGAATAGAACCATCTGCAAAATTTGGAATGATGTGACCAAAATAACAAAATTTTACAGGAAAATCATAATCCTTTGGATTTAGAAATAAATGGCCCAAATATGGAAAAGCTATTAAACTTATTTCGTGTAGCTTCACAAGGCAAAATTAGACCAAGTGGGTGGAAGTTAAAAAATCAAATTTTGCACAACGTCAGGAAGAATTTCCTAATAAGTCATCTAAAAGTGAAATGAATTGCCCTGTGAAATACACAGTGCTTTCTGCCACCGCAGGTGTTTAGGCAGATCAACAAACATCTGTCTATCGTATTACACAAGGGATTTGAGAGTAGGTGGTTTGGAACACATTTGGTCCTTTGATCTCTATAATTTAAAATCTGACCTTTCAGCTCAGAATTTTGAAGGATGTAAAGATGGATAAAACAAACCATTAACAAAGACACTATAAACTAATAACTAAAAGAAAACTAATAACTAAAAGACATTTCAACAATTGATTATATTCAACACACAAAAAACTGTATGAGGCTGGGCACAGTGGCTCAAGTCTGTAATCCCAGGAATTTGGGAGGCCGAGGCGGGAGGATCACTTGAGGTCAGGAGATCAAGACTAGCCTGGCGAACATGGTGAAACCCTGTCTCTACTAAAAATACAAAAATTAGCCAGACGTTGTGGTCCCAGATACTTGGGAGGCTGAGGCAGGAGAATTGCTTGAACCCAGAAGACGGAGGTTACGGTAAGCCAAGATCGCTCCATTGCACTCCACCATGGGCGACAGAGAGAGACTTCAACTGAAAACAAATAAACAAACAAAAACAAACAAAAAACAACTATATGAAGTAAGGGAGGTACACATAAAATATTAAGAGAGAACTGAGAAAGAGGTGATTAATTGCAGCTAGTGGTACAATACAAGGTTTCCTGAAGGAAGTGTTACATTAATCATGAGAGCATGAGCCATGTTTCAGGTGGGAGGGATGAAATGATAAGGGATTCTTGCTTGAGAGAAGTGTATGGGCTCAGAATTAGAGCAGTATAACTGCATAAATGTTTGGGAAGAGAAGTTAGATATCCTGAGAGATTTTAATGATTTGAATATTTGTGATAAGTTTGGCATTTACTTTGGTTGCCAAAGTCTGCCTTTCACGGCTTAAAAAATAGATACAACATTTTCAAATATCCTACATAAATTATAAACTTTTCAGTCATCATTTTTCATTTTATAATTTAAAATAACACTAGATAGTGATAAAGATGGATATGAACATCTCAAACTGCTTCCAGAATTTTGTCTTGTTAACAATAAGACTGTACAGCATCTGCAAAAGATTGCAGGAACTGAGTCCCCACTAAAATTTATCTCAGCGCAGCATCTTCAGGGAGCGAGGCACACCGATAATCCCTCTAGGCTTGAAGAGTTTGGTCTTTCAGAGAAAGCAGGCTGTGAAGATAAGGGTTACCCAGAACATAGTGAAGCCAGCCCACTGATTTTTGGCATTTCTTAAAGTGGAAAGAAAAGGAAATTTTCCAACTAGCTAATTTTCTTACTCGTTTATCTAGTCTTTTGTTTCTGGAAGCTTTTCACATGCCCTCTTTTCTTCCCCCCAGCATTTTTCTTTTGTTTTGAGACAGTCTCAACCTGTCGCCCAGGCTGGAGTGCAGTGGAGTGATTTCAACTCACTGAAGCCTCCGCCTCAGCCTCCCAAATAGCTGGGACTACAGGCATGCGCCAACACACTCGACTAATTTTTGCATTTTTAGTAGAGATGAGGTTTTGCCATGTTGGCTAGTCTGGTCTTGAACTCTTGACCTCAAGTGATACTCCTGTTTCAGCCTTTCAAAGTACTGGGATTACAGGTGTGAGCCATCATACCTGGCCTCCAGCAATTTTCTTATGCCATGCCTGGGTGTGGGTGTTTTACTTTTTGGTGTTTATTCTATTCTTTCCTTTTTTTTTTTTTTTTTTTTTGAGACGGAGTCTGGCTCTGTCGCCCAGGCTGGAGTGCAGTGGCGGGATCTCGGTTCACTGCAAGCTCCACCTCCCGGGTTCACGCCATTCTCCTGCCTCAGCCTCCCGAGTAGCTGGGACTACAGGCCACCGCCACCACGCCCGGCTTTTTTGTATCTTTAGTAGAGACGGGGTTTCACCCTGTTAGCCAGGATGGTCTCGATCTCCTGACCTTGTGATCCACCCGCCTCGGCCTCCCAAAGTGCTGGGATTACAGGCATGAGCCACCGCGCCCGGGCTTTGGTGTTTATTCTATTGGGGCATTGTAGTGCTTCTTGAATCTGTGACTTGTTGGACAGCCACAGACCTTATTTCTAAAATATTTTTTCTGCCCCATTTGCGTTTACTCCTTCTGAGATGCCTGTTTCTATATCTCACATGTCTGTTACTACCACTAGCCCCTGCTCCTGGAAGTTTCATTTTTCTCTCCGATTTTAGCCTGGTTATTTTTGTCAGACCTATTTTCCAGTTTACTAATCATCTCCTCAATGTTTCTAAACTTTCCTAAACTCATGTATTGAGTTTTTAATTTTAGTCATTACATTGTTTTTAATTCTAGAATTTCCCATTTGAATGATTTTTTTGTAGTTTCCAGTTCTTTTTTAAAATTCTCTATTTTAATATCTAATTTCTGTGCTTGCTTAAGTAGCACACACACTAAAATTGGAATGATTAGCATGGCCCCTGCACAAGGATGACATACAAATTAGTAAAGTGACCTGTATTTTTTCATAAGTATTATCAGCATAATAGACCAAGCTGAGGGAAGATTCTCAGAACTTGAACACTGGCTCTCTGAAATAAGACAGTCAGACTTACGAGGACTTACAAAGAAAAAAGAGTGAAGAAGAATGAACAAAACCTCCAAGAAGTACGAGATTACGTAAAAAAACTAAATCTACAAATCATTGGCATTCCCGAAAGGGACGGGGAGAAAGCCAACAATTTGGAAAGCAGATTTCAGGATATCATCCTAGAATCTGGTGGGGGGTCTCTGTATTTCCTGAAGTTGACTGTTGGCCTCTCTGGCAAGTTTTGGGAAAGGCCCAGAGAGGCCACAGTTAACTTCAGGAAATACAGAGAACCCCTGCAAGTTTCTACACAAGAAGAACATCCTAAAGACACATAATCATCAGATTTTCCAAGATGGAAATGAAAAAAAAGAGTGTTAAAGGCAACTAGAAAGAAACAGCAGGTCACCTAGAAAAGGGAAGCCCATCATACTAACAGCAGACCTCTCAGCAGAAACCTTACAAGCCAGAAGAGATTGGGGTGCCTATATTCAACAGTCTCAAAAAAAAAAAAAAAAAAAAAAAAAACACACACACACACACCCACTTCAAGCAAGAATTTTATGTCCAGCTGAACTAAGCTTCCTAAGTGAAGAAGAAAAAAGATCCTTTTCAGATATGCAAATGTTTAGGGAGTTCGTTGCCACCAGATCTGTCTTACAAGAGATCTTGAAAGGAGCACTAAATATGGCAAGGGAAGACTGCTACTAGCTAATACAACAGTACACTTAAATATATAGGCAAGTGACGCTATAAAGCAACCACACAAACAAGTCAGGGTAACAACCAGCTAACAACATGACAGGATCAAATCCACATAAATCAATACAAACCTTGAACGTAAATGGGATAAATTTTTCACTTAAAAGGCACAGAGTGGCAAACTAGATTAAAAAGCAAGACCCAATAGTATACTGCCTTCAAGAGAGATATCTCACATGTAAGGACACTCATAGGCTCAAAATAAAGGGATGGAAGAAAATCTACCAAGAAAATGGAAAACAGAAAAAAGCAGGAGTTGCAATCCTAATTTCAGACAAACAGACTTTAAACTAACAAAGATCAGAAACTAACAAAGAAGGGCATTACATAATATAAGGTGTTCAATTCACCAAGAAGAGCTGACTATCCTAAATATATATGCACCCAACATAGGAGCGCCCAGATTAATAAAGCAAATTCTTAGAGACCTGCAGAGAGACATAAGACTCCAACACAGTAATTAAATGGGACAGTTCAACATTCCTCTGACAGTATTAAGACAGATTGTCAAGGCAGAAAATTAACAAAGATACTTAGGATCTGAACTCAACATTGGACCAAATGGATCTGATAGACCTCTACAGAACTGTCCATCCGAAACAACAGAATATACATTTTTTTCTCATCGACGAATGGCACATTCTAAAACTCAGCCAATAATTAGACATAAAACAATGCTCAGCAAATGCAAAAGAACCAAAATCATACCAAACACACTCTCAGACCATACTGCAATAAATAAAGAAATCAAAACTAAGAAAATTGCTTGGCCAGACGCAGTGGCTCACGTCTGTCATCCTGGCACTTTGGGAGGCGGAGGCGGGTGGATTACATGAGGTCAGGAGTTCGAGACCAGCCTGGCCAACATGACAAAACTCTGTCTCTACTAAAATTACAAAAATTAGCTGGGCATGGTGGCACGCACCTGTAATCCAGCTACTCGGGAGGCTGAGGCAGGAGAATCACTTGAACCTGGGAGGCGGAGATTGCAGTGAGCCGAGATTGCGCCATTACACTCCAGCCTGGGTGACAAGAGTGAAACTCCGCAAAAAAAAAAAAAAAAAAAAAAAAAAGAAAGAAAGAAAGAAAGAAAGAAAGCAAATTGCTCAAAACCATGCAGTTATATGGAAATTAAACAACATGCTTCTGAATGACTTTTGGGTAAATAATGCATAAAAGGCAAAAATCATGAAGTTATTTGAAACTAATGAGAACAAAGACATAACATACCAGAATTTCTGGGACACAGCTAAGGCAGTGTTAAGAGGGAAAGTCATAGTACTAATTGCTCACATCAAAAAGTTAGAAAGATTTCAAATTAATGACTAACATCACAACTGAAAGAATTAGGGAAGCAAGAATAAATCAACCCCAAAGCTAGCAGAAGAGAAAAAAACAATCAAAATCAGAGCTAAACTGAAGGAAACTGAAACACAGAAAAACACTCAAAAGATCAACAAATCTAGGAGTTGATTTTTTGAAAAAATTAATACGATAGACTGCTAGCTAGGCTAATAAAGAAGAAAAGAGAGAATATCCAAATAAACATAATTAGAAATGACAAAGAGGATGTTACCACTGACTCCATAGAAATATTAATAAAAACAACCATCAGAAACTACTATGAACACCTCTATGCACACAACCTAGAAAACCTAGAAAAGATGGATACATTTCTGGAAACATGCACCCTCCTAGGACTAAACCTGGAAGAAACTGATTCCTGAAAAGACCAAAAACAGGCTCTGAAATTGAATCAGTAATAAACAGCCTACCAACCAAAAAAAAAAAAAGCCCAGAGCCAGATGAATTCACAGCGAAATTCTACCAGATGTACAAGAAAGAGCTTGTACCATTCCAAAAAATCGATAAGGAGGGACTCCTCCCCAATTCATTCTATGAGGCCAGCATCATCCTGATACCAAAACCTGACAGACACAACAACAACGTCAAAAAACTTTAGGCCAATGTCCTTAGTGAACATTGATGCAGAAATCTCTAACAAAATACTTGAAAACGGCATCTAGCAGCAAATGAAAAGCTAATCCATCATGTTCAAGTAGGCTTTGTCCCCACAATTCAAGGTTGGTTCAACATATACAAATCAATAAATGTGATTCATCACATAAACAGAACTAAAGACAAAACCCACATGATTATCTCAATAGATGGAGAAAAGCCTTTCAATAAATTTCCACATTGCTTCATGTTAAAAACTCTCAATAAACTAAGTATTGAGGGAACATACCTCAAAATAGTAAGAACCATCTATGACAAACCTGCAGCCAACATTATACTGAATGGGCAAAAGCTGGAAGCATTCCCTTTGAAAACCAGCACAAAACAAGGATGCCCTCTCTCACCACTTTTATTTAACATAGTGTTGGAAGTCCTAGCCACAGCAATCAAGCAAGAAAAAGAAATAAAGGGAATTCATATCGGAAGAGAGGAAGTCAAATTATTTATGTTTACAGATGACTTTCTATATCTAGAAAACCCTATAGTCCTGGCTCAAAAACTCCTTCAGCTGATAACTTCAGCAAAGTTTCAGGATACAAAATAAACACACAAAAATCACTAGCATTCCTATACACCACCAGGAGCCAAGCCAAGACCCGAATCAGAAACACAATCCCATTCAAAACTGCCACAAAAAGAATAAAGTACCTAGGATTATGGCTAACCAGGGAGGTTAAAGATTTCTACGGTGAGGATTACAAGACACTGCTCAAAGAAATCGGAGAATACACAAACAAATAGAAAAATATCCCTCCCATGCTTATGGATAGGAAGAATCAATATCATCAAAATGACCTAGGGCCTAAAGCAATTTACAGATTCAATGCTATTCCTATCAAACTACCAGTGACATTCTTCACAGAACTAGAAAAAACTATTTTAAAATTTGTATGGAACCAAAAAAGAGCCCAAATAGCCAAGGCAGTCCTAAGGAAAAACAAGAAAGCTGGAAGCATCACATCACCCACCTTCAAACTACACTACAGGGCTACAGTAACCAAAACAGCAAAGTATTGGTACAAAAACAGGGACATAGCCCAGTGGAACAGAATAGAAAGTCCCCAAACAAGACTACCCACCTATGACCATCTGATCTTTGACGAAGCTGACAAAAACAAGCAATGGGTAAAAGACTCCCTCTACAAGTGGTGCTGGGATAACTGGCTAGCGATATGCAGAAGATTGAAGCTGGATCTCTTTCTTAAGCCATATACAAAAATCAACTCAAGATTAATTAAAGACTTAAATGTAAAACTAAAAACTGTAAAAACCCTGAAAGATAATCAAGGCAATACCATCCTGGAAACAGGAACAGGCAAAGATATCATGACAAAGACACCAAAAGCAATCACAACAAAAGCAAAATTTGACAAATGGGATCCATTTAAACTTCAGAGCCTCTGCACAGAAAAATAAACTGTCAACAGAGCAAACAACCTACAGAATGGGAGGAAATGTTTGCAAACTGTACATCTGTAAGAACTTAAGCAAATTTACAAGAGAAAAACAAACAATCCCATTTAAAAGTGGGCAAAGGACATGAACAGACTTTTCCAAAGAAGGCATACATGGGGCCAACAAACATATGTTAAAAAGCTCAATATCACTGGTCGTTACAGAAATGCAAATCAAACCTACAATGAGATACCATCTCACACAGTCAGAATGGCTATCATTAAGAAGTCAGAAAGTAACACATGCTGGTGTGGTTGTGGAGGAAAGGGAACACTTATACACTGTTGGCGGGAGTGTAAGTTAGTTTAAACATTGTGGGAAGCAGTATGATGACTCCTCAGAGAGCTAAACCAGAACTATCATTCCACCTAGCAATCCCAGTACTGGGTATATACTCAGAGGAATATAAATCATTCTACCATAAAGATACATGCACACGTATGTTCACTGCAGCTCTATTGACAATAGCAAAGACATGAAATCAACCTAAATGCCCATTAATGATAGATTAAATAAAGAAAATGGGATACATATACACCATGGAATATTATGCAGCCATAAAAAAGAACACAGATCTATGTCATTCATGCTGGAGTACATATGGCATGGAGCTCGAGGCTCACTGTATCCTTAGCAAATTAACACATGGAAAAGAAAACCAAATACTGCCTGTGTTCTCACTTAGTAAGCTAGGAGCTAAATGCATGAGCAACTCATGAACTATAATTTTGATTAGGGAACATTAGCACAGACTGGGGTCATCATGTTGTTCAGGGTGGAGGTTGGGAAGAGGGAAAAGAGCAAAAAAAGTAACAATTAGGTACTAGGCTTAATATCTGGATGATGAAATAATCTGTATAACTAACCCCCACGACACGAGTACCTATATCACAAACTTTTACATGTATCCCTGGAATTCAACTAAAATAAAAGTTTAAGTAGTGTAAAAGTATTTTAAATGTATTGAATAACGTATTTCCACACTGAGCATATCTACTAGTTACATAGTAGATATTCTTCCCTCTGTTACATTAAAAATATTTATACTTTGAAACAGCAGAAGGAGTATGAAAGACTATTTCTATAAAATATCTAAAATTATACAGTCTCCTATTGGTCTATTCCTATCCTTCCTGTCCTTCCTATCCTTGGCTTTTTTTGGTCATTGAATCCTGTTAGCTAGTATATTGGGTAATTTTATTTAATTAATTTAATTATTTTACAAAATTTCCATTTTTATTTTAGATTCAGGGAGTGCATGTGCCGGTTTGTTGCAAGGGTATGCTGCATGATGCTGAGGTTTGGGCTTCTACTGATCCCATCGCCCAGACAGTGAACATACTGTATTGGGTAATTTTAGATGAGGCTGCTTTCCAGCTAAGAGCTCAAGCCGGGTCACTAAGAACCTTGCAAATCACTTAAAGTAATTTGGACCTAATTGCCACAGCAATGAAAAGACATTGAAGCACTTTAAGTGGGGAAATATTTTCGTATTTACATTTTAGAACAGTGACTCTAGCTAAAGTGTGAGGGAATAAATTAGAAAGTAACAAGATGGGAGACATAGAGACTGATGGGTGAGATTTGCAGCAATTCAGTAAGAAAGGATAATAATGAAGGGCAAGAGTTATGCTAATGGAGAGAGATACTTATGAGACAGAATCCGTAGGATGACTCCCATGTCCCTGTTTTTGAAAACTGAGTGCCGAGAAAATGGTGCTATTTACTAAACTAGATAAAATTGGGGTGGTTCAAATTCAGGAGAAAGAAAAAGAGTTCCTTATGGACTTGTGGAATTTGACATGTTTGTGAGATGTGCTAGTGGAGGTGGTTTAGACACTCAGGAGAAAAGTCTGGATAGATCAAAAGATGTGGATGTTGCCAGCACATAGCTGAGTGCAGTGTGATGCATCGGCATAGATGGAAGCGCACAGGGAGAATATGTGGGGTGGGGACAAGCATCTTGGGCAGAAGCCATTGGAATACAATCAGCCAAGAGGCTGGTAGACTTCTCTTTAGAAGCTTGAAATGGAGACTGAGATAGAGTAACCAAAGAAGCCTGAAATCTAGGAAAGAATGACGTCACAAAGCCCAGGGTAGAGATTGTTGTGAAGGGAACATGGTCACCAGTATTAAAATGCCACTAAGAAAGCACTGAAAAAAAAGTCATTGTTGACCCCACTGAGGAGCATTTCAATGGAGTAGCTGTGGGAGAAAGCACGTGACAGTAAGCTGAGGAGAGGATGGGGGTGAGGAGACAGACAGTGAACACAGGTAGTTCAGAAAAACAAGTGGCTCTCATGAAAAGGAGAAAGATTGATAGAAGGTATGTGACATTAGAAAAGGTTTATGTTTTTAAGATAAAGAAGATTTGACTATAATGAAATGCCAATTAAGAAAAACAGGCTGAGCGTGGTGCCTCACGTCTGTAATCCCAGCATTTTGGGAAGCAGAGGCGGGTGGATGACCTGAGGTCAGGATTTCGAGACCAGCCTGACCAACATGGCAAAACCCCGTCTCTACTAAAAATAGAGAAATTAGCTGGGTGTGGTGGCAGGCGCCTGTAGTCCCAGCTACTCTGCAGGGGGAGACAGGAAAACTGCTTGAGCCCAGGAGGCAGAGGTTTCAATGAGCCGAGATCACACCAGAGCACTCCAGTCTGGGTGACAGAGTGAGATTCCATCTCAAAGAAGAAAAAAAGAAAAATTACCAGAGTGGGAGAGGTTGACAATCCAAGAGAGAATAGATCTAATAAATAGAGATTTCTCCAAGAAAAACGGAGGAAATGAGATCCAGAGCTCGGGGGCAACATCCACACTGGGATCTTTGAGGTTAAGGAGATTTAAAATAAAATTATTCTAACAGAAAGGAAAAAAGAGATAATATTTTGGGGGTACAGATCAGAAGCTAATTTTAGGTAAGACAATGACAGGGTGGCTTCTATTTTCACTGTGAATTAGAGAGGCTTGGACATCTGCTATGGGGAGCTCAAGAAATAATGGACATTTAAGAAATATGGTAAAACTGCCATATAGCATGAAAGATCCGGCTGACATCAAATACCATATAGTTCTAAAGTTGTCCCATTCTGCAGGGTGATATTTACTTTTCTTAGCAGTTCCCAGAAAATTGGAGCAAGTGTGGAGGAAGGGGGCAGTTAGATTCATCATGAAAAAAGATTTTGTTTGTTGGATCCCTTTTCAAACAACAGAACAAGGACATGGAAAATGCTGGCAAGTATGATGGACAACAAAAAAAGACGTGAAGATGAAAAGGAATGAATAGATACGAGGAATGAAGAAAATCTGAGGTAAAGATTCCAGTTCACTGCCCTGGACCCGTAGTTGAGAACAACAAATCTTCTACTTTGGGTGATTGCTATTATAAATATTTTTAAATTATACATAAGCGACCGGTTTGCTTGGAACAGTCTTTGTTTATGCCTTTTGTTATCATGATTAGTAAGCCATCCCCTTTGACTCTTGAAAGTGTTCTGGTTTGACTAATACATTTTATTTTCTTTATATATAAAGAGAGATGACACGAACTAGGCTTGGTCAAAGGAAAATAATGAGTTCAGTTCTAGAAATGTTAAGTTCATGAGGCTATGGGAAATTCAGATTGAAACGTCAAGGAAACTGAACATACATACAGACACAACTAAATTTATCCATAAAACATAAATTCAGACAGTACTGAATAAATTATAATTTAGTGATTGACTCAAGAATGATATACTAATTTGCAGAGACACTCAGAAAATATTTGCATTACATACTTGAAATTATTTTCTGTGTATTAAATTATACAGCAATTTGGATAAAGTGAAAATATTAATCATGTGAGGATGAGGAATCATGTTAACATTGGCCAAATGGTCAAGCTGGACTTTTACATTGGGTAATACCTCAAAGTGTCACAAGGTGGCAGCACAACCACAACATAACATGTAATTAACAAGGGTCAAGATCCTTTCAAGTATTCTGCAGTTAGAATTTATACCTGTTGTACATTATACATATATTTTTCTGAGTGTGTGGTCCTTAATTTAAAAATGATTATTTTGTTTTATCGTTATTGCTGCCTCGAAAATGGAGCATATAGAAAGTTTAATTTTCTAATATGTACGTTATTTTAAAATATTTTAGCTAGAATAAAAAAACATGATCATGAATATACATTGATGACATTCTCAGGATAATTATTAGCACATAGGGTATATAATGTCATAGTTATAAATGCTCTGTAAGTTTGCATCTTGATTAATATATTTTAGTTCAACAATTTTATTTAGATCTTTTAAATATGTCTATCTCACTAGTAAAATAAAATCTGTAACTTTTTTCACTGACCTGTAGAAGGAGTGTTCAGAAATTTAATGAAAAAATTGTTGTTTGTAATATTCTAGTTATAGTAACTTCAGTTAGGGGATAGGGTTGCCAGGTTTAGTTAAAAAAAATACAGAATATCCAGTTAAAATTGAGCTTTAGAAAAACCAGAATTTTTTTGGTATAAGTATGTCCCGTGAAATATTGGGGACATACTTAAACTAAAGTTATTCAATTATTGAATTATTTTTTGTATTTTATCTAGCATTCCTATTAAGGGGAGGGTGGAGAATTTGGGGGAAAAAAAAAAAAAAAAAAAGGAAGTTGTCAAGAAGTCCAGAGAAATCCAGGATTATGTACTACAAATTGGACCTATGATTTAGAAGTCTTCAGAATCAAGGAACTAGAAAAAGAATTATAAATAGACTTGAATTAGTCTGCATTCTGTGGTAAACTCATTTATATGGTAAACTAAACAACATGGGCTATGGTTAATCAAGTACTCTGGTGAATTACCATCTACACCACACATTGATTACTGATTTTTAAACAACAAAATGCAACAACATATATTTAAAGTTAGTTCGGTATTGGACAAAATGCAATGAACAACTGTAATCTAGACATTTTGGGGTCTTACCCAGGGTTATCATTATGAAAATCTGTCATTAGAGCATCAAGGCACGGAAATACCATTTTAATTTCCTTTAATTCAACAAACATGTCTGGCACCTTCTATATGCAGCGGACTGACTAGGACTGTGAGATATAAGGATTAATGAACATTGCTGTTATCCAACTCAGGGGACATTTATAGTTAATAAAATAAAAAGTTAAATTCATGCATAAATAATGTCAAAACTCATTCTTACTAATTTTTCCCTGGGTTTCAGCTCTTGATTAACTGCTTCTCCCTTAGTATATCCCTGGGATGATCAATCCCCTGTTCTCTTCCAGATGATTTTCAACTGCCATTTTAATGTCAGAGTCTTCCAAATCTCCATTTCTGCCATGACTTCTCCCCTGTACTTAAGAAATGTACATTCAACTCCTATGAGTTTTTGGCTGTCCTGTTGTCACTTCTTCCTGAATTAGACTAATCATTTCTCCCAGAAACTTCTATTCTTCTCTATTCCTAACCTTAGTCAATTGCATCCCTCCTCATGTAATCATCCATCCTTAAAACTGTCACACTATCTCAGACTTCTCGTCCACATCCAGTCAATGCACCCTCATTCAATCATGCCTACACTGTTTCAATGATCTCTAAACGGGTTTCTCACCTCTAGTCTTGCTTTCCTTAAATTTAGAGATGTACTGAAATTAACAATTAATTTTATTTACATGATTAATTTTATACTGTAGTGATTATCATTTACATCTTAAAAGAGTTTATAAATTTAACAACATTGATGGGTAAGAAAAGACATAAGGAAACAAAAACAGAGCTGGGGAATGGCTTGGGTTTGGAGGTATTCAGGCATCTGAAATACAGGCACTTGGGATAGAAAGTCAGGACACCCCTGACTTTCTATCAACAGGATGTCAGGCATTTGTATCTCCAAGCCAGGTGAATAATGCAGGCTAATGACCCCTCTCCTCTAGGCTGCTGGAAAGACAGGGAAGGAAATCACCTGTGTAAATCAGGGTCATCAGTCCTAGAAATTTAATAAGCTGTAAGCACATCCTTATGTTGTAAGACCAGAACAATATCTTACAACAGCACCAAACGATGGTAGCATAATCTAATGGGGGTATAATTAAAAAAAAAACTTACATGAATTAATGAAATACTTAATAAAATACGGCTATGAGTATGCTGTATGCTAATTAAACATAAAGTTATGTTTATGAGAAGATATTTAAACAAATGACTCTGATTCATGTCACCTTTATAAAGCCAAAGCAGATTTTCACTATTTTCTTTTTTTCGTAGTTTTCCATAAGCTAAGATCAGCATCAATGCTGAAATGTCTCTGAAAACAATTTTACTGTACTTAGGTACCTGAGCAAATATTTTTAAAAGATGTTGGCTTTGACCCGTATTTTCAACATGATGACTGATTCCTTTGCTTCTCCTATGCATGTTCCTTTTTCATCTCCACGACTTTGAGGAATTCTTGGACCACGAATGTGGATTCTCACTGCTCCCTCCCATGAAACCTGGATATTTGGGGTGGCATAAGGGCTCAAAATTGTAGAACTTAAGAAGTTATGGAGGCACTACCTGTCCAGGGGCCACAGCTGAAGCACTGTCATGAAGGGCTGAGGGGATCTAGAGCAGAGGTCAAGGCAGAGTGAACAGGAATGTTAACACAAGATGGATGCTGGAAGCCCCTTGGGGCAAAGGGAAGAGGGGAGGTGGAAGAACAAGTTGATCAGGCTCAGCTAAAACGAGCCAGTAGTTAACATGGTCCTTCAAATTTCTGGAAACAGGCCTTGAGGGAATCCGTCTGTTCTCACACAAGGAGTGGGGATAACTGAAAGGCTGAAGACCTTGGGGGATTGAATCAGGCTTAATTACACCCTTTGGTGTAAGGATGGAAAGGCTCCCAGATGTTTTAAATTCTTTTTACAGAAAACAAAACATTTACTTTAAAGAAATAAAGGACTTAAAATGTAAATGCATGAGTGAAACTCATTCACACTTAAGTGTAATGCATGAGTGAACTTCATTCACAATTAAGTGTAATCAAGAAATCAATAAACCAGAGAACTATCAGATCCTCTGGGAAGCAGGGGTAAAGAGCAGGAGTCTCTTTATGAGATAGAGGGGTTAGAATGCCTGGGTAAACGCAAAGAAAGGGAGCCAGGAAATTAGGAAGGCAAATTTCACCTACTTGGCAAATTTTACTAGTGATTCATGATGTGTATCCATCTGTCTCCTCCACTGGTTTGTGAACTCCTTGAGCCAATTACTATGCAACACCTAGCATGGTGACTGCCTGGTGCAAATGGTAAGCACTACATTGTTCTTGCTTAATCTGAATTTTAGTTTCAAACTGGTGGACAACAATTCTGTGCAAATGCATTTTTGCGTTTCCTGTCCATCCAAGCAGACATATTATTGGAACCCTAGGCCTCCTGGGGTTCTGGAGTGTCAGAGCTGCCTTTCCAGGCCCATCTGTGTCCACACAACCAAGAAACAAAGCTCTTATCCACTCAGCTCAGCATTCGCACACAAGGGAAAATAAGTTTTAAAAATGCATGCTCAAAATTTTCTTAATACCAAAACTATGAGGCGAGAACTTTTTGGTTATTTTTGTTACTCAAAGTACACTTCGGGACCTTGTAACATTTCAGGTTTATGACATCAGTTTTGACTTTCTAATTATTTTAGAATGGACTTTCACAGTGTAAAGTGAGGGGGAGCAGATGGCACTAGCACAGTGCCTGGTAAACAGCCAGTGCTCAATACATTTTTGTTGAATAAACAAACGAACAAATGAATGATCAAATGAGATGATCCCCCAAATTCAAAATAACAGAGTAAAAATGAAAAAAAATTCACAGAGTATGAATGAAGACAAAACCACGGATTATCCATAAGACTTGGTGAAAGGCTTAGGGAAATCCAGACTTACCATAAACATAATTTGAATATTATTTAATTTAATTGAATATTATAGTAATTGGAATTTAGTAAGCAATAGAGTAAATTGTGTTCTTTTTGGATGTTAGATTGGGCAGAAGGGAAAATTTCTGTTGTCTTGAACAGATGGAGAACCAGTCCTTTAACTTTAGTAAGTTTTCCAAGATATTTTCACTCTGAATTTTTCTTTTGGTTTTGCAAATAGTCTCCTGGGCTTATAGCAATACCCTGATCTCAGGTGTCACCCCTGTTAAGTTGTAAAGCAATCAGTGGATTCTCAAAATAGTCAGCAACATTTGATACTTAAATTCTGGCTATCTCTGGGACGCATAGCTAAAACCTCTTAATACCAGTTATCCCCTTCCATGTCTCTATCAGTGGGAGGAGTTATTATGTGGAGCAAGGGCAATATAACTGTAAGCATCAGACCATTTCAGAGAGCTTGACTGGTTTTCTCTTGTAAAGTTTGTTCTTGTCTAGTATGCTTAAGTCATCCAAAATCATTAAAACTTCTTGTAACATGGTAGAAGACTTTAGAAGAAGGCCGGGCATGGTGGCTCATGCCTGTAATCCCAGTACTTTGGGAGGCTGAGGCAGGTGGATCACCTGAGGTCAGGAGTTCAAGACCAACCTGGCCAACATGGCGAAACCCTGTCCCTACTAAAAATACAAAAATTAGCCAGGCATGGTGACACATGCTTGTAGTCTCAGATACTCGAGAGGCTGAGGCAGGAGAATCGCTTGAACCTGGGGAGTGGTGGTTGCAGTGAGCCAAGATCACGCCATTGTACTCCTACCTGGGTAACAGAGTGAGACTTCATCTTAAGGAAAAAAAAAAAAAAAAAAAAAAAAAACTAGAAAAGTCCATGATTAAACTTCTACTTTAAGGACCTCTTTTAGGCAGTCTCTCGCTAACTCTCTCACTAGAATGAGTATGCAATTCATTCTAAATCACAAGGATGATCCAATGAAATTATTAACAGAAAGTTTTTTTTTTTTCCTAATAGATAATGATCTATTGGAAATAAAGCTTAAAATAATCTGCTTTATTTTATATGATTGATGTGCTAATTCCAAACAGTACCTCCAATCAACACAGGTTATAATTTTGTGATATTAATGAAAAACAACTTAATGGGCAGGTCTCCTTCTTTCACTGTGTGGGTTTCCCTGCCATACAAAAACCAAACGCTTCTAAAGAGGAAACTTCCATTCCACAACAGCAGCCCTAAATCTATTTGTCGATTACACCTGAAAAACTCCCCAAGTAACAAATTCATCATTTTTCTCTACTGAGGCATTTTACCTTCCTATATGAATTTCACAACTTGTCTTGATTCATGCTGATTGTCCTGAGAACTGTTGCAATTGTCACATATATTGCAAAGAGCTAATTGGAGTAATAATTCATATATCTTTTAAAGAAAAGATTTTTAAAGCTGTCAGTGCAATACTCAAGTGGATGAATCTTCTATGGTATCCTAATACTTCCTTCAAGTGGTGGTTTCCCAAGTAATTGTTTTTGTCTAGGATTTTTTTTCTATTAGATCAACTTAATGGAAGCCAGGTTCCTGCTTCAAAACTCCATGGGAACAACAAGTATAGATGAAGTTGTTTTACATGCTCAGTATTAGTGTTTGAGAGCAGTATTTTATAAAATAGACCTCATTACTCAAAAACAACTTGTACTACTATCCTTTTCAATTTAATGAAATAATCAAAGAATATGAAACACAATGTGCAGCTGCGTGGTAACCTTTTAAGCTAGTGGTTGTTTACCCAACTAAATTCAGTAACACTAAACCTTACAGAAGGAACAGTGATTTAAGATGGTCAAACGCTTTCCACCATTCCTTGAACAATTCCATGACCTGTCTGTCTAAAACAAATCCTATATTAGAAGTGAGTTGCAGTTATGAAGCTATATCCTTGTGGAGGCAGAAAGTTAATGGTAAAGTATCCAATAAAGAGTAAAGTGATCTTAAATACAACCACTAGGGATTTCATAAACTGTTGAGTTGTACCTTAATTTTTAACTTATATAAACATCACTTGCTTTATTTTCTACCCTGAGCACCTATTCCAATGTCTGGCACGTAGTTAATGTTCAACAAACGTCAACCAAAGGAGTCAAGAGTATTTTAAGAAGCCGGTGAGAAAGCCTTATTTGACTTATCCACTAGGTGGCACACAGGGACCATGCTTCACACAGTTAACCACCACAGACCCTCCCATTCATAGTGTAAATAAAGAGATGCATTATTAATTTATACCACCTCGTCCTCTCTACTCCTAATAATTGTTTAACCAGCTGTTTCCTCTAATCCTCCTTAAACACTATTGATTAAAATCCTAAGTATATTCAGGTTTCCATCCTTTCCTACTTCTCCCAACAGCATTTTGTTACCTTTAAATGACAGGCTGAGTACACTTAAACTACATAGCCTAAGTACTATGGTTACTAATCATGGCTGCAGGATGTCAGAAAATTAATCTGAAGCATTGTCAAAGTTATTTTCAAATTTGCCTTGTATTTTGTCAGAATTTTAACTGGTGAGATACCATTATCTTAAAAATGCACTCTGAAAAATAAAATGTGCATGGGGCAAAAAGAAGTGAAAAAGAAAAGTAGTATTTTCTAAGGAAGGGAGTCATTTTCTGAATGTAACTCTTGTTCATCTTTACAAAGATGAAGTGCATTGCTACCTTAAGATTCAAAAGACTTCTTCAACTGTTCAGAAAATACCAATATTCCACACCCAAGATGCTAAAAGGTAGGATTGTTTAGTAGATCGTTTACACATAAAGTATCTTTCTGCGTAATCTGAATGTATTTTTCCTGGATGTGTTACTTGCTCCCAAAGGAAGGAAAAGGAAGCGAAACCACTAGGGATATAATGAATTGATTCTTCTCTGTGAAAGTCTCTTCAGTACTTCTAAATTACAGTGTCAGTCATTCCTCTGAGAGACAGGGCCTTGCTGAAAATAAATGGCTCATTTTATAAATAAGAACATAATGTTTCCCCACCTTCTTGTTTCTCATAGAAAACCCAGGCCCATCAGGCATTCCTGTTGAGAATACTGGCCTCTGGGTACATTCCTCCTGTAGACCAGTGGTCTGTAGAGGTTGTTGGTTATCTCTTGTTCATTTAATTAGCCTTAAGCAAAATTACTTCTTATCTAGTTCTGTTTCTAAGCTGTTTCCAACTTAGTGGAAGAGGTCATCAACAAAAATATAAATTCATTTCTTAGCTGAAACAATTAAATTTTTTAAAATGAGTAGTATAAAAGTGTCTAAAGACTAAAGCTAATCTCTGAAGGGTCCTTTGGTATACATTATATTTTACTGAATGGAAGGAAAACTTTCATTTTTGTAAGTAAATGGAATTTGGTAACTGATGTAAGAATTATGAATCATATCACATTAAAAATTCTCCAACGATAACTACTATGATATACTTTTGATAGAACAATATTCCCATTCCATTAAAATACTGAAATGACTGAAATGTGTATAAAATCTCTGCAAATTTAGTACACAGAAATAATCACATAGAAATAGTCACCAGAAACTGTATTTGTAATGAATAAATATTACATTCATTTAGAAATTAATCCAGAGCCTTAATTTCTTAAGAACTATTAGCTTCCAAGAAGCCAACCAGTATGTTTGATTTTATGACATCACACTGGAACATGCACAGGAACACTTTCCACCCTAAAAATTCCCAAATGTACTGGCCACTCTGTGTATTTTTCCAGTGATAAATGAAAATAAAGCAACTTATTCTCAAATTAATAAGCCATCTTATTTTGAACACAATAGTCACATTCAATGGAAGAAAACTACTTAATCGAAGCCCAAACAAGTTTCGGTTTGTTTTGGTGGTGAACGGTCTCAACATATAAATAATTTCTTTAAGCAACTTTTAAAAGTAATCTTAACTATGACTATAAATTCTCTTCAGTGCATTAAAATTATCCATCAACGTCATCGTATATATGAAATGCATCATTATTCTATGATGTTAATTTCATAATTAGCTGGAGAAGCCTGGGCCAAAACCGGCAACATTTCTAAGATTATTAATCTAACAGGTATTACCTATGCCTTAAAGTAACTTTCTTTTTCACAAAACCCTATATATTCTCTAACACAAAATTCATAAGCCTGGCTGGACATTCCCATTCCTCACCTTTCCCTTCAGCCTATACTATCCTTTTTTCCATCTCAGGTGCTATAAAAATGGTTGTTAAAATACAGATAGAAAAGTCACCACTTGAACACCATGACACTACCAGATTTGCAGTAACACTAGCAGAAGCCAGCATACTAGAGTTAATTCTGTCGCCAATTCTAAACCGAGCCTGTTTATTGTAGTGAAATATTTTATCCGACAATATGAAACTTTTTTAAAAGTTGAGGTGTCATATTAAATTCAAATGAAAACTAAATTCCAAAGAAAACAATAAAATTTGTATAATGTATATATACATTACATGTGTATTGCCCTTTGAAATCTTAAAGGCACAAAGGTATAACCAAAAGAGGGGGAAAATTTTTGCAAGTTTTACCTTGTCCTGAAATCCAGGAGTTCGGATGCTCTCAAGTTCTGCTTAAGTTGGAAGCTGGAGATCAAGTGAAGCTAGCGCTCTTTCTCCTCACCTTAAGTTTGTCTCTGGGCGAGTGTGAGTGTGTGTGTGTGTGTGTGTGAGAGTGTGTGTGTGCAGAATGTCTCTTTGTGGCGCTGGATGGCAGAGGTCCTGATCCTGGGAAGAAGGAGGCACTTTCTCACCAAGAGCACAAGAAAAGCAAAGCGTCACCAGGAAAGTTCTCCTCCCAGATCCCCTAATTACAGCCTAACGTGCACTTCATGCAAACTTCAGGGAGGAAGGGAGGGGCAGCTCTGTGCCCAGACCTTGTAAAGCAGCAGCCTCTTAGATGACTTTCCCCTCTGCTCAGATCTCGAGTATCTCGCTCTGGGGTTCAGGAAAGCCGGCCGCTACAACCACACAAGCCCCCACCACACCACACCTCCCAAACCCTCACCTTCACCACTCCTAGGTCTGTCCAGAGGGGATGGGACATGGGGTCTGTGGAATGATCTGCGGGACAGCGATGTGAGCACACTCCTCAGGACAGTCAGTTTGCGCTTTGTTTTATTAGCCTCTGCTTAAAAGAAAAATCCAAGGGTCGGAGAGGTCCTCTCTTTCCCGCCTTCCCCTCCCCAAAGGAAATCAAGGATAACAGACAATGATGATAACGGCACATAAAACTTCCTAAACCGGAGATGGCCTTCCACCCAAATCAGCAGAAGCATATTTTCTGGTTTACTGGACTCAGTATTGGTGTTGAGTTTAAATTTCTCTTAACAAACAACTGCTATTGTATCCTTGGATGACAGAGCTCAAAGAACCTGGATTTATTTATAGAATGAGGAATGCGAGGGAGAGACGGGATGGGTGGGGTTGGGCTGTGGATCCATACCCAGGATTAGAACCAGATGGGCACAGGGCGCCCGCGCGCGCGCGCGCGCACACACACACACACACACACACTTACACACACACACACACACACACACACACTCCTGAAATAACCACTGGGGAAGATGCTGGGACACGCGGGAAAACGCCTCCTGAACAAATAGACATTTATTTATAACTCCTGGGAGAGTATATAGGTCCATTGATTCCCGCCTTGAGTAACCAAGGGTTTTGGAGAGGAAATGGCTTCATATTTCAATAACAGAGCCACCTTTGATGGAGTCTAGGAAGGGGAAAAAAAGAAACACACCGCAGGAAGCAAACGGCTGTTGGAGCAGCCGGGAGGAGGGAGTGGGGCTGGCCCTGGGACTGAGGACAAGCAAACAAGCCCGAGGGGCCCGCGGCCAGGGTGGAGGCGAGACGCAGGACGTCCCCGAGTCGCAGCGAGCCGGGCCAGGTGGCGCGGGGCGCTGGGGGCGTGCGGGGGATTCGTGTCCGTGCTCCCAGCTCCAGTCGCCGGTTCGGGCGGCGCGGCGCAAGCGGAACTGCGGGCTTCTCAGGGCCGCAGCCGCCGCTCGGGCTGGGGCGCCGGTGGGGTAGAGGGTCCCGTGGGCCGTAGGGAATGGGGGAGTCGTGAGTGCATGAAGTAGTGGGGCAGGAGGATGGGCGGGTCTGGGGCGTCCTAGAGATGCAGGTGGGACGGGAGGACCCGCGAGGCAGCCAAGATGCTGGGGAGGCCGCCGGGACAGGGGCTCTGGTTGGCAGTGCAGGTGGCCCGTGGGCAGATGAGCCAGCACGCAGGGCGCTGGGCAGGGCAGCATCCAGGATGCTGGATCCGAATCGCGCGGGTGGCGGCGAGCGGCGCTATTGTCTTAAAGATAAAGCCTAGACCTCGGGGACTGCCTCCTCCTGGACTCTGGAGAGAGGCAGGAGAGATTGCAGGGGGAAAAAGGGTTCTTCCCGCGTCTTCTGAGAGATTTCACCAGTTCTTGCCTCCGGGCTCCCCCTTACCATTCTGTCTTTGGTAAATCGACACGTGCTTCTTGGAAAGGTTTCATTTCAAAGACAAACCGAACACTCACACACCCTCCCTAAATGAAGACAGTTATATTCAAAATGAATTCTTCATCAGGCAGTTCAACACTTTCTTGGAATTCCAAAACCGGGGTGAGGGCCCTTCTCTTATTTTTCTGTTTCCCCTCCCGCACAGGGAACAGGCTAAGGGTTTGAAGTTTTACGTCCCTAATCTAGTGGCTATTGAGGCAGCTGTTATGTAGGGCTCTACATTAACTGCCAGTAAAAATAAGATACATCTCGGGTTTTCCACTATGCAAAGAGTTTCTATGCTATTAATATTTCTTGTAAACGTTCAGGGTGGTGTGTATTTTAAAACGAATTAGACTTAAAAACAAATATCCAATTTTTATATTAAAGCACCATAAAGGTGGCGAGGCTGGTGGTGTGTGGCTATGATATCATATAAAGACAGTTTAAATACCGATCTTGTTCCCTCAGCTTAACAAACTAATTTCTGGCGATTGCCTGGAGCGTAAATCAAATCAGCTGGTTCATGACTGGCACTTGTTCCCCTATTTTGTGGTCTGTTCTATACACTTATTCCGGCACAGCATTAAGAGAATTTAATGTATTCTGTTCTGAAATTGTTTATTAACCACGCAAGACAAACTCTTTTGCAACTTAGTCACACCATTGTGAGCTACGCTAGCTGTGTTTTCAATTTCAGGTATGGCCCCAACCATTGAGATAGACTTCCAGAGATAATGACAGCTACTTACCTCTGAGTCATCCTGTCCCTACTGGTCCTCCCCTATTTCCAGCCTTCCTTTCCCCATTGCCTCCTTACTAGTCCTTGTTAAAGATCCCCAGTCTTTTTAATCCCAAGTATTTAACCTGTCAATAGTGTGTGTATGAAGCGTTATTCAGGCTTAATTTAATTGACGTTATATACATTTTTCCATTCGTTTTGGGGTTCACATGGTTTTCTAGTTATTTAAAATTTACATTGGAATTAGCTTTAAGAGTCTCTAGAAAAGATTTTTATGTTCAGTTAATTAATGTTCAGCCAAATTGTGCTTTATGGAGGCATACATTACTTTGATTAGCCCTTATAATTTTTCATCAGGGCACAGGCATTATAATAAGCCATGGTAAAAAATCAAATCAAGTAAATACAGGAATAAATACAACTCTATTTTCATGACTAAATATTTTACAAAGACTTAAATTGTAAAAATAATTTTTGAAGACCAAAATATCTTCTTAAAGAAAACCATATCAAAAAAGTATTCTGTATTTGAAGATTTCCTGTATTTATTAACATTAGTAATCCATGTAGAAATCCATATATTTCATTTGATAAATCAAGTTTAGCCTAAAGCTGCCTCCTTACATATTTTAAGTTTGGCCTAAAGGTTTCTCTGTACATTGTGAACTATAACCTAAATGGAATTGTAAACTGACTGAAGCCTACTCCTGTGCCAACACTGAGTTTCAGCCAATCACATGTGGTCAACTGTTCAAACCCTGTTCAAATAAGGCAAAGGCGGAGCTATAACCAGTCCGGGGGTTTCTGTAACTCATTTTCCTTTTTCTTCCCATAAACCTTCTACCACGTGGCTGTGCTGGAGTCTCTGAGCCTACTCTGCCTCTGGAGACTGCCAGAATGGTTCTTTGCTTAATCAAACTCTTTTACATTTAATTTTACTAAAGATTTTTTTTTTCCTAACACATAGCATATTGAGGTTTGTTTTGTTTTGTTTCGTTTTAATTTGGAGAAGGCAAAGAAGCCATTTTCTTTTTAAGTTTCAAGAAAAACCAAAGTTTTTTTGATTTTTCAGTAATATATTTTGATCTATTTTTCATTCTTATAAAATACTCTTATGCTAAACAATATTTCAAAATACGCTGACATGTATATTATATATAATTATATATATCAAAATATTCTATATATAATATATACAGCCTATTTTGAAATGGTGTTTTTTAACATAATACAAGAGTATTTTATAAGAATGAAAAGCAGGTCAAAATGGTGTTATAAAATGTAACTTTGCATTCTTTTGCTGATTGTAAGACAATTTGAGTAATTAGGTTGAACCAGATAAAATGGAATATTCAACCTTTTTTGACCTACCAAAAAGCAATTTCAGCTGGTTTTACCTTATACAAATTTGAATATGTACATAGCATAAGTGTAGCAGGAACATTTTCAACACTTAAAAAATATTGATATGCAATATCATGAATATTTAATATGTAATAAATTCCCAAGCAGAATAGTATCTCTGCTAGCATATTACACTCGTAACAAAATATACATTTATATTCAAAAGAAGATTATCTAAATTCATCTCCTCTTCAAACTCCAAAAGAGGCTGCCCTTATCCACTAAATTCCAGAGAATTGCTTCCCTCTGAGCTCTTGTTTCCTGGAATTTTTGCCTTAGGCTAATATTATAACTGGTTGAACATCTGCTAGGATAAAGGTGCAGCTTTGTGCACTTTGGAGGTACAGAGGGGAGGAAAGCCATTTGACCTTTCCTGTCTGAGGGCTCAGAACTTCATTAAAGCACCTCCTGGGATTGTAGGCATCACCATGAGAAAGACATCATTTGTAATTAAGTCCTTCCCACTGGCTATATTCCTGTTGAACTCGATGATTAAAATACAAATTCAATATTCTAAATGGCCACAAAGCATTTGATAAAAGGTTATTTTGCTTTTAATGCAATGGGGGGGAGGGATGACTTTCCAAGAGCCCACTTTTTGTGCTCACTCTCAGAAAGTGTCCAGCAGACAGACTCTTCAAAAGGGCACACTAAATAATTAGGCAATAAATTGTTCAAATGTTAAGAGCAGAGCTCTTCCAGAAGCTACTGAGGCCAAATGAGTATCATACCAAGTGATAAATATCCTTGGCTCCTAAGAAATAAATGCCTGCTTGTCCCTATGTTTGTCTGTTGAATTGGTTTTGGGTTCACAGCATCATCCATTATCTTTCTTGTAATTTATCGTTCTGTCAGTGTGTTTCTTTTGTCCAGAACAGCTGAACTCTTTCTTCATTTCTTCAGTAAATTGGTGAGTATTTCATTATTGTCCTGATTTTACTAATTTTGCAATAGGACCTACCCAGATTCAGTCCCATCTCCTTTGTCAACTTTTTGTTTCTGTTTGTACCTTAAATGAATTTTAAAACATAACTTTGTAATACTTTATTTCTTTTAAAATATCTGACACAAGTATGACAAAATATTAACATTTTTCAAATCCGATGATTGAAAACATTGGTCTCATTTTTTTTTCTATTTCCTGTTTGAGATACAACTAAAAAATATATAAATAAAAAAGATATAAGAAAAAAGAAGAAAAAAAAATAAGTAAGGCTCACCAGAATGTCAGCTCCATAGATCAGACATCTTTGGTTGGTTTGGTTTTACTGGCCTATAGCAAGCACAGAGAACAGTACCTGGCACTCAGTAGGTACTCCCAGAGATAAGATTTGAAGATTTATGGCACTCATGTCACTATTTAGAAGTTGAGATGCAAGGTCACGTAAGTAGGGAGTGAAAAAGCTGGCATCAAACCTAAAGTCTGCAATACTTCCCTTGTCCTGTGTTGCCTAGAAAGGCTAGATCCTTCCATGTTTTTTTTTTTGTTTTCTTTTTTGAGACAGAGTCTTGTTGTGTCACCAGGCTGGAATACAGTGGCATAATCTCGGCTTACCACAACCTCTGCCTCCCGGGTTCAAGCGATTCTCCTGCCTCAGCCTCCGGAGTAACTGGGACTATCGGCGCGTGCCACCATGCCCAGCTTATTTTTGTATTTTTAGTACAGACGGAGTTTCACCATATTGGCCAGGATGCTCTTGATCTCTTGACCTCGTGATCCTCCTGCCTCGACCTTCCAAAGTGCTGGGATTACAGGCGTGAGCCACCATGCCCGGCGATTCCTTTGGTGTTTTTAAAACACAGATATATCCATGTTTCTCTGCTCAGAAATGGTAGAGATTTCAAGGTAAAACTTCCTCTGTGTTTATGAACTTCTCAAGGGCCGAACTTTTAATACTTACCTCATTTCTTACTTTTTTTCGTTCGTTCTTCTAAAAATAAAAACAGGATACATGTGCAGAGCATGCAGGTTTGTCACATAGGTATGCATGTGCCAAGGTGGTTTGCTGCACCTATTGATCCATCCTCTAAGTTCCTTCCCCTCACCCCATCCTCCACCCCAAGACAGGCCCTGGTGTGTGTTGTTCCCCTTTCTGTGTCCATGGGTTCTCAATGTTCAACTCCCTACTTACCTCGTTTCTAGTGTCCAGCACAGTTCAGTGTGCAGAGTGAATTGTCCTCGTTTTTGTGACCATCTGTAGTAGAGTTTGTGTGATTTGGCAAATGATTAACCCTTCTTCTGTGTGCTTGCTGATAATCCAATTCTACTTAACTTAGAGTTTTTAAAGTAGTTCTAGGAACTTGAATCATCACTGGAGATGAATGTCTTTCTTTCACAACATCAAATATTGGTTCCCTTATTGATGACAATCAATCCAAGTAAGTGATCCTTATATGCAGTTCTGTCTGTTTGGGAGCGGATTGATAAGAAACCAAAAGCAATGGCAACAAAAGCCAAAATTGACAAATGGGATCTAATTAAACTAAAGAGCTTCTGCACAGCAAAAGAAACTAACATCAGAGTAAACAGGCAACCTACAGAATGGGAGACAATTTTTGCTGCCTATCTATCTGACAAAGGGCTAATATCCAGAATCGACAAAGAACTTAAACAAATTTACAAGAAAAAATCCCATCAAAATGTGGGTGAAGGATATGAACAGACACTTCTCTAAAGAAGACATTAGTGGGTCAACAAACATATGGAATAGAGCTCATCATCACTGGCTCATTAGAGAAATGCAAATGAAAACTGCAATGAGAAACCATCTCATGCCAGTTAGAATGGTGATCATTAAAAAGTCAGGAAACAACAGATGCTGGCAAGGCTGTGGAGAAATAAGAATGCTTTTACACTGTTGGTGGGAGTGTAAATTAGTTCAACCATTGTGGAAGACAGTATGGCTATTCCTCAAGGATCTAGAACCAGAAATATCATCTGACCCAGCAATCCCATTGCTGGGTATATACCCAAAGGATTATAAATCATTCTACTGTGAAGACACATGTACACTGTTTACAATAGCAAAGACTTGAAACCTACCCAAATGCCTATAAATAATAGACTGGATATAGAAAATGTGGCACATATACACCATGGAATACTATGCAGCCATATAAAAAGGATGAGTTAATGTCCTTTGCAGGGACATGGATGAAGCTGGAAACCATCATTCTCAGCAAACTAACATGGGAACAGAAAACTAAACACCACATGTTCTCACTCATAAGTGGAAGCTAAACAATGAGAACACATGGACACAGGGAGGGAAGCATCACACACCGGGGCCTGTCAGGGGTGACAGTCTAGGGGAGGGATAACATTAGGAGAAATGCCTAATGTAGATGATGGGTTGATGGGCACAGCAAACCACCATGGTATGTGTATACCTATGTAAAAGTCCTGCATGTTCTGCACATGTATCCCGGAACTTAAAGAATAATAATAACAAAAAAGAAAGAAAGAAAAAAAGAAACCCTTAACAAAATTGGGACTATTATGGGAAGACTTGGGGCAAATGTCTACTCATTAGGGAGGGACTCCAAATTATTTTCGAAGACTTATTCCTGTTACTTTTGGTGTTTCATTCAATAAAATCTGGTGTATCTTATTGACACACCCATACAGATTAATGCATAGGAGTAGCCAGAACAAAAAAATGAGATATACCAAAAAAGTGCTTAGGATAAACTGTAGTCACTGAATCTGAAGATCTTTCTCAGTGGTGACTGTTCAGACTGGCACGTTTTAAACTTCGATGAAATCTGAAATGTCTTAGGATCTAAATTTTAAAATTCATGCTGTCAATGGGGCAAATTATTTTTGTGCTTAGGAAGAATCCTGAGAATTTGGCAACCTCTTTGGTTCTTGCGTTTTGCGGATTCAGAATTAGAAATGGTCCACTTTTAGTAAATGTTGGGCATAACTGTCTTCCTTTGGACAGTCTCCTTGTTCTTAGTGATGCCACAGTAAGCTTCAACCTCTTGGTCCTGCTCAGTACTATTTCTATTTTAAGAAATATAAAATTTAACTAAAGGAATTTCTAAAATTTACATAAACATTTTTCCCTCATCACCATATGTATTCACTCCTAAAAACTCATGTTTTTTAAAAAACACGTTTACGTATCTTTCCCCATTCCTGCCCAAATCTTTATCTTACTGTTTTTTCTTTTTTTTTTTTTTCTTTTTTTTTGAGAAGGAATCTCACTCTGTTGCCTAGGCTGGAGTGCAGTGGCGTGATCTCGGCTCACTGCAACCTCCACCTCCCGGGTTCAAGCAATTCTCCTGCCTCACCCTCCTGAGTAGCTGGGATTAGCTGTGCACCACCATGCCCAGCTAATTTTTGTGTTTTTAGTAGAGACAGGGTTTCACCATGTTAGTCAGGCTGGTCTTGAACTCCTGACCTCATGACCCTCCTCCCTCGGCCTCCCAAAGTGCTGGGATTACAGACGTGAGCCATCGTGCCCAGCCTGAGTCTTTATCTTGACTCCTCCCTTCGTTGGATTGTGTCATAGAGTCAGTTACTGGCTGATTTAGAAGAGCTAATGGTGACTTTGGTCTATGCATTTTTGTGTTTTGTGAAATGTCTGTCTGTGATTTCTGAACTGGTGTTTCGTAAGTTATTTTCCATTCAGCCATTGCTAGTTTGTTGCTCTTCCTGATTACTTTCACCACTAAGACATTTGGATAGGAAAGAACCATTGTCTTTACAAGGATTAAGCACGTATAAGATTGCCATGAAACCCACTTCATGTTGCAGGAGGTTCAACTTTTGAATAAGATTCAACCTTTGAATAAGATAGAGTATTAAATATTTGAATCTATATTAATTGTGCATTGCTTTCTAAAGGTTTTTTATTTTAAACATTGATTTTTTAGTGGATAGAAATTGTAATTATTTATAGTGTACAATATGATGTCTTCACATTTGTCTACAATGTAGAAGGGCTAAGTTGAGCCAATGAATACACAGTTGTCTCACAGAAGCATCCTTTTTCTGTGGTGAGAACACTTAAAATCCACTTGCTTACATCATGCGGTCTTTGATTGTCCTAATATTAAGAAACTTCTTGGCTGGGCACGGTGGCTCAAGCCTGTAATCCCAGCACTTTGGGAGGCCAAGGCAGGTGGACTATGAGGTCAGGCATTCGAGAACAGCCTGGCCAACACAGTGAAACTCCTTCTCTACTAGAAATAAAAATAAAAATAAATTAGCTGGGCATGGTGGCAGGTGCCTGTAACCCCAGCTACTTGGGAGGCTGAGGTAGGAGAATCGCTTGAACCTGGGAGGTGGAGGTTGCAGTGAGCTGAGATCGTGCCACTGCACTCCAGTCCAGGCAACAGTGTGAGACTCCGTCTCAAAAAAAAAAAAGAAACTTCTTTCTCCCTCACAATTTCACATTACTATCTAGAACACTATTTGCTACTTTTATACTACCTTATATTTTTATTTGTATTTTCATGTATTTAGTTACTTTATTGGGTGCACCACAAGGTCTCTAAGGGCAGATATTATATCTTTACATCTGCAGTTTGTAGCACAGAGCCTTGTGGTTAAAAGCTGATCAAAAAATGTTTATTCCTATCTTTGAAGATGACAATGAGATTCTTTATATTCAGGAAAGAAAAGAAAAATAAATGAAGAAAGCTAGTTATTGAACAAACTAGTTCAGAGTGTTTTACATCTAACAGCCAAAGGCATAAATAATAAATCATCAAAGGTTGATTAATAATTTTATCATTGTTATTGATCACATAGAATTAAAAGAAATATAATACATATTTTTCTTCCATGCTTAGCTGATACATATGATTGTATAAATGTTAATCAACAAAAGTAAAATGTTTATTCTTTTAAAAAGCTAGGTTGAGCTTAGCAACAAAATTAGGTTATTGTCTTAGGATTACAATATCAGTCACTTAAATATTGGCTTTTTCACTTATATTTATAAAGTTCTTCTAAATTTAAACTAGTTCTAATTACCAGTAAATTTAGTTCTTATTGCCTTTTCTTTTTGCTCTTTTTTCTTATAAGCTTCGCAGAAAAGTTTGTCAAGTCTAACTGGGCTAGAGTGATTTATATATAGACCTTCTCAGGGTAAAATGGGTGAATTAGCTAATGCATCAAGGTTGGCATAGGGGAAGACTGCTCAGAAAGCCTGAAGGGTAGGGCTTTGATTATTTGGAAGTAATAGTAATAGAAAAGAAATAGAAAATAGTCCAGAGTTGTTAGAAAGACAGAGAGAAAGACAGAAATATATGTATCAGAAGTCTGTGAAGAAGAAGTTTGAAAGGGAGACATTAGTAAAGTTCCAAGTTTATGAGCAGTTCTACTAGAATAAAATATTAACATAAATACTTAAAAGCACATACCTCTTAGTAAACTTTGAATTAAGTGGTTTGGAATAAATGTCTAGAAGGTTTTGACATTTCACATATAAGTCTGTGCTAAACTTTATAGGTAATGTCTAATTTTTCTGAATATCTCCGTAAATACACCATTCTCTCTTTATATCCAAGTTTTAGGCAGGGGCTAGGTAGTTTTTTTTAAAAGAATAGCTAAGGTACATATCTACATCTCCATATACATACATATACATATATCTTTCTTGCATTGAGGTCACCAGAAAGCTCACTTTTGGTTTATTTTAAGTACTGACAAAGTAACAAGACTTTGGAAGGAGCCTTTCAATAGTGGATGTAGAAATAGCCCTACACACATTTATCTTGAACACTTCCTTTCACAGACTTGTCCAGCCAATTGCTTATACTGCAAATTGGAAATCTGCGTGTTTTTCTTTTTCTTTTTCTTTTTTAGCACGATCTAGTTGTTCCAACATATAGCTAAATTAAGGCATGAAGGCTGAGCTGGAAGGAAGGCTCTAAGAGCAACAGAAGAAAAGAAGAGGAAGTATTTCTCCATTCATGCCTAATTACTGCTACCCTCACTGCTGAATACATAGTAATTCTTCCCTAATACTGACCTAAATGTCAGCTAGAGAATACTTGCTGGTACAAGTACCTGCTGAATCTCTTGTAAGTTTAAAGCAGGTAATTTGGGTACATGGAAACTACAGAAATGATGCAAAGTTGGAGTGACTGTCTCTCAGCCCATTCAGGAAAACAGTTGTTGGTAACTTTACAATCTGTGATCTCTATGAAGTTTTTCCCTATTGATGTCCTTTACTCTAAGCTCTCCTTATCTCTCCTCATCTCCTTCCCAACAAATAAAAAGAAGGATAATTTTTTTAGAATTAAAAATAAGTTGCCAGACCAAGTGGCTCACGCCCATAATCCCAGCAATTTGGGAGGCCAAAGTGGGCAGATCACTTGAGGTCACAAGTTGGAGATCAGCCTGGCCAACATGGTGAAACCTCATCTCTACTAAAATACAAAAATTAGCTGGGCATGGTGGCAGGAGCCTGTAATCCCAGGTACTTGGGAGGCTGAGGCAGGAGAATCGCTTGAATCTAGGAGGTGGAGGTTGCAGGGAGCTGAGAGTGCCACTGCACTCCAGCCTGGTGACAGAGCGAGACTCTGTCTCAAAAATAAATAAATGAATAAATAAAAATTTTAAAAAAACTTAAAATGATCTAAGTAAATACTTCAGTGTTTTGATAAATAGCTGTTCTTGTGGCAGTGAATAAGTCTCATGAGATCTGATGGTTTTATTTTTTATTTTTTTCTTTATTTCTTCTAAAAATAAAAATGGGATACATGTGCAGAATGTGCAGATTTGCTACACCAGATATACGTGTGCCATGGTGGTCTGCTGTCCCTACTGACCTGTCCTCTAAGTTCCCTCCCCTCACCCCCTACCCCCAACTGGCCCTGATGTGTGTTGTTGCCCTCTCTGTGTCCATGTATTCTCCATGTTCAGCTCCCACTTATGAGTGAGAACATGTGGTGTTTGGTTTTCTGTTCCTATGTCAGTTTGCTGACGATGATGGCTCCCAGTTTCATCCATGACACTGCAAAGGATGTGATCTCATTCCTTTTTATGGGTGCATAGTATTCCATGGTATATACATACCACATTTTCTTCATCCAGTCTATCATTGATTGGCATTTGGGTTGGTTCCATGTCTTTGCTATCGTAAATAGTGCTGCAATGAACATACATGTGCATGTGTCTGTATAGTAGAATGATTTATATTCCTTTGGGTATATACCTAGTGATGGGATTGCTGGGTCAAATGGTATTTCTGGTTCTAGATCCTTGAGGAATCGCCACACTGTCTTCCACAATGGTTGAACTAATTTACATTTCCACCAACAATGTAAAATTGTTCTTATTTCTCCACAGCCTTGTTAGCATCTATTGTTTCCTGACTTTTTAATAATCGCCATTCTGACTGACCTCGCCCTGTGCCTGGAGATGTTACTCAGGGAGGCTGGAGAGCAGCAAAGATGGGTGTCTGCTCCTTCTTCTGGGACCTCTGACCTAGATGGGCACCAACATGATGCCAGTAGGATTGTTCCTGTATAAGGTGTCTGACAACCCCAGTTGGAGGGTCTCACCCAGTTGGGTGGCACAGGGAGCAGGACCCATTTAACAAAGCACTTTGCCCCTTGGTGGAGAAGGTTTGTTTCGCTAGGGGAAACCCACTCGTCCTCGCTGCCCAGATTCCTCAGAACTACCAAGAGAGTCTAAGTCTGCTGGTCCACACAGACTGCCGCCACCCCTCCCCCTAGGGGCTCAGGCCCAAGGAGATCTGAATTCTGTCTCTGAGCCTCTGCCTGGAGTTCGATTGGAGATCCTGCAGGGAAGCCCCACCCACTGAGAAAGGATGGGTCGGTGTTGGGCCTGAAGGGGCACTCTGATCATAGACTGCCCCAGCCGGTGTGTTGGGCTGTGGGGACAAGACTTAGGACTAAGCCATTCAGTCTCCCTGGCTCCAGCAGGGGAAAAGCACAACCTGGAGCTATAGGAATGGGCGCCACCCTTCCGCCTGCCCAGGGAGCTTAGCATGTTAGGTAGCTGCCAGTCCCAGTGCTGGCTGGTGCCCCTCCCACAAGGAGCTCAAAGGGCTTAGACAGCAGTCATCTGCAGCCTGTGCTGGTCGCCCCTCCCTCTGGGAGTTCAGTAGGCTTAAGGAGATTCCTTCTGAGAGGCTGTAAGGATCTGTGCGTTCTGGGGTTGGGACACTAAGCCCCAGTGGTGTAGGTTCGCGAGTGGGATCTTCTGATCAGTGGGTTGCACAGTTCCGTGGAAAAAGCACACTTTCCCTGGTTGGGTAGTGTGCTCACTCACCACCTCCCTTGGCTGGCGTAGGGAGTTCCCCTTCCCCCTGTGGCTCTCAGGTGGGCCACTAGACGACACTGCTCTTCCTTCTCTCCGTGGATCATGCCAGCCTTCTAGTCAATTTTGATGAGAGAACCTGGATACCTTAGTTGCCAGTGAAGGATTCACATTCACATGCTTATTATGTTTTTTTTTAATGGGAGCCTGCCATCGCTGCAGCTTCTAGTCAGTCATCTTGGCCCCTCCCCCAATCTGATGGGTGTATACATGGGAGTTCCCCTGCACTAGTTCTCTTGCCTGCCACCATGTAAGATGCTATTTCCCTTCTTATTCTCTTTCTGCCATGATTGTGAGGCCTCTCCAGCCATATAGAACTGTGAGTCAATTAAACTTCTTTCCTTTATAAATTACCAAGTCTCAGGTATGTCTTTATTAGCAGCATGAGAACAGACTAATACAGTAAATTGGTACCAGTAGAGAGGGACAGTACTCTAAATATAACTGAAAATGTGGAAGCGACTTTGGAACTGGATAGCAGGCAGAGGTTGAAAGAGTTTGGAGGGCTCAGAAGAAGGAAAATGTGGGAAAGTTTGGAACTTCCTAGAGACTTATTGAATGGCTTTGACCAAAATGCTGATAGTGATATGAATGATGAAGTCAAGGCTGAGGTGGTCTCAGACAGAGATGAGGAACTTGTTGGGAACTGGAGTAAAGGTCACTCTTACTATGCAAAGAAACTGGCAGCATTTTGCTCCAGTCTGTGGAACTGAGAGATCTGTGGAACTTTGAACTTGAGAGAGACAATTTAGGGTATCTAGCAGAAAATATTTCTAAGTGGCAAAGCATTGGAGAGGAAGCAGAACATAAAAGTGTGGGAAATTTGCAGCCTGGTGATGCAATAGAAAAGAAAACCCATTTTCTGGGGATAAATTCAAGCCCACTGAAGAAATTTGCATAAGTAACAGGGAACCTAATGTTAATCTCCAAGACAATGGAGAAAATGTCTCCAGAGCATGTCAGAGACCTTCAAGGCAGCCCCTCGTATCACAGGCCTGGGAGGGAAAAAATAGTTTCTTGGGCCAGGTCTAGCCCCCACCTGCTGTGTGCAGCCTAGGGACTTGGTTCCCTGCTTTCCAGCAGCGCCAGCTGTGGCTAAAAGCGGCCAAGGTACAGCTCAGGCTGTGCTTCAGAGGGTGCAAGCCCCAAGTGTTGGCAGCTACCATGTGGTATTGAGCCTGCGGGTGCACAGAAGTCAATAATTGAGGTTTGGGAACCTCCACCTAGATTTCAGAGAATGTATGGAAACACCTGGATGTCCAGGTAGAATTTTGCTGCAGGGGTGGGATCCTCATGGAGAACCTCTGCTAGGGCAGTGCAGAAGGGAATTGGAGCACCCCCATAGAGCCCCCACTGGTGCACTGCCTAGTGGAGCTGTGAGAAGATGACTTCTGACCTCCAGACCCCAGAATGGTAGATCTACCGATGGCTTTAACTGTGGACCTAGAAAACCTGCAGACATTCAACATTAACCCATGAAAGCAGCCAGGACAGAGGCTGTACCCTGCAAAGCCACAGGGACAGAGCTGCCCAAGGCCATGGGATCCCACCTCTTGCATCAGTGTGACCTGTATATGGGACTTGGAGTCAAAGGAGATCATTTCAGAGCTTTAAGATTTGGCTGCCCCTCTGGATTTCGGACTTGGATGGGGCCTGTAGCTCCTTCATTTTGGGCAATTTCTCCCATTTGGAATGGGTGTTTTTACGCAATGCCTGTATCCCCGTTGTATCTAGGAAGTAACTAACTTACTTTTGATTTTACAGGCTCCTAGGTGGAAGGGATTTGCCATGTCTCAGATGAGACTTTGGACTGTGGACTTTTGAGTTAATGCTGAAATGAGTTAAGACTTTCGGGGACTGTTGGGAAGGCATGATTAGTTTTGAAATGTGAGGACATGAGATTTGAAAGGGGCCAGGGGGGAATGCCATGGTTTGGCTGTGTCCCTATCCAAATCTCACCTTGAATTGTAATAATTCCCATGTGTCAAGGGTGGGACAAGGTGGAGATAATTGAATCAAGGGAGTAGTTTCCCCCATACTGTTCTTGCCGTAGTGAATACGTCTCATGTGATCTGATGGTTTTATGAGTGGGAAGTCCCCTGCATATGCTCTTACCTGCCACAATGTAAGATGTAACTTTGCTTCTCATTCTCCTTCCACCATGATTGTAAGGCCTCCCCAGCCATGTAGAATTGTGAGTCAATCAAACCTTTTTCCTTTATATATTACCTAGTCTTGGGTATGTCTTCATTAGCAGCATGAGAAAGGATTAATAAAGTAACTGAGTCTAGTGAGATTAAAGAATTTTTCCAAAGTCACTCTGGTATCCTGATAGGTCTGTGAAGTTTCCCAGCCACCCATTTCTGCATGTCAGAAAACTTAAAATGCAGTTTCAGTTGATGTATGTCTTCTAGAATGTAGCTAGGAGTTAATTTTTTCTACCTCAGTGATCATTATATCTATATTATGGAACTTAGTATAGTTCAATGGATTAGCTAGGTATTTATTGGTCTCTTTCATTATGCTAGGAGCATATTGCTTGTTCATATCTTATTCATTCTTAGATCTTCCAACACTGCTTCCCAACTCACCCCAAGCACAGTGCTTTATTCATGTAGGGGTAGAAACAAATTTGTTGAACTGAATCATGTTAAAACCGTAGAATACATATGTTAGCATGAAGAAATTGGGAAGTGATTTCAAGTCAGATGTTCAGGTTTATCTTCTATAAGAAATCGCAATGTGTTTTGATTTGGGACTCAACTTGACTCATTTTGTGGTCGTTGGTCCTTCCCTCCTTCCTCTTAATTTCTGCTTTCAGCATCTTCATGCTTCACCATGCAAATACTTAACCTATCCTATTACTTAGAAATTGCCATGTCTGAATCCTGTCTCCAGAAGGATATCTGGAATGTTTCTCACACCTGTGTCTTCTTTTTTTTTTTTCATTTGAAATATCCTGTTATTACTTGAATCTCACTCTTTTGTAGTAGCATCCTGGTTGCCTTCCCTGTCCTTTCCTCCCCTTTGTGGGGGTCTACTTCCACAAGCCCATAAGGCTATTTCATTCCATCTTAGGTCTGCATATAGCATTTCCTTTATCAAAAACTTTTTTGACAAGGCTTTCTGGAGAGTTGAGCTCAAAAAACCCAAGATGTGTATTTGATTTTGTGACCTAGATATTAAAACCTACACTGCTTTACTGTATTTGATCTGAGAATGGCATTCTTTGCTCTTTGAATTAATTAAATTGTTTGGAGGCAGGAGAAACTACCTTTAGATCAACTTGATTGAATACGGTTGTTCCTCAGGCTCTGGCAACTCCTAAAATACATTTTTTTGATTACCTAAATTACTAGGCATAAAACTTTCTTAAGTAAATAGGCCTCTGCTGAATGGAATTTTGTACTCCAATTTCATAGACAGTCACTCTGCTTCATTCCTGTATATCTAAATTTATAAAATGATAGACAAACATTTGCGGAGTAAAAAATATACTTGAAACTTCTGTATTATGGTTTGATGACTGTGGATCTTCTTGTAGCTATTAGGTTTAGTATTATTTGAGTATTTTTTATCATTTGGATATTATTATCAGTGTGCAGATAATTTAGAAGCCCCTTCCCTCAACTGGTGTATCACACACACACACACACACACACACACATATATATATATATATATATATAAACCCTAAATGTGTACATTGCCTTACTGAGTTTTCACTTTTAATGCCACCGGATAATTTAAGAAGCTAGTAGTAAGCTTCCATGATATCTCATCCCAAATGAACATTCATAGTCCTAACAATCACTAAGAAAACACAGAAAAGCACAAATTTTGAGCTTTTAATACATGCTGTTTCATTCAAAATATATTTTAATATATTCCCTAGCTTCTATATAGCTCAGCAGAAAGAGAGGGTATAAATAAAAGTTTTGAAGTAAAATAATTCAGTGTGTTAGGAGTATATTCCTGATACTTTGATAGACTAAAGCTTTGTTTCTGTTTAGTGTTTTGATGAGAAGACTGTTTTGGGGAAGGTTTTTGTTGTTTTCATTCCAAAATGAAAGTTAATTTTACCTCAAACCATGAATTGGGTAGCCACAATTAATAGATCAATAAAATAAACAATAATCTCTTAATGTTTTAAGTCAACTTAGCTTATATTCCTGCATCAAAATGTTCATAAAAAATTATGGGCTTGTTTGCTTTATTCATTCTTTGTCATGCATTGGAGACAAAGTTAATAATTAAACTTGAAATGTGTGTGTGTGTGTGTGTGTGTATTCTTTTATATATTGGTAAAATCATTCACTATAGAAGTCTTTATATCTTCCTTTTCAATACAACACATGTCCTTTCAAGGAAAGTTTTATATCCATGAATCATAGATGCTAGGGAAAGTTACAATGGGGCAGTAATTTTAGAATCCTAATTGCCTGGCCAGATAAATTTTTGTTGATTTTTCTCAGACATCAGTTGATTCTCTCCTCCTAAAAAGTGTTTATCAGCACATAGGTAAAAAGAACTGTAATCATTTCTGGTTTTATTTGCACTAAAGAACTAGCTTTTGGGAAAAATCATCCACTTAACCTGTCAAGATAGTAAAAAACTTTTGCTTATGCTGTCTCTGAATTTCAGTCTCTACAAAATTATATTTTAAACTGAATTAAGCTATTATATTTGTAATATATAAGATCACTACCTACCTCATTCTAGTCATTTTTTTTATAATTAGCAGTACAGTTAGGGATAAACAAGAACCAGAAAAGATCCTCAATTATCTTTTACTCCGTTATTTTCTTATGGTATCTTTCATATGAGGAATAATACACTGTAGAAACTGTAATAGATTTTTAGGTAATGATAACCAAATTTTTCTTCTTAAGAAATATAGCTTCAGCTGGGCATGATGGCTCACACCTGTAATCCCAGCACTTTGGGAGGACGAGGTGGGTGGATCATGAGGTCAGGAGTTTGAGACCAGCCTGACCAATATGGTGAAACCTTGTCTCTACTTGGAAAAAAAAAGGAATTAATACAAATACAATGTCAAGAAGTTCAAAATACTTAGGGAGTATATGACAGAAAAATTGAAGCTATATTTCTCTCTTTTTTTGTAAGATGGAGTCTTGCTCTGTTACCCAGGCTGGAATGCAGTGGCACAATCTTAACTCACTGCAACCTCCGCCTCCCGGGTTCAAGTGATTCTTGTGCCTTAGCTTCCCAGTAGCTGGGATTACAGGTGTGCGCCACTACACCTGGCTAATTTTTGTATTTTTAGTAGAGATGGAGTTTCGCCATGTTGGCAAGGCTGGTATAGAACTCCTGGCCTCAAGTGATCTGCCCACCTCAGCTTCCCAAACTGTTGGGATTACAGGCGTGAGTCACTGTGCATGGCCTATTTTTATTGTTGTTTTGATATTTGTCTTCTCTGGTGGAGTTTAAGTTAGTTAATCCATTTTAATTCACTGCTTTGTCTTTGGTGCTTGTGGCATAAGTTGTTGACAAATATTTGGCAATTTTTAAAAAAATAAAGTTTTATTTTAAAAGTACAAAAATAATCTAAAAGGTAAAACCCCATCATTAAAATTGAATTTCTGTCCAGAATATCCTTAATTGAAACTTTGAATGGCTTGAAACTTGAGAGAGAAGAGTTTTCATTTTCTCCACACTTCTCCTCACAAATATTCTTCCAAATCTATTAATAAGAAATTGTATTGAATTAGTTTGCACTGGGATGATCCTACTTGTAAACAGAATAGGAGGCAACATTAGGTATAATTTGAGGAATTGAAAGAGATCTCTGCCTGTTCAAAAACAGCTCGCACCTAGCTACAACAGTATTTTAAATGCCCATCACTGAAGCTGTTTTGTTGTTGTTGTTGTTGTTAAATGTGACTCGGGGGTAGGGGAGCATTTTAAGATTGCTTATTCTGATAGTTGTAAAAAGAAAATGACTTGCCCTTTATGGGGCTGTACTTGTAATTAGGGGTGACTATATGAAAGATAAACTTTTTATTAGTAAAATAGCATACAATGTGCTATTACTTTGTTGAATAGGCAGAGATCTTTTTTTTTTTTTTTTTTTTTTTTAAAGACGGAGTCTCACTCTGTGGCCCAGGCTGGAGTGCATTGGTGCGATCTTGGCTCACTGCAACCTCTACCTCTCGGGTTCAAGTGATTCTCTTGCCTCAGACTCCTGAGTAGCTGGGATTACAGGCACCTGCCACCACTCCCGGCTAATTATTTTGTATTTTTAGTAGAGACAGGGTTTCACTGTGTTAGCCAGGATGGTCTATTTGAGAGAGAAAAAACTTATAAACCTGTAAAAAGATTTGTTTAGCTTCAGGTAATGATTACGAGATACTTTTTTAAGGAGAATAAGAGGGTAGGAGAATAAACAATATCAGTGATTAGAATATATGTACAAAGTTTAAGAAAAAAAAAGAAAAAATGAAATATCCATGAAATACAGAAGATCCCACGGAACATGGAAAATTAATATATTCTATGTTTTTTGATTATAGAATGAATATGATGACAGGGCTAGAATTCAATGAGCAGTGATGTGTGGGACAGACGTGGGGTTGAGGAAGGAGAGTTGCTTAGCAACCCAAAGGCCACCAAAGCAATGAGACCTTGTAAGAAGAGATGCTTTGGCTTATGGGATCACCATCTGCTCATTTACCTAAGCCAGGAAGCAAAGGAAAATGGAGCTGGGAGTGGCACAGATTTCACTTGTTTCATAATTTTACTTAAGGCTGACTTTCTTATTTTGAGTTCACCTTTTCTATTTTCCGTTTTCTCCTTGGCAAAGGTGAAAATGTGTTCTGCAAGTGGCTAGAAGGCACAATCAGGAAAGAAGAAAAGAAAATAATAGATTTGAGTTATTCCCGTAATAAGTATTCAGGCTCTTGAGTCATTTAGAACTTGAGTCAATTTCTGTTATTTTTATTGATTTACTCCCTTAGCAAATTTTAAGTACTTACAATACAATATTGTTAGCTATAGGCAGTTTGCTCTATTGTAGATCTCCAGAACTTATTTATCCTATATAACTGAAACTTTGTACCCTTTGACCATCACCATCTGTTTGTTTTCTTAACCAAACATTTCCTTCACTGAATGGATGAATGGTGTGCATGTAGAGGAGAATCCAGGGTGAAAAAACCGTAGTGTACAGATTGTGGCTATTTCTATTCAAATCTGGGCACTCCCCATCCCTAGTTGCATCCTCAGGCAGGTTATTGAACCTCTCTAAATTGAAATGTAATCCATTATAAAAATCAAGTCAATAAAGGCTCCTGACTGCTGGGTTCTGTAAGGGTTAAATGAACTAATGCATGAAGAGAGCATAACCCATACCATGTTGACAAACTGCTTAATAAATGTCAGCTATTATTCATCAGGGGAACACCCCTTTCCTCCCCATAAGCTTGATCAAGCAGGAATGATCTTAGAGTTAATGATGACCCAGAAATTCTTAAGCTGTCTTTGGAGACACCAGTTTGACACCCTTCTAAGAGTTAAACTACGGGTAATTATACAAAAGCAAAATCCCCGAGGGCTCCCAATTGTAATAAGAAATATCTGTCTCTCTGGCACAAATATGTTATAAAAGGAAACCTTTGATCTATAACAAAAGTGACATTTTATTGAGCCTATTTCTCTCCTAGAAGATTTGAATCATAAGTAGTTTATGTTTCACATGAAGTTAACGTTAAGTTATTAGGGAAATTCTTTGAACTATAGTTGTGGAGAATTTTAAGTACTACATGCCAGATAATTTACTTAACAGACAAGCTATTGCTGGGCAGAACTAATTAAATACCCACCGTTTGAACTTCCTTCTTGCACATTAAGACAGACCTCTTTCTTTTTATATGTTTTTTGGCCCAAGCTCTATCACTATTCCCAGATAATGCTCTAGAATCTTACAGTAGCTTCTTTCATTCAGCAGTACCCTTTTAATGTTCAGCCGCTGCAGCCTGGCTGCTGCCTCATCCACTTTACTGTTCTCATTGGGGATATTAATGGCATCTATAGTGTCAACTCTAAACCATAGGGTACTCTTCAGTCCATGTTTGTAGCTTTTGGTACTAAGGATCACATTATATGTTTTTAAAATTATTTATTGTATTTGCTTTCATGAGGATATTCTCTCCTTGTTATAAATCTCTGACTGCTGTTTCTTTGTCTCTTTTGCAGGTTTTCCCTCTTCTGCCATCCCTTTGATGCTTCTTAAGGTTTGATCCTTGGTCTGTTTCTCTTTCCTTTTTCCATATTCTTTTTGGATGATCTCATGTATCTACCATCTATATGTCAATCACTCCTAAAGCTGGATCTCCAGATTTTAGCCTTTTATTTTCAGACATCTATCTGACCGTATGTCCAAGGTCACCCCAAACCATCCCCATCACAAATGTGCTCTTCTTTTTTTTTCTGCTTTGGCTTATGAAATCACCATCTGCCCATTCACTTCAACCAGAAAGCCTAAGAATCGTTTTCAACTGCTGTTGCATCATCCCCATATCGAAATCCAGTCAAATTTATTACCTAGTGTTTCTCAATCTGTGCTAGGTGCCTCAGTCTTTACTGCTGTTGCCTTCATCATGTATTTATTATTTCAAAAGCTTTCTAAATGCTCTCAATTTTCCAGTCTTACTCTTTCAATGATAATGATGATGACAGCAGACCCTTAAGTAGCATTTCTGTGTGGGCCTCTGTTCTAAGTGCTTTACCTATAAACTCATTTAATCCCCAAGACAACTCCATAAAGTAGGTAAACTTATTATATGCTTTTTACAGATAAGACACTGTGGTGCAGAGAGGTTAAGTAACTTGTCCAAGATCACAGAGCTAGTAATGAACAGAGGAATGATGTAAACCCAGGCAGCCAGGCTTCAGCATCTTTTTTTTTTTTTTTTTTTTTTTTTTTTGAGATGGAGTCTCGCTCTGTGGCCCAGACTGGAGTATAGTGGTATGATCTTGGCTCACTGCAATCTTTGCCTCCCAGGTTCAAGCGATTCTTCTGCCTCAGCCTCCCAAGTAGCTGGGACTACAAGCATGTGCCACCACACCAAGCTAATTTTGTAGTTTTAGTACAGACAGGGTTTCACCATATTGGCCAGGCTGGTCTCAAACTCCTGACCTCATTATCCGTCCCCCTTGGCTTCCCAAAGTGCTGGGATTACAGGCGTGAGCCACTGCGCCTGGTCGATTCTTCTTATCAGAGTAATCCGTGTACAAGGAAATGATCTGTGTTGTTTCTCAGCTGCCCATTGCCAACAGAATAAAGCTTACTCTCTTTAATAAGGCCTAAAAGTCTGGTCTTTACCTTTCTGTGCTTCTTCACTTGTCTTCCACTTTACACTATATCGTAACCACCTTCTGTTTGTACCGTACTCTAACATTACACATCATGTACTGTACTATAGCAATGATCAGCTCTTCATCTTTGCATAGCCACGATGCAGTTTGGCATTCATTTTCTCTGTTCTTGTACTGATAAATTTTTTGAACACAGAGTTTACAAATGCTCTAACACTTTAGACAGTTTGTTGAAAGTGTAATATGCCAGGAAGAATTTTAAGATGGTCATCTCCTCAGATTCCCAGTCCTTGGTGTACACACACCTTCTCCTAGTTATTCGAGCAACCATGAATCTAGGTACTGCTGTACATTTCAGTTCCTGCAAATGTACTGGGGTTTGTCTCATGGACCAAAATTCCTTCCATGCTGTGAAGGAATTTTGCAGATGTTATTAAAGTTCCAAATCAGTTGACCTTAAAATAGAGAAATTACCTTGTTGGGCCTGACCTAATCACCTGAACCTTTTTTGAAGCAGGGGGTTTCTCCCAGCTTGTCACGGAAGAGGAAGTCAAGAAATTCAAAGCATGAAAAAGATTTGATGCGTTGCTGTTACCTTGAAAATGGAAGGAACCCCAAGGCAAGGAATGGGGGAGGCCTGTAGAAGGTAAAAACAGCCTCTGGATGAAATCCTGCAAGGAAACAGGAACCTTATTCTACAACTGCCAGGAACTATATTATGCCAACAATCAGAATGAACTTGGCAACTACTCTTTAAATACAAGATTATGCCATCTGCTAGTGGAGATAGTTATAGTTTTTCCTTTCCAATTTGAATGTGTCTTATTTCTTTTTCTTCCATAATTTCCCTGACTAGAACCTCTAGTACAATGTTGAATAGAGGTGACAAGAGTGGACATACTTGTCTTCTTCCTGAACTTAGGGAGAAAATTCTTAGTCTTTCACCATTAATTCTGAGGTTAGCTTTGGGATATCTGTAGATGCTCTTTATGAGACCGAGAAAGTTCCCTTCTTATTCCTAGTTTTTTGAGTGTTTCTTTTATCTTGTTGAGAGTTTCTTTTATATAAAAAGGGAATTGGAATATATCAAATGATTTGTCTGAATTGATTGAAGTGATCATATAGTTTCATTGTTTAATCTATTGATATGTTATATTACATTAATTGCTTTTTGGTGTTAAGGCTACCTTTCATTCCTAGGATAAATCCCACTTGGTCACAGTGCAAAATCCCTTTTATACGTTATTGGATCCAGTTTGCTTGTATTATGTTGAGAATTTTTATGCCTATCTTTATAAGAGACATTTTCCTGTAGTTTCTTTTCTTATGATGCCTTTACGTGGTTTTAGTATGATAATAATACAGGCCTCATAGAATGAACTGGAAAGTGTTTCCTCCTCTCCTATTTTTTGGAAGAGGATTTCATTTTTATTAATTCTTCCTCACATGTTTGGAAGAATTTGCAAGTGAGGCCATCCAGGCTTATGATTTTCTTTGTGGAAAGTGTTAAAATTAGTCATTTAAATTCTTTACTTATAGATTGAGTCTGATCTCCTACTTCTTGAATAAGTTTCAGTACTTTTTGTCTTACCAGGAATTTCTCCACTTAAATTATCTAAGTTGTTGCCATATAATTCAATATCCTTTCGTAATTCCTTTTGTTTCTGTAAGGCTAGTAATTATATTCTCTCTTTCATACTGAATTTAGTCATTTGAATCGTCTTTCTTTTTACACTAGTCATTCTAGCTAAAAGTTTATCAGTTTTGTTCATCTTTTTAAATGATTAGCTTTTGATTATCTAGATTTTCTTTAATGTTTTCTATCCTTTATTTCATTTATTTTTAGCTACTATTATTTTATTGTGTTTAGTTTGGGTTTACAGTTCTTTCTGTAACTTCTTAAGGTGAAAGGTTGGTTACTGATTTATTTTTTTTAACACGTGTTCACAGCATTGAATTTCTCTGTAAGCACTGCATTAGCTGAATCACATAAGCTGTAGTGTTTGTGTTTTTTATGCCCCTCCAGTGAAATTTTCCTTGTGATTTCATCTGACCCTTTGCTTATGTAGTACTACATTGTTGAATTTTCACATTTTTGAATATCTTAAATTTCATTTTTATTGACTTCTAATTAGTTCTATTATGGCTAAAAAATATGATTTAAAAATTTTAATTCTAGCAAATGTTCTAGGTTTGCATATGGTCCAGCATATGGTCTATTCTGGAGAATGTGCACTTGAAAAGAATGTGTTGTGTAGAGGAGGGTTTTATAGATGTATCTTAGCTTATATTATTAAAGTTTTCTATTTCCTTGTTGACCTTCTGCTAGATGTTCTATGCTTTGAAAGTAATATCTTGAAGTCTTCATCTATTTTTCTTTTTCTTGAATTGTCTTTCTCCCTCTAATTTTGTCAGTTTTGCTTCATTTATTTTGGGACACTGTTTTTAGATGCTTATAAATTTATAATTGTTATGTGTTTCTTATCAATTGACCCTTTGACATTATAAAATGTCCTTCCTGTTCTCTAGTAACAAATTCTGTTTTAAAATCTATTTTGTCTGATATTGGCATAGCCACACCAGTTCTCTTTTAGTTACCATTTGCATGGTATATATATATTTTTACATCCATTCACTTCAATCTATTTGTGTATTTAAATATAAAGTGTGCTTCTGTAGATATTTCACATATATAGGCCATTTATCTATTCTTCTAATCTCTGCCTTTTGATTGGGGTGTTTAACCTATTTGGGTATAATACAATTACTGATAAAGTAGGATTTAAGCTGGCCGTTTTGTTGTTTGCTTTCTATATGTCTTAGTTTTGTTTCTCTACCCCTTTATTTCTTCCTTCCTTTGTGTTAAATAGATGTTTTCTAGTGTGCCATTTTCTTTTCTTGTTGAGTCTTTATGTAATTTTAGTTATTTCTTTAATGTTTGCCTAGAGATTTACAAATTAACACCTTTACTTGAAACAATCTAGTTTAGATTGATATCAAATTAATTTGGATGGTATAAAAAAACTTTGCTCCAAGATAGACTCACTCTCTCTCCAATCCTTTTTGCTATTACTGTTATACGAATTGCATCTTTATGAATTATCAGCTTATCAACATAGCTTTATAATTATTGCTTTATTCAGTTATCTTTTAACTCATATAGGAGGAAAGAGTTAAAAACAAAAATACATTGATATTATCTTCATATTTACTTATGTAGTTACCTTTACTTAATCTTTTTTTTTTTTTTTTTTTTTTTTTTTTTTTTCCTTTTTTTATTTTTTTTTTTTTCTTTCTCTCTCTCTCTCTCTTTTTTTTTTTCTTTCTTTCTTTCTTTCTCTCTCTCTTTCTCTCTCTCTCTCTTTCTTTCTTTCTTTTTTGTTTTGATACAGAGTCTCTCTCTTGTTGCTCAGGCTGGAGTGCAGTGGCATGATCTTGGCTCATTGCAACTTCCACCGCTGCCTCAGCCTCCCAAGTAGCTGGGATTACTGGTGACTGCCACCACGCCCAGCTAATTTTTTTATATTTTTAGTAGAGTTGGGGTTTCACAATGTTGGCCAGGCTGGTCTCGAGCTCCTGACCTCAAGTGATCCACCCACTTCGGCCTCCCAAAGTTCTGGGATTACAGGTGTGAGCCACTGCACCCAGCATATTATTTCTTAGAGGACATGAATGTTGGTGACAATTCTCTCAGTTTTGGTTTGTCTAGGAACATCTTAATTTCCTTGTCAGTTTTAAGGGATATGGGATTGTTGACTGACCATTTTTTTTCTTACAGCCCTTTGACTATGTCATCTTACTTACTTCTCATCTCCATGATTCTTGATGAGAATTCAGTTGTTAAACTTATTTTAGATCCCTAGTAGGTGACAATTAACTTTCCTCTAGTTGCTCTAAATATTCTCTTATCTTTGGTTTTTTGATAGTTTGACTATTATCATGGCCATTTTTGAGTTTATCCTATTAGAGTTTGTTGAACTTCCTGGAAATTTTGATTAATATTTCTCATCGAATTTGTTTTACAATCTAACATATGACCATAAAATATTTGGCCATTATTTCTTCAAATATTCTTTCTGCCCCTTTCTCTCTCTCCTTTTTTCTTTTGAACTCTCATTCTTAAAACATGTTTATGGTAGATGATGTTTTACAGATATCTGAGGCTCTACTCATTTTTTTTTAAATTTTTATTTTTTCTGTTCCTCTGACTAAATAATCTCAACTGACGTATCTTCAGTTCATAGATTCTTCCTTCTGCCAACTCAAATCTAATGCTAAGCCCCTTTAATGATTTTTTTTGTTTGTTTTAGTTGTTGTATTATTCAACTCTAGAATTTATCTTTGGTTCTTTTTAATAATTACTATCTCTTTATTGATATTCTCTGGTGATACATTGTTTGCAGTTCTTTTTTATTTCAATTCCTTAGATATGGCTTCCTTTAGATTTTATGCATTTTTGTAATAGCTGATTTAAAAGCTTTGTCTAATAAGTCTAAAGTCTATGCTTTGTTATGGATAGTTTCTATTGACTGCTTTTTCTCTATTTATAGGCATACTTTCCTCTTTCTTTCTTTCTTTTTTTCTTTCTTTCTTTCCTTCTTTCCTTCCTTTCCTTCTTTCCTTCCTTCCTCTTTCTTTCTTTCCTTCTTTCCTTCCTTCTTTCTTTCTTTCTTTCTTTCTTTCTTTCTTTCTTTCTTTCTCTATCACTCTCTCTTTTCTTTCTTTCTTTCCTTCCTTCCTTCCTTCCTTCCTTCCTTCCTTCCTTCCTTCCTTCCTTCCTTCCTTCTTTTTTTGACAGGGTCTCACTTTGCCACCCAGGCCAGACTGCAGTGGCATGATCATGACTCTCTGCAGCCTTCAACTCCTGTGTTCAAACAATCCTGCTGCTTCCCTCTCAAGTAACTGAGACTACAGGAGTGTACCACCACACCCAAACTTTCCTGTTTCTTTGTGTGTCTTGTAATTTTTGTTGGAAAATAAATATTTTAAACAATATACTTTGGTATCTTTGAAAACTAAATCACCATACACCATTATTGTTGCTGTTGTTGGTCATTTGCTGGATAGTTGTTGCTGTTTCCTATTGTTGTTCTTATTTGTTTGTTGAATGTCCTTCTTGGACTTACTCTCTATTCTCTATCATAAGCCACTGAAGTCATGGATAATGATCAGCTAATGATTATACAGTTATTTCCTTAATTGCCTTTATCCAATAAGTTTCCACTGTGCTGAGAGGCTATCTGTGTGTTGGGCTACATCTTCAGTGCCTTGGCAGTTTATAACTCTGCCTTAGTCTTCATTTCCTTTTTGTTCAGGATCTCAAGTTCAGCCAGGGGTGAGAGATAAGGGCCTTTCTGTGATTTTCCTCAATGTGTATCAATCCCTGTACATAAACATGGCCTTCTAGATTTCCAGGAATATGTTGGAGGTCTTCCAAGACCCTTATGGACATTTAATTACCCAGATACTCCTTTTACATTTTTTTTAGTTTGTCTCTTCTTTTCTTCAACTGGTATCACTACTTAAGGCAGTTGCACTGCTAGCAATTGTGGCTAATTATTTTTGGCAAAGATTCTATGAATAGGGATTTTCCTACTGAAGGAATTTTGAGTCAAGTCAAATAATGAAAAGCCCTGTGAATGGAGATTTTCCAGAGAGCTGGCAGACAGAGAAACTAGAAGCAATTCTCAAAGGATACTGCTTTTTAAGGAGCTCCAAACCTAGTCGGCTTTCTCCAGTTGCTGCTAGGCTGATGGTTTTCACAGTTGCCATGGTTATGATGCTGCTGATTTTCATGACTCCTGTGGAACTGGGAAGTAAGGGATGGAAATAGGGCAAGCTAAAACACCACAGAAGCTTGCTGTCCTTACCAAAATTTAGGCATTTTCCTTGAGTAAGCACTCCTTAAATTCTTGCAAGCCTTTAGTTCATTTCCAGGGTTCTGACAGAGTTGATTTTGACAATTTTGTCAATGTTTTAATTACTTTTATGGAGAAGTGAATTTTTGGAGCTCCTTACTCTATCATTCAAAAAGCCTGCCTCCTGAACAGTCCCTTAATAGTGTCTATTCTTCCCTACTTGGAGCAGGTATGTTATTTTTTAATAACATCTCTGAGCTCTAATTTCCTCATCTGTAAAATGAAAATTGTAATATATGCCTTGTGGAGTTGTTATAAATATTAAATGAGAAATTACTGAACACTGTGCCTGGACTATAGTAGGCTGTTTGGAAAGGTTGTTTCTTCACTTGCTCTTTTACACTGCTGATTTATTTTATACCATTTAAATATTTTCAAAATCTAACTTAGAAATCAGCCATGATTATTCATATTTGTTAAAGTCTACTACTCTACTTAGCTTTCAGTTTCTTCCATAATAGACCCCCTGTCTTCCCTACAGATTTGCAGCCATGCGTAGCTTTAGCCAAGCTGTTTCATTCACTTTTCCTTGAATTGCAAGTGATACAGAGTTTTGTTTCTAAGCATTTATTATTTATTTCCTGAATTTGCCTTCCCTTTATTTCTGCTCTCTCACTGGTACTGTGCAAACTATTTTTTATCCTCTAGCCCAAACCAGGGGAGAATCAATGAATCAAGGCATTTCTTACTTCGGTGAAATGCAGATACATTTGGCTCCTGCTAGCAGAGTTATTTCTGGGTTCCTCCACCTATTTACTAAACAGCCTTCAAACTTCTCTGTCCTCAGTCTATACACCTTTCAGGACTTCAAGTATCATCTCCTTGTTAAACTGTTCATTCATGCTAGTTTGAAACTCTACTTCTGTATGTAGTTACAGTCCATTTATTTATCTTTTATCTTTTGGTCTTTTTCATTGCTTTATGACCAATGCTTTAGCAGGGCTTGTATATCAGCATATCAGTACAATATTACCTTGAGTTGAATTACAAACATCAGAAGAAAACATGAATTTAAAAGATTTGAGTATAAAAGCAAGCAATATTTCAGAGAGGGATTAATAAAAAGAGTTTTTATGCAGTTTATTCCTGCAAATTTTGCCCAAAGCTCCTAAAATAAAAGTGAAATATTTTTAAAACAGTGCGAGTCAGAAAACTTTAACTCTGAAAAGTATCTATTAAATACTGCTGTAAAAGATTAGGAAGTCAGTGCACATATATTTTCCCACTTCCTATGAACCACCTTTGTACTATTGTTGTTAGTCATATTAATTTTTTTTTATATTTTTAAGGCTTATAATGTATAAACCTATTATGCATATAAACACAAATATTTTCTTAACCTAGCCTTTAAAACTGAGCAGTAAATAATTACATCCCTTTAAGATGATAAATATATTTTATAGCATTTGTTTTATGGGTGCATAGTATATTTCATTATATGGTGGTACCATAGTTCATATAACTCATGTCCCATTATGGGGCATGTATGATATTTTCCATTTTTCCTGTAAGCAATATCTGATGATCATCCTTAACTAAGTTTTTGTTCACATAATATTTTCATTTTTTCTTTCCTCAGTTTACAAAGAAAAAAAAAGACAAGCTTAAAAAATTTTAAGTTTGGATAATCATTGGCTCTCATGTTGACCAAGCACAAAGGAATTTCAATTAATGTACACTGAATCTACTGTAGTTCACCCATAAAATTAAAATGCAATGTCTTTTTCCCCAGGGTGTTTAAAGTTACATTTAGATAACGTCTGAAAAAGACATGCTATCAAACAGTGCAGTATATCACTAATTTCATTGTTAAGGCAGTTTTATGAAACTACTGCCACCACGGCACAGCTTTTATGGTTTATTACCTTTTGTCGTAAATGACTACTTACAAAAACTGAAAACACTATGAAAATGTCAGAACAGTCCAAGGTTCTCACATCCCTGGCTTTATAGACTGTAGCAGATCTTAAGGTTTCAAAGGATGCTATCATTAGGAATTCTTAACACATATCCTTTTGGAACAACGAATGATAACAACTTTTTCAAAAATTTCTTTATTGACTATTGTATTCTAAATTACAAATATAAAATTTAATATACAAGATTATTGATACCATAATTGCAGTATTATCCCAGTGATTGTAGTGATGGTATTTTGTTTACTTAAGAATAAAATCATCGGAGTTCAGGCAAGATGGCCAAGTAGGAACAGCTCTGGTCTGCAGCTCCCAGTGAGACCAATGCAGAGGGCAGATGATTTCTGCATTTCCAACTGAAGTAGCTGGTTCATCTTACTGGGAATGGTTAGACAGTGGGTACAGCCCACAGAGGGTGAGGAGAAGTAGGGTGGTGTGTTGCTTTATCTGGGAAGTGAAAGGGGTCAGGGAAATCCCTCCCCTAGCCAAGGGAAGCCATGATGGACTGTACCATGAGGGACAGTGTTATCTGGCCCAGATACTACAGTTTTCCCAGTCTTCACAACCTCCAGACCAGGAGATTCCCTTGGGTGCCTACACCCCCAGGGCCCTGGGTTTCGAGCACAAAACTGGGTGGCCATTTGGGCAGACACTGAGCTAGTTGCAGGAGTTTTTCTTTGTACCTCAGTAGCACCTGGAACTCCAGCAAGACAGAACCTCTCCCTCCCCTGGAGAGGTAGCTGAAGCCAGGGAACCCAGTGGTCTTGCTCAGTGGATCCCACCCCCAGGGAGCCCAGCAAGCTAAGATCCACTGGCTTGAAATTCTCGCCGCCAGCACAGCGGTCTGAAGTCAACTTGGGACACTTGACCTTGGTCGGGGGAGGGGCGTCCACCATTACTGGAGCTTGAGTAGGTGGTTTTCCTCTCACAGTGTAAACAAAGCTGCTGGGAAGTTCTGATTGGGCAGAGCCCACCATAGTGCAGCAAAGCCACTATAGCCAGACTGCCTCTCTAGATTCCTCCACTCTGGGCAGGGCATCCCTGAAAGAATGGCAGCAGCCCTAGTCAGGAACTTACAGATAAAACTACCAACTCCCTGGGACAGAGCACCTGGGGGAAGGGGTGGCTCTGGGTGCAGCTTCAGCAGACTTAAACGTTCCTGCCTGCTGGCTCAGAAGAGAGCAGCGGATCTCCCAGCACAGTGTTTGAGCTCTGCTGAGGGTCAGACTGACTCCTCAAGTGGGTCCCTGACCCCTGTGCATCCTGACAGGGAGACACCTCCCAGCAGGGGTCAGCAGACAGCTCAAACAGGAGAGCTCCAGCTGGCATCTGGCAGGTGCCCCTTTTGGGATGACGCTTCCAGAGGAAGGAGCAGGCAGTCATCTTGGCTGCTCTGCACCCTCCACTGGTGATACCCAGGCAAACAGGGTCTGGAATGGACCTCCAGCAAACTCCAGCAGATCTGCAGAAGAGGGGCCTAACTGTTAGAAGGAAAACTAACAAACAGAAGGCAATGGCATCAACATCAACAAAAAGGATGACCATGCAAAAACCTTATCCTAAGGTCACCAATATCAAAGACCAAAGGTAGGTAAATCCACAAAGATGAGGAAAAATCAGCGCAAAAAGGCTGAAAAATTCCAAAAAACCAGAATGCCTCTTCCCCTCCAAAGGATCACAACTCCTTGCCAGCAAGGGAACAAAACTGGACAGAGAATGAGTTTCATGAATTGACAGAAGGAGGATAAAAGCAAACTCCTCAAAGCTAAAGGAGAACGTTCTAAGCCAGAGCAAGGAAGCTAAGAACCTGGATAAAAGGTTACAGGAACTGCTAATTAGAATAACCAGTTTAGAGAAGAACATAAATGACCTGATGGAGCTGAAAGCACAGCACGAGAACTTCATGAAGCAGATACAAGTATGAATAACAGAATCGATCAAGCAGAAGAAAGGATATCAGAGATTGAAGATCAACTTAATGAAATAAAGTGTGAAGGCAAGATTAGAGAAAAAAGAATAAAAAGGAATGAACAAAGCCTCCAAGAAATATGGGACTATGTGAAAAGACCAAACCTACGTTTGATTGGTGTACCTGAAAGTGACTGGAAGAATGGAACCAAGTTGGAAAACACACTTCAGGATATTATCCAGGAGACCTTCCCCAACTTAGCAAGACAGGCCAACGTTCAAATTCAGGAAATACAGAGAACACCACAAAGGTACTCCTTGAGAAGAGCAACCCCAAGACACATAATTGTCAGATTCACCAAAGGAGAAATGAAGGAAAAAATGTTAAAGGAAGCCATAGAGAAAGATTGGGTTACCCACAAAGGGAAGCCCATCAGACGAAGAGCAGATCTCTCTGCAGAAACGTTATAAGCCAGAAGACCATAAGGGCCAATTTCAGCATTCCTAAAGAAAAGAATTTTCAAACCAGAATTTCATATCCAGCCAAACTAAGCTTCATAAGTGAAGAAAAAATAAAATCCTTTACAGACAAGCAAATGCTGAGAGATTTTGTCACAACCAGGCCTGCTTTACAAGAGCTCCTGAAGGAAGCACTAAGTATGGAAAGGTAAAACTGGTATCAGCCACTGCAAACACATACCAAAATGTAAAGATCATCAACACTATGAAAAAACTGCATCAACTAATGAGCAAAATAACCAGCTAGCATCATAATGACAGGATCAAATTCGCACATAACAATATTAACTTTAAATGTAAATAGAAAAAATGTCCCAATTAAAAGACACAGACTGGCAAATTGGATAAAGAGTCAAGACCCATTGATGTGCTGTATTCAAAAGACCCATCTCATGTGCAAAGACAAAAATAGGCTCAAAATAAAGGGATGGAGGAAGACTTACCAAACAAATGGAAAGCAAAAACAAAAACAAAAACAAAAACAAAAAACAAACAAACAAACAAAAACAGGGGTTTCAATCCTAGTCTCTGACAAAACAGACTTTAAACCAAAAAGACCAAAAAAGACAAAGAGGGGCATTACATAATGGTAAAGGGATCAATGCAACAAGAAGAGTCAACTATCCTAAATATATATGCACCAATACAGGAGCACCCAGATTCATACAACAACTTCTTAGAGACCTAGAAAGAGACTTAGACTCCCACACAATAATGGTGAGAGAATTTAAGACCCCACTGTCAATAGTAGACAAATCAATGAGACAGAAAATTAACAAGGATGTTTAGGACTTGAACTCAGATCTGGGCCAAGTGGGCCTAATAGACATCTACAGAACTCTCCACCCCAAATCAACAGAATATACAGTCTTCTCAGCACCACGTTGCACTTATTCTGAAATTGACCACATAATTGGAAGTAAAACACTCCTCAGAAAATGCAAAAGAATGGAAATCGTAACAAACCATCTCTCAGACCACAGTGCAATCAAATTAGAACTCAGGATTAAGAAACTCACCTAAAACTGTACAATGACATGGAAACTGAACAACCTGCTCCTGAATGACTACTGGGTAAATAACGAAATTAAGACAGAAATAAAGACGTTATTTGAAACCAATGAGAACAAAGCCACAATGTACCGGAATCTTTGGGACACAGCCAAGGCAGTGTTTGGAGGGAAATTTATAGCATTAATGGCCACAAGAGAAAGTGCAAAATATCTAAAATCAACACCCTAACATCAATATTAAAAGAACTAAAGAAGCAAAAGCAAACAATTTCAAAAGCTAGCATAAGACAAGAAATAACCTAGATTAGAGCAGAACTGAAGGGGATAGAGACATGAAAAACCCTTCAAAAAATCAATGAATCCAGGAGGTGATTTTTCAAAAAGATTAACAAAATAGGTAGACCGCTAGCCCAACTAATAAAGAAGAAAAGAGAGAAGAATCAAAATAGACACAACAAAAAATGATAAAAGGATATCACCACTGATCCCACAGAAATAAAAACTACTCTCAGAGAATACTGTTAACACCTCCATGCAAATAAGCTAGAAAATCTAGAAGAAATGCATAAATTCCTGAACACATACATCCTCCCAAGACTAAACCAGGAAGAAGTCAAATCCCTGAATAGACCAGTAACAAGTTCTGAAATTGAGGTAGTAATTAATAGCCTACCAGCCAAAAAAAAAAAAAAAAAAAGCCCAAGACTAGATGAATTCAAAGCTGAATTCTACCAGAGGTACAAAGACAAGCTGCTACCATTCCTTCTAAAACTATTCCAAACAATAAAGAAAGAGGGACTCCTCCCTAACTCATTATATGAGGCCAGCATCATCCTGCTGCCAAAACCTGGCAGAGACACAACAAAAAAAGAAAATTTCAGGCAATATCCCTGATGAACATTGATGTGAAAATCCTCAGTAAAATCCTGGCAAACCAAATCCAGCAGCACATTAAAAAGCTTATCCACCATGATCAAGTTGACTCCATCTCTGGGATGCAAGGCTGGTTCATATGCAAACATATGCAAATCAATAAATGTAATCCATCACATAAACAGAACCAATGACAAAAACCACATGATTATCTCAATAGATGCAGAAAAGGCCTTCCATAAAATTCAACACCGCTTTCATGCTAAAAATACTACAAAAACTCGGTATTGATAGAACGTATCTCAAAATAATAAGAGCTATTTATGTCAAGCCCACAGCCAATATCATTTTGAATGGGCAAAGGCTGGAAGCATTCCTTTTGATAACTGGCACTAGACAAGGATGCCCTCTCTCACCACTCCTATTCAACATAATACTGAAAGTTCTGGCCAAAGTAATCAGACGAGAGAAAGAAATAAAGGGTATTCAAAGAGGAAGAGAGGAAGTCAGGTGGGGGGGGGAAGGTGTGCCCAAGATAGCCAAATAGGAATAGCTCCAGCCTCCAGCTCCCAGCATGAGCGACACAGAAGATGGATGATTTCTGCATTTTCAACTGAGGTACCGGGTTCATCTCACTGGGGCGTGTTGGACAGTCAGTGCTGGTCAGCGGGTGCAGCCCAACCAGCGAGAGCTTGAGCAGGGCGAGGCATCACCTCACCTGGGAAGTACAAGGAGGAAGGGAATTCCTTTTCCTAGCCAAGGGAAACTGAGACACACAACACCTGGAAAATCAGGTAACTTCCACCCTAATACTGCACTTTACCAAGGGTCTTAGCAAATGGCACACCAGGAGATTATATCTCACACCTGGTCTGGAGGGTCCCACACCCACAGAGCCTCCTTCATTGCTAGCACAGCAGTCTGACATCTAACTGCAAGCCTGCAGCGAGGCTGGGGAGGGGCGCCCACCATTGCTGAGACTTAAGTAGGTAAACAAAGCTGCTGGGAAGCTCGAACTGGGTGGAGCCCACCGCAGCTCAAGGAGGCCTGCCTGCCTCTGTAGACTCCACCTCTGGGGACAGGGCTAAACAAAAAGTAGCAGAAACCTCTGCAGATGTAAATGTCCCTGTCTGACAGCTTTGAAGAGAGCAGTGGTTCTCGCAGCACGGAGATTGAGATCTGAGAATGGACAGACTGCCTACTCAAGTGGGTCCCTGACCCCTGAGTAGTGTAACTGGGAGACATCCCCCACTAGGTGTAGACTGACACCTCACACCTCACATGGCTGGGTACACCTCTGAGACGAAGCTTCCAGAGCAAGAATTGGACAGTAACACTCGTTGTTCAGCAATATTCTATCTTCTGCAGCCTCTGCTGCTGATACCCAGGTAAACAGTGTCTGGAGTGGACCTCAGGCAAATTCCAACAAACTTGCAGCTGAGGGTGCTGACTTTTAGAAAGAAAACTAACAAATAGAAAGGACACCCACACCAAAACCCCATCAGTACATCACCATCATCAAAGACCAGAGGCAGATAAAACCACAAAGATGGGAAAAAAGCAGTGCAGAAAAGCTGGAAATTCAAAAAATCAGAATGCATCTCCCCCTCCAAAGGAATGCAGCTCATCGCCAGGAATAGAACAAAGCTGGATGGAGAATGACTTTGACGAGTTGAGAGAAGGCTTCAGTCAATCAAACTTCTCAGAGCTAAGGAAGAACTATGTACCCAGAGCAAAGAAGCTAAAAACCTTGAAAAAAGAATGGAAGAAAGGATAACTAGAATAATCAATGCAGAGAAGTCCATAAACGACCTGACAGAGATGAAAACCATGACAGGAGAACTACGTGACAAATGCACAAGCTTCAGTAACCGACTCTATCAACTGGAAGAAAGAGTATCAATGATTCAAGGTCAAATGAATGAAATGAAGCGAGAAGAGAAGTTTAGAGAAAAAAGAGTAAAAAGAAATGAACAAAGCCTCCAAGAAATATGGGATTATGTGAAAAGACCAAATTTACATCTTATTGGTGTGCCTGAAAGTGACAGGGAAAATGGAACCAAGTTGGAAAACACTCTGCAGGATATCATCCAGCAGAACTTCCCCAACCTAGCAAGGCAGGCCAACATTCAAATCCAAGGAATACAGAAATGCCACAAAGATACTCTCTGAGAAGAGCAACTCCAAGACACATAATTGTCACATTCACCAAAGTTGAAATGAAGGAAAAAATGTTAAGGGCAACCAGAGAGAAAAGTCAGGTTACCCACAAAGGGAAGCCCATCAGACTAACAGCAGATCTCTTGGCAGAAACTCTACAAACCAGAAGAGAGTGGGGGTCAATATTCAACATTCTTAAAGAAAAGAATTTTCAACCCAGAATTTCATATGCAGCCAAACTAAGTTTCATAAGTGAAGGAGAAATAAAATCCTTTAGAGACAGGCAAATGCTGAGAGATTTTGTCACCACCAGGCCTGCCCTACAAGAGATCCTGAAGGAAACACTAAACATGGAAAGGAACAACTAGTACCAGCCATTGCAAAAACATACCAAAATGTAAAGACCATCAATGCCAGGAAAAAACTGCATCAACTAACAAGCAAAATAACCAGCTAATATCATAATGACAGGATCAAGTTCACACATAACAATATTAACCTTAAATGTAAATGGACTAAATTGTTCAATTAAAAGACACAGACTGGCAAATTGGATAAAGAGTCAAGACCCATCAATTTGCTGTATTCAGGAGACCCATCTCACATGCAGAGACACACATAGGCTCAAAATAAGGGGATGGAAAAAGATCTACCAAGCAAATGGAAAACAAAAAAAGGCAGGGTTTGCAATCCTAGTCTCTGATAAAACAGACTTTAAACCATCAAAGATCAAAAGAGACAAAGAAGGCCATTACATAATGGTAAAGGGATGAATTCAACAGGAAGAGCTAACTATCCTAAATATATATGCACCAAAACAGGAGCACCCAGATTCATAAAGCAAGTTCTTAGAGACTTACAAAGAGACTTAGACTCCCATACAATAATAATGGGAGACTTCAACACCCCACTGTCAACTTTAGACAGATCAACGAGACAGAAAGTTAACAAGGATATCCAGGAATTGAACTCAGCTCTGCACCAAGTGGACCTAATAGACATCTACAGAACTCTCCACCCCAAATCTACAGAATATATCTTCTTCTTAGCACCACAGCACACTTATTCCAAAATTGACCACATAGTTGGAAGTAAAACACTCCTCAGCAAATGTAAAAGAACAGAAATTATAACAAACTGTCTCTCAGACCACAGTGCAATCAAACTAGAGCCCAGGATTAAGAAACTCAATCAAAATCACTCAATACATGGAAACTGAACAACCTGCTCCTGAATGACTACTAGGTACATAATGAAATGAAGGCAGAAATAAAGATGTTCTTTGAAACCAATGAGAACAAAGATACAATGTACCAGAATATCTGGGACACATTTAAAGCAGTGTGTAGAGGGAAATTGATAGCACTAAATGCCCACAAGAGAAAGCAGGAAAGATCTAAAATCGACACCTTAACATCACAATTAAAAGAACTAGAGAAGCAAGAGCAAATACATTCAACAGCTAGCAGAAGGCAAGAAATTACCAAGATCAGAGCAGAAATGAAGGAGATAGAGACATAAAAACCCTCTAAAAAAATCAATGAATCCAGGAGCTGGTTTTTTGAAAAGATCAACAAAATTGATACACTGCTAGCAAGATTAATAAAGAATAAAAGAGAGAAGAATGGAATAGACACTATAAAAAATGATAAAGGGGATATCACCACCGACCTCACCGAAATAGAAACTACCATCAGAGAATACTATAAACACCTCTAAACAAATAAACTGGAAAACCTAGAAGAAATGGATAAATTCCTGGATGCTTACACCCTCCCAAGACTAAACCAGGAAGAATTTGAATCCCCGAATAGACCAATAGCAGGCTCTGAAATTGAGGCAATAATTAATAGCCTACCAACCAAAAAAAGTCCAGCACCAGATGCATTCACAGCCGAATTCTACCAGAGGTACAAGGAGGAGTTGGTACCATTCCTTCTGAAACTATTCCAATCAATAGAAAAAGAGAAAATCCTCCCTAAATCATTTTATAAGGCCAACATCATCCTGAACCAAAGCCTGGCAGAGACACAACAAAAAAAGAGAATTTTAGAGCAATATCCCTGATGAACATCGATGCAAAAATCCTCAGTAAAATAATGGCAAATCAAATCCAGCAGCACCTCAAAAAGCTTATCCACCATGATCAAGCGGGCTTCATCCCTGGGATGCAAGGCTGGTTCAACATACACAAATCAATAAACATAATCCAGCATATAAACAGAACCAAAGACAAAAACCACATGATTATCTCAGTAGATGCAGAAAAGACCTTTGACAAAATTCAATAGCCCTTCATGCTAAAAACTCTCAATAAATTCAGTATTGATGGAGTGTATTTCAAAATAATAAGAGCTATTTATGACAAACCCACAGCCAATATCATACTGAATGGGCAAAAACTGGAAGCATTCTCTTTGAAAACTGGCACAAGACAGGGATGCCCTCTGTCACCACTCCTAGTCAACATAGTGTTGGAAATTCTGGCTAGGGCAATCAGGCAAGACAAAGAAATAAAGGGTATTCAGTTAGGAAAAGAAGTCAAATTGTCCCTGTTTGCAGATGACATGATTGTATATTTAGAAAACCCCATAATCTCAGCCCAAAATCTCCTTAAGCTGATCAGCAACTTCACCAAAGTCTCAGGATACAAAATCAATGTGCAAAAATCACAAGCATTCTTATACACCAGTAACAGATAAACAGAGAGCCAAATCATGAATGAACTCCCATTCACAATAGCAACAAAGAGAGTAAAATACCTAGGAATCCAATTTACAAGGGATGTGAAGGACATATTCAAGGAGAACTATAAACCACTACTCAGTGAAATAAAAGAGGACACAAACAAATGGAAGAACCTTCCATGCTCACGGATAGAAAGAATCAATATCGTGAAAATGGCCATACTTCCCAAGGAAATTTATAGATTCAATGCCATCCCCATTAAGCTACCAATGACTTTCTTCACAGAATTGGAGAAAACTGCTCTAAAGTTCATATGGAACCAAAAAAGAGCTTGCATTGCCAAGACAATCCTAAGCCAAAAGAACAAAGCTGGAGGCATCACGCTACCTGACTTCAAACTATACTACAAGGCTACAGTAACCAAAACAGCATGGTACTGGTACCAAAACGGAGATATAGACCAATGGAACAGAACAGAGTCCTCAGAAATAATACCACACATCTACAGCCATCTGATCTTTGACAAACCTGACAAAAACAAGAAATGGGGAAAGGATTCCCTATTTAATAAATGGTGCTGGGAAAATTGGCTAGCCATAAGTAGAAAGCTGAAACTGGATCCTTTCCTTACTCCTTATATGAAAATTAATTCCAGATGGATTAGAGACTTAAGTGTTAGACCTAAAACCATAAAAACCCTAGAAGAAAACCTAGGTGATACCATTCAGAACATAGGCATGGGCAAAGACTTCATATCTAAAACACCAAAAGCAATGGTAACAAAAGTCAAAATTGACAAATGGGATCTAATTAAACTAAGGAGCTTCTGCACAGCAAAAGAAACTACCACCAGAGTGAACAGGCAACCTACAGAATGGGAGAAAATTTTTGCAATCTACTCATCTGACAAAGGGCTAATATCCAGAACCTACAAAGAACTCAGACAAATTTACAAGAAAAAAACAAAAAACCCCATCAAAAAGTGGGTAAAGGATATGAACAGACACTTCTCAAAAGAAGACATTCATACAGCCAACAGCACATGAAAAAATGCTCATCATCACTCACTATCAGAGCAATGCAAATAAAAACCACAATGAGATACCATTTCACACCAGTTGGAATGGCAATCATTAAAAAGTTAGGAAACAAGAGATGCTGGAGAGGATGTGGAGAAATAGGAACACTTTTACACTGTTGGTGGGATTGTAAACTAGTTCAACCATTGTGGAAAACAGTGTGGCGATTCCTCAAGGATCTAGAACTAGAAATACCATTTGACCCAGCCATCCTATTCCTGGGTATATACCCAAAGGATTATAAATCATGCTGCTATAAAGACACATGCACACGTATGTTTATTGCGGCACTATTCACAATAGCAAAGACTTGGAATCAACCCAAATGTCCATCAGTGACAGACTGGATTAAGAAAATGTGACACCTATACACCATGGAATACTATGCAGCCATAAAAAAGGATGAGTTTGTGTCCTTTGTAGGGACATGGATGCAGCTGGAAACTACCATTCTCAGCAAACTATCGCAAGAACAGAAAACCAAACACTGCATGTTCTCACTCATAGGTAGGAACTGAACAATGAGATCACTTGGACTTGGGAAGGGGAACATCACACACCGGGGCTTATCATGGGGAGGGGGGAGGGGGGAGGGGGGAGGGATTGCATTGGGAATTATACCTGATGTAAATGACGAGTTGATGGGTGCTGACGAGTTGATGGGTGCAGCACACCAACGTGGCACAAATATACATATGTAACAAACCTGCACGTTATGCACATGTACCCTAGAACTTAAAGTATAATAATAAAAACAAAACAAAAAAACAAACAAAAAAAACCCATGCCTGAGCCTGAAAGGTAGATGGATCTAACACACATGTGTCTTTTATTTAGTGAGATATCAAGTGTTTGTGTGTACAGCACATTCATGTTCTTCATAGTATGCTGAGATTAAAAATAATTTGAAAAATAAAAAAGTTAACATATTAACCTTATTAATATTTTCTGTGGCTTAATAGGAACAGGCAAGGCTACCAAGAAAATAATTTAATCTGAGATTTTCTAGATTTATACACAAGCATTTCCACGGGGGTAAGAATCAAAAAGCTCTAATAAACATTGTCAAAAGAACTGGAGATTTTCTTGATGTATTCTGCTACATCATTCCAAAATATGTGATGAAAATTACAATTGGGGCCTATTGTGGGGAGGGGGTTGGGGGGAAGGATAGCATTTGGAGATATACCTAATGTAAATGACGAGTTAAAGGGTGCAGCACACTAACATGGCACAGGTATACATATGTAACAAACCTGCACGTTGTGCACATGTACCCTAGATCTTAAAAGTATAATAATAATAAAAAATAAAAATAAAAAAGGAAGAGAGGAAATAAAATTATCTTTGTTTGCAGATGACATGATTGTATATTTAGAAAACCCCATCATCTCAGCCCCAAAACTCCTTAAGCTGATAAGAAACTTCAGCAAAGTCTCAGCGTACAAAATCAATGTGAAAAAATCACAAGCATTCCTATACACCAATAATGAACAAACAGAGATCCAAATCATAAGTGAACTCCCCATTTGCAATTGCTGCTAAGAGAATAAAATACCTAGGAATACAACCTACAAGGGATCTGAAGGACCTCTTCAAGGAGAACTACAAACCACAACTCAAGGAAACCAGAGAGGACACAAATAAATGGAAGAACATTCCATGCTCATTGATAGGAAGAATCAATATCATGAAAATGGCCACACTGCCCAAAGTAATTTATAGGTTCAATGTTATTCGCATCAAGCTACCATTGACTTTCTTTACAGAATTGGGAAAAACTATTTTAAATTTCATATGAAATCCAAAAAGAACCTGTATAGCCAAGACACTCCTAAGCAAAAAGAACAAAGCTGGAGGTATCACACTACCTGACTTCAAACTATACTACAGGGCAACAGTAACCAAAAAAGCATGGTACTGGTACCAAAACAGATACATAGACCAATGGGGCTCACGCTTGTAATCCCGGTATTTCGGGAGGCCGAGGTGGGCAGATCACGAGGTCAGGAGATTGAGACCATCCTGGCTAACACGATGAAACCCCATCTCTACTAAAAATACAAAAAATTAGCCGGTCGTGGTGGCAGGGGCCTGTAGTCCCAGCTATACTCGGGAGGCTGAGGTAGGAGAATGGCATGAACCCAGGAGGCGGAGCTTGCAGTGAGCCGAGATCGCGCCACAGCACTCCAGCCTGGGCGATAGAGCGAGACTCCGCCTCAAAAAAAAAAAAAAAAAAAGATATATAGACCAATGGAACAAAACAAAAGCCTCAGAAATAACACTGCACATCTACAACCATCTGATCTGTGGCAAACCTGACAAAAGCAAGCAATGGAGAAAAGATTCCCTATTTAATAAATGGTATTGGATAAACTGGCTAGCCATATGCAGAAAACTGAAACTGGACCCCTTCCTTACACCTTATACAAAAAGTAACTCAAGATGGATTAAAGATTTAAACCTATGACTTAAAACCATAAAATCCCTAGAAGAAAACCTAGGGAGTACCATTCAGGAGATAGGCATGGGCAAAGACTTCATAACTAAAACACCAAAAACAATTGCAAGAAAAGCCAGAATTGACAAATGGGATCTAATTAAACTAAAGAGCTTCTGTACAGCAAAAGAAACTATCATCAGAGTGCACACGTAACCTACAGAATGGGAGAAAATGTTTGTAATCTATCCATCTGACAAAGGGCCGATATCCAGAATCCACAAGGAACTTAAACAAATTTACAAGGAAAAAACAAACAACCCCATTAAAAAGTGGGCAAAGGATTTGAACAGACACTTCTCAAAAGAAGACTTTTATGCGGCCAACAAACATATGAGAAAAAGCCCATTATCACTGGTCATTAGAGAAAAACAAATCAAAACTACTCTGAGATTCCATCTCATGCCAGTTAGAATGGTGATCATTAAAAAGTCAGGAAACAACAGATGCTGGAGAGGATGTGTCAAAATAGGAACACTTTTACACTGTTGGTGGGAGCATAAATTAGTTCAACCATTGTGGAAGACAGTGTGGCAATTCCTCAAAGATCTAGAACCAGAAATACCATTTGGCCCAGCAATCCCATTGCTGGGTATATACCCAAAGAATTATAAATCATTTTACTATGAAGACACATGCACATGTATATTTATTGCAGCACTGTTCACAATAGCAAAGACTTGGAACCAACCCAAATGCCCATCAGTGATAGACTGGATAAAGAAAATGTGGCACATATACACCATGGAATACTATGCAGCCATAAAAAGGGATGAGTTCATGTCTTTTGTAGGGACATGGATGAAGCTGGACATTCTCAGCAAACTAACATAGGAACAGAAAACCAAACACCTCATGTTCTCACTCATAAGTGTGAGTTGAACAATGAGAACACATGGACACATGGAGGGGAACATCACACACTGGGGCGTGTTATGGGGTGGAGAGCATTAGGAGAAATACCTAATGTAGATGACAGGTTGATGGGTGCAGCAAACCACCATGGCACTTGTATACCTAGGTAACAAACGTGCACCTTCTGCACATGTATCCCAGAACTTAAAGTCTAATAAAAAAAGAATAAAATTGTCAGAAACTCTGCATGCACATTGTAAATATAAATTTTAGCCAGTTATCTAGTACCTTTCATAATATTGCAAAATAATATGCCGAAACACACATCTTCATAAAATTAATTGAGATTTGAGGAATTTATATTTAAGAATCTACCTTCTGAATATGGGCTTAGGTTAAAGGAGAGGCAGTCTGCATTAATAATTCAAAATGCTCTGTTTATCCTTGCCTAATTAAAAAAGGAATCTTCACTGAATCTGTTGAGTGGAATGGTGTGTCCATATGTCACTAAAATCTCTGCACCACTGGCTTTTCTCTTCTCTTTAGAAGTGTTTAATAGAAGAGCAAATGCCATTGTAAATATGCCATGGCTTTACAAGGGGAGGACAGTTAATCCCACATGTATTAAGATACTACTACATAGCAGGCACTAAGCTAGGTGTTAGGGGCTCTAAGATCAATGTGACATAATTTCTGTCTTTGATAAGCTTATACGTTAGAGAGACAAATAGATAAAGAGGTCATCTCAAGATCATAGTTTTACATTAGTATTAGGGCAGAAGCATTCAAGGGTTTTTTTTGGAAAAAAGAGTGCTGACCCAGACTGATAAGTTAAGGTAATGCCTGAACTGAGTCTTCAAAGATAAAAGTTAGCCAAGCAGGGATAGTTCAGGCAGTTAGAAAGACATGAACAATTTCAACCTGGTTCTAGTCCTGCTGTGGCTAGTATGCTGAGCACGGTTGTGCAGGCTGTGCTCTGAAGTCCAGCTCATGCTGCTTTCACTCCTGCCTAAGTACATTTTTGAAATTCATCTGCCCACCTTTCTATAATTTCTCTATTGAGAATTGAGATTGTTTTATATTTGTTTTCTCAGAAGGGGCACTTTTCTGTAGTTTATACAAAAGCACTGTAGTTTTAGTCTGGTGCTGTTGGTCAGAGGGTGAGGATTTATCTTCATATAAACTTTAACTCACAAGTTTTCTAAGCATCAATTAGTTGTTTAGCCCCTTATTCTCTCTTCTTGAAGATTGTAAGTATCCTGATGTTTCTGCCTCTGGATTGTCAACAGGTTGCTATGAGTTACAGATTGAGAAATAGGTAAACAGAACTAGGTTTCACTCTGGATTGTCCCTCTGCTGTCTAGACCAGAGTCAATACAAACCGACAGTAACATGGACCACTGGCCAACCACTTAAGGGGGTGCTCCTCAAAAGGGAACAAGTGCACACTGAGTTTGCTTCCAGGAAAGTTAGCTTCCAAGGGCTTGTGCATTCTCCAGAATCTTCTTTCCATTCAGTGTCTCTCTTTTTATTCCTTCCTCTCAACTGGTTGCCTCTAATGTAGACTGTGCCAATTAAAATCTTCCTCTGCCATAAGCCTCCAAATCTCTCCCTCTCTCTCTTTCTCATGTTTTTGCAGTAGGTGATTCACATCTACATGTTTGTGTGCAGACTTGGAAGAGGGAAAATGTCCTCAGAGGCACAAATCGAAGAGTTCACTAAGTTCAGAGAAAGTATGTGTATAGGCAAAAACAGATGAAAATGCATAAGTATTATATTACCATATGAAATGGAAATCACTTGCAAAAAAACATTTTGGAAACACCTAGAATAGTGATTGGGGCATACAATCACTTAGTTTAACTGGAAGGAGTCATATAAAACAAACTTTTGAAAAATATTGGTCTAGTACTGCTAATGGACAGTGTTCCATTAGGATATCAAACTCAAATAAGCAAGGAGATTACTTTGATTAACCACTGTCTTAGGAGATGTTAGGCAAATATTAACCCTATAGATAATAAAGGATTGAAGATAAGTAGTTTAATTTTTTTTCTACTTGTTTGGCAAACATGAGGAGGCCTCTAAGTAAATTCAAAAGGTTTTAAATTTCTAGTTTGGTATTTCTGAGGGCTCCAAGGAAAAGGTTGCCAACTGAGAATTATGACTCTGAACAGTTGTGCTTGGGGAAGTCCTAATCCAGCAAAGTTTTGCTTTTACTTAGCAGTCAGACCAAATCTTTGATCCCTAGCCAAGAAAACTAGTAGTTTGTTAGCGGCTATCAATTGGCAAGTAAAATACACATTACAGAGAGGAAAGCGTGTTGGGATAGAGTTATCTGGACAAATTAGAGGATGAGTTCATTTGATCGGGGTTACTGGGAGCAGTGGATATTGTGATATGCGCATGACTTAAAGAGATTAAACAAATACTGCTACTTACAGTAGGCAGGAATATAATTTCTGGCAAGGTTTTCAAAAGCCTGCAGACATTCTGCCACCACCCTGTACACCACCTTATGACAACGCTTCCAAGGTGTAGGCTGAGGACTGCATGCATCAAAATCACCTGCAGTACTCTAAAATATCAGATTCCTGTAGTCTACTCTGTGTTTACAGCATCAGTATCTTTTAGAGTGAGGCTCGAGAATCTGACCATTTTTAAAATCACTGAAGTATTCTTAGGTCCATTACCATTTGAGAATCATTGACATATAGAATACCATGTACTATATACAGCACTGATTTGCAAACATATAGCAGTTTATGCAAAGAAGCTATAGATATAGATTTCAAGATGTAGAAATTCCATGATATGCATATATCTCCTCATGGGAGGAATAGAGAAATACATTTCTACTTCAAAATAAACCTGTGCCTACTAAACCAATATACTTTTCATTTAGGTTTTTCCTCCTATAAAAAATTTTTTTAAATAGTTCTATATAGATGAACTGGAATGAACTGAGACTGAATAGATGAGCAGGAAGTTGGGGGAAAGTCTGGTATTCACATAGCCTGTTTATAATTAAAGCCATAAATGTGGATAAGTAAGTTACATTGAATGGTATGCTGGTGTTTAACAGCTAGCACTTCAGGAAGGAGTCCTGATTTGTAGAATTTGCTGATTTCTATGGTGTGAAACACCTCTAAATTGGTTAATTTAAGCTACCGATATTTTAACAAATGGCTAGCAGAGTTCTTAATTTTGATAAATCAGTTTAGATGAACCAATATCAGCCAGCTCCACTAATTTTATGTACATACCATTATTTATGCCTAATTTCTCAAAGTTAACTTTGTAACTTATTTATTACATTCAGCAGTAAATAGTGTCCTCTCTCAACTCCAGTCAACATTCACATGTCCATGTAATTTTTCCCATTTTGCTGTTCTTTTAAAATCATTATAATTTTGATATGTTAAGACAACTAGTGAACCACTTTCTTAGAATTACACTTTCTTAATGTGCTTTGAAAAGGAACAAAGAGATCTTACACTAGTAGTGGAAACTAATGATAACCATAAGATGAAATAACTTAAAGTCATTTTTAGAAAGTATTTCTAAAACAAAATGGCATCAATATAATTAGATACCATTTAATGCATTAAAAAAAACTATCTTCTGCAAAATAATTTGGTTCATAGATTTGAAGAATAAGGAGGTATCTGGCTCAATTGCTTAAAAAAAAAACAAAACCCTAAATAGCTGTATTTGATATTCACTGAAAAGTGGAACCTGATTGCTCTGGCAGCCAATAGGTCTGACAGGGAAATAGTTATATAATTTTCCTCTGGAAAGAAAGGAAAGGTATGGAAGAAATTTGAGGGATTTTTAAAATTGTGCCCAAAGATACCCACAAGCAACTTTTCTGAGTAGGAAAGTAAAGTATCATGTGAGAAAGACACATATATTTTGGGAAAGCTCCCCATGATAATTCTGATTGAATTGTTATATACCATCTCTGGACTGCTCCCCTTGCCTCTGCCCTTATCGCTACCCATTGCACGCTCCTTGAGAAACACTTCATTAGAGTATAGGCAGAATACTGGATTTGAGTTTTGATTAATTTGGTTCTACTTGAAAATGTTATTTTTAGAGGAATTTAGGAATCAGGAATTTAATTTTTCATTGTGCCATTAAATTGTTCCTCTAGTGAGTAATTCAGCTAAACTAATATTGGCTACTTAGTAGGGAAGGATATTGTAGTGACATTGATTTAAAATGCCAAATAACTGGACTGTATATTCTTGTGGACTAAACTGTCTTCCCCCAATTTTATACGTTGAAGCTCCAATATGAATATGTTTGCAGACAATGGCCTTTAAGGAAGTAATTAAGGTTAAATGTGGCTACAAGATGTCTCTAAGAGAAGGAGAGGAGACACTATGATGTCTATCTTTCTCTGCATGTGCACAGAGAAAAGGTCATGTGAGGACACAGTAAGAAAGTAACCATTTGCAAACCGGGAAGAAAGCCCTTACCAGAATCCAATCATCTGGCACTTTGATTTTGGACTTCAAGCCTTCAGAACTATGAGAAAATTAAGTTCTGTTATTTAAACCATGCAATCTATGGTATTTTGTTATGACAGCCTGAGAGAACTAATACATATATGTTATAAAATATCATTTGCATTATTTTCACAAATATAATTAAAAACAGGCCACATATTCTTTCAATAACCACAACCATAACAATAATAGCTTATATTGATTGAATTATTTTTATCAGGCATAGTCTCGATTTCTGTGCTAATATTGACCTGTTAAATCTTTCCAAGGCTATTAAGTTGGTAACCATTATTGTTTTCCCTGCATGAGCAAATAAGGAAATGGAGACAGAAGAGTTTAAGGAATTTGCTCAATGCCACATACCACAGAAGTGGTGGCATTTGGATTTGAGCCCATAATTCTGACTTATGAGTTCAGTAAGTTCTTCCTCTCTACGCTTTAGGAATAATACATGACTGATAAATAATTATTTTATGCTTACATAAAGGTTTATTTTCTAAAAGCAAGTTCTTTATCTAAATTGCCTTTCATCTTCCTCCATCAAGTTACCATTTGTCTCAGTTCATTTTGTGCTGTTAAAACAAAATATCTGAGACTGGGTAATTTATGAAAAACAGAAAATTATTTCTCACAGTTTTGGAGGCTGGGAAGTCCAAGATCAAGGAATCAACAGGTTCAGCTCTCCATGAGGGCTTCTCTCTGCTCCCAAGATGTTGCCTTGATGCTGCATCCTCTGAAGGGAAGGAAAGCTGTATCTTCACATGGCAGAGGGCAGGAGGACAAAAAAGATGCCAACTCCCTCTGTCAATCCCTTTCATAATGGCATTAATCTATTCATAAGGATGAGGTCCCATGAATTTTAAGGAAATACATTCGGACCATAGCATTCTGTCACAGCCCCCCAAATTCATGCCCATTTTCAAGCAAAATAGATTTGTTTCATCGCAATAGCTCCCAAAGTCTTAACGGATTCTAAAATCAATTCAAAATCTAGAGTCCAGAGTCTCATCTATATCAGATATGGATGAGAATCAAGACATGACTCATTCTGAGGCATATTTCCCTCCAGCTGTGAGTCTGTAAAATAAACAAGTTATTTGCTTCTAAAATAAAGTGATGGGACAGGCATAGAGAGAATAGACATTTTTATTTCAAAAGGGGGAAATAGGTAAAAAAGAAGAAGTAACAGGTCCCAAATAATGTCAAAATTCAATATGGCAAACAACACAAAGACTAGAGAATCATCTTCTTTAACACCATGCCCCACAGCCTGGACACATGGCGTATGGGGTTGGCCTCCAAGGTTCTAAGGGACCCTGTTGCCATCGCTTTCAAGACTTGGAGTTAGGTGCCTGCAGGTCTCCCAGGCTGGTACTGCACACTGGTAGCTCTGCAGTTCTGAGATCTCCTGCCCTCAAGGCTTCATTAAGCACTACCCCAGTGGGGGCTGTCTACAGTAGCTATAAGATAGAAGTTTGGCAGGACTGGTTTCACAAGATACAGGTCACAAACATCCCATTGATAAAACAGGATGCAGTAAAGAGGCTAGCCAAAACACACCAAACTCAAGATGGTGAAGAAAGTGCCCTTTGATTGTGCTCACTGCTCATTATATGCTAATTACATTATCATACTAAAGGAAACTCTCACTAATGCCATGACGATTTACAGATTTCATGGCAATGTCCAGAAGCTGCCCTATATGGTCTGAAAAGCGGAGGGACCCTCAGTTCTGTGAATTCCCAACCTCTTTCCTGGAAAACTTACAAATACTGTACCCCTTATTTAGCAAATGATCAAGAAATAACCACAAAAATAGGCAACCAGCAGCCCTCAGGGCTGCTTTGCCTATGGATTAGCCCGTCTTTTATTCTTTTACTTTCATAATTTACTTGTTTTCACTTTACTTGGCCACCTTCCTCTGGAATTTCTTCCTGCATGAAGCCAAGAATCCATGTGGCTTCCTTGGCTGAACCCCAGTTTTGGCATTCTCCCTGTGACATCTTCTTTGGTGACCCACAAAAGGACAATGGAGACCTCCACGAGGAACCCAAATTAAGACTGATTGGCACCATTTGGACCTGATGGGAGGATGAGTCTCCCTTTGTCCAGATTCAACTAGCTACCTTTTTTCCCCTTCAAGTTTGGCTCCTCTGTCCTTTCCTATGTTCTTTTAACTTTGGACAGACTGAGAAGTAGATGTGTGACCCTGGCCATTTCCCATTGTCTGTGTATCCTGGACAGCAGCATGCCTGGTCAGCCACATCCTTTGTAACTCCCCTTGTTACTCCATCGTTCGAAACTTTTCTCTTTAATTTTGAATGAATGGTCATTTTACTTTTTTCTTCTTAGTGCTGAAATGAATGCTTATGCTCATTTCATTGTCACATTTGTAGTCTTTGTATTGCCTATTTGGGCAATTGTTTAAGGTAGGACACTTGGTTATGAGGGGTCCCCTGTTCTACTGACCTCGGGATGCCAGAACAATGTTGTTCTAGGGCCCCATATGTGTTAGGTCTCACACATACATTTGGTGTTCACTGTTGGCCATCCTTTCAATGCTCTATGTTTTTTGGCATTTGGTGTGGGGAACCTCATTGGCTTTGGTACTGTTGACAACCCCTGGGATGCTCTGGGATTTTCAGCATTTGCATTCCTTCTAGGATTGTGGGCGAGATTCCCACCCTAGGTGAATTTCGGTCTCACCTTTTTTTGTTTTCTACTCCAAAGTTATTTTCTGTAACAGCATTTTTTTTCTCTTATTTTGCTTTTATTTAATGCTTTGCTACAGGAGGTGGGAATGTGCAGGGGAAAATAATTGGGCTTTCTCTAGAGTTAGAAAGATGTGTCTAGTAAAGATACTTGTTAGACATGGGGACAATGGTGAGCCCTAAAGGACTCACCACTAGCGTGCCTTTTAGGGAACTGGAGCAAATTCAAATTAGCAAACAAAGTTTAGCCATGTGAAGAGATCCCAATTCTGTCTGATAAATAATTTGGATCCAGCTATCTTTTATAAAATAATGAGTTTGTCTTCCTGTGTCATGGCTAGAGTTCCAAGATAAAAGCCATTGGATTTTTGCTTACGTGTGTGTATACATGTCCAGATGTGTTTATGTGTATGTACATTTATTATGGTATATATTGTGTCTGTGGAGTACCAAATAGCTTATAAATAAAAGAGCATACATAAATTAAATAAATAAGTTCAAGCATTTTTCAAGTTCACATGACTTGTAAGTTCACTAAAATTTATGGTTACTAAAAATTCATATATAATTCCGTATATAAAATGTGTCAAAGAATATATGCTCTTATGGAAAAAAAATGTTGGCCCATTCAGATGTTATGTAAAGTGGAGTTTAAAACATGGATTTAGGAAAAAAATAGAAGTAAGGTGGAAGGAAAACAAAAACCAGTAAGTAGTGGAGAGAGATGTGAAGAAAATCATGGATATGAAGATGCATTTTTGGTAAGGAAGGTTACAAAGAAAATAAATTTTATGTGAAAATCTTACATGGTAAATTCTTGTCCTAAAGTAGAATGATTGATTATTTAGGAAAGAAGGAAATATAGGACAAGTCAGAAAGTCCATGCATGTTATAGATGGTCTGTGTAAGTTGTAATAAGGTTCATAGAAGGGAATTTATTAAAAATTGTATATATTTAAATTAGCCATAACTGAAAGGAAATTTATTTGTAATCATTTATGTAAATTTTGATCTCCTATGTTAAAACAAGTTTGTTTTCTTTTTTTAATGTATTGGTTTGCTTTCAGTAAGATTGCAAGAAATATTGACTTTTGACTTTAAAATCTGTTTCCTTTTAAGGCTTCTCAGATGTATAGCTGTTCCTTTTCCCTTGAGAAGGTATATCCATTGTAAGTTCAAAAATGGCTGCTCTAGACACCTCTGGGAAGAGCAAATGATGCTCCCCTCATGCTGCAGCTCATCAGCTAAGGCTTTAGCTTTTTATGTTGGTGGTCTGGGTTCAATTCCTAACTTAGGGAATGTGTTCTTCTGGTTTGATACTTGTGGGACTTTTGCTATTTACTTGTTCTTTTTCCCTCTATGTACAGCTTCTGATTTCCTGACTTGAATTTTCTTTTCTCTGAGCTACTGTAGGGGTGATTCTAGATCTTGTAAAAACCACTTGCCATCTCTTTGGAGACACTTCATGTGTCTGTGGTGAAGTTATAAGTTTAGTTAATGCTTATGGGTTTTACTTGGGAAAATACTTTTGAGGAAAAAAAAAAAGGCTTAAAAACCAGAGCTTCAGCAGTTTGTCCTGGCTACCATTTGGTCCGGTATTAAGAGATTTAAATATATTTTTAAAAAAGAGCTCTATAGATAAAAACCAGCTTAATTAAAAAGGGACATCCAAGCTGCTATCTATCTATCTATCTATCTATCTATCTATCTATCTATCTATCTATCTATATTTAAAATATCTTTATGCTTTTTCTTTTCTTGGATCTTTTGTTTTTGATAAAAAGGGATTTTTTTTTTCCTTCCCAGTTGACTGAATTATTTCTCCAATCTGTCTTCCTGCCATCCCCAGTGTTCACATGAGAGAATCTAAGGTAATTTCTGGCAGTCTGGGACTCCTTGGAAAACACAGTGGAGGTGCCACACACTCCATTTTGGGGAAAACCTCTGTTTTCTTCATGGAATCCCTGGGATTGTGAGTGGATAGATACTTCTCCACATCTAGGGCTTTTCTCTGTTTTGCATTGTGCTAGCTGAGTTTTTTGACTTTTGGGAGCATCAAAAATTACATTTTAAAAAGCTTTTAGCCTTGGTGTATAATAGACAGGAAATATACTTTTGGGGATGGCTAAGGGCAGTTACTGAGGAATGGAATACTTCACTCTTTGATGTTGCATAAGAAAAGTATGCTTTTGACCTCCTGGAAGGTATGGAAGCATTTTCAACCCCCACTGAGAGGTAAGACTCCCATGGGGGATGGCCTAATTATAGATGGGCTAATTGGCTTTGGGTTACCCACCAGCCTGGGGGGAATGCCCTTGCAATAAAATGCACAGTGAAAGCATTGCACTGTGTTACCCATGGTGTTTGCCACTTTTTTAGGGACCGATAATTCAATTTAAAAATGAGATTAATTATTTTTGTGAAATCTCCTTTGGCCTTCTAGCTGTGCTCACCAATGAGGCCCTAGAAACTGCATGCTTTCTTGGTCTTATTCCATAAAAGTCTCCACACAAAAGCCAATAATCCAATTAAGAGTTTTACATGTTTAAGGAAATCTCCAGGTGTAAGGGTGTCTACTTTTCTTAACTGTTTTGACTAAACTTTCAACCATGACATTTTCCACTTAAAAATTACCCCTTTAAAATGCAAATTTGGAACTACTTGGCTGACAGTTGTTTAGAACAAGGGAACAGGTAATCAGGAGACTGATGGTTTAAAATTAAAAAGAGAAACTTTACTACAAATAAAAAACCTTATCAACCTACCAGATCTGCCTCTGTCTGTGAATTTATGTGTGGTATGTGTAGTGTTTCACTAGCAAAATATATGAAAGAGCTCTAATTAATTGGCTTTTAGAAAAGTCGCTTAGGCCAGGTGCGGTGGCTCACACGTGTAATCCCAGCACTTTGGGAGGCCAAAGCGGGTGGATCACGAGGTCAGGAGATTGAGACTGTCCTGGCTAACATGGTGAAATATCATCTCTACTTTAAAAAAAAAAAACTTAGCCAGATGTGGTGTTGGGTGCCTGTAGTCCCTGCTACTAGCGAGGTTGCAGTGGGAGAATGGTGTGAACCCTAGAGGTGGAGCTTGCTTGCAGTCAGTGGAGACAGTGCCACTGCACTGCAGCTAGGGTGACAGAGCAAGCCTCAGAAAAAAAAAAAAAAAAAAAAAAGCACTTAAGTCACATATTTTGTCAGAAAAATAAAAACTTTAATGCTTTTTAGTTCATGTGACTCTAACAGTATTTTAAAAACAAAGACAGTTTAAAGATTACTGGTAAAATAAAATAAAAATGTCTTCAAATTTTAGATATTTGGTCTAAATCATGCTGGTCCTACATTAGATTTACTAAATGCTTTAAGGATATAAACCACTTTTATTACTTTTGATAATTTTTGACTTACCTACTCTAGAGCCATTAGATACTAGATAATGCCTGGGGACATATAGAATTAGCAATGCTTCCTAGCTATGCTGGAAAGAGTCAGATGTTATTTGGAGTTCTGTCTTGTACCCTAGGCTCTGCCCCGGTAATTAATTAAAATTGTTCACATTAAAAATAATACAAATAAATGTTCTTGGTAAAAAAAAAAGTATGAGAATGTGATTTTTTAAAAAGAGAGTACTTTTGTCTAATTTAGAGGGTTTAAGAATCATTTTAAGTTAAACTAAAAGTTTAAGCAAGTTGTGGAAAATTTATGAAAAAATTAGCCTTTTAAAGAATTCTGTGTATGAGCAAGTTGACTAAAATTAAAAGAGTATTATTTAGTTTTTCCATAAATAGAATACTAAAATAAAAGCATACTGATATATGCTTTTATTTGGGCCCATATGTCAGACATACTTGGGCCCATATGTCAGAATAAAAGTTTTGGGAAACAATTGATCTGCTCTTTAATTGAAAATTATAAAGGATTATAGAAGGTTTATGAAAATCTTACCTTATGGTAAAATGAATTAAACTTGGATAGATTTATTTATAAGATTTTATTAAAAATTAGCTTTAGCATTAATGATACATTAATGCAAAGATGAAATTTAGTTTCTCTTTTGAATAAGATTATTGCATAATACTGAGAAACAATAAAAGATTTTTGTTTGCCTTTTAAATAAACTACAGGAAAAAAGGGGGTTGGAAACGAAACAGGTTCAGTTGGGCTTGTGCTGTTTTTATTGGATCTTGTTGTTTGGAAACCTGTCTGCTCTCTACCAATCAGTAAATATTTTTGCCTTTTTGAAATCTTTGAGTTATCATTTTGGCTAAATAAATGACTTACAGTGACCTGGGATTCTATTGTGTAATATGAAGTGTTTTAAACCTTTGATATTTGGCAAACTTTCCAAAATCAAATTTTAAATTAAGGTTTTTTGGTTTTTTTACCTGTTTAAGACTTTTGATATTAGATCCCCTAATGTCCAAAAGAGAAATATTTGGCCTATTCGATATATTAAAATCATGCAAGGAGTATTGTCAAATATAAAATATAAATTGTTGTCCACCATACCAGATTTCCATGTTAATTGCATCTTAGGACTATGGCTGTCCTAAGGCTTTTGTTACCCATGGACAATTGTTGTCTTGTTCTAATTCTTTTCAAAAGGCAGTTTATACTTAGCTATTGGAGCCTCACTCTGTTGCCCAGGCTAGAGTGCAGTGGCATGATCTCATCTCACTGCAACCTCCACCTCCCAGGTTCAAGTGATTCTCCTGTCTCAGCCTCCTGAGTAGCTGGGATTATAGTCACACACTACCACACCCAGCTAATTTTTTATGTTTTTGGTAGAGACGGGGTTCCACCATGTTGGCCCGGCTGGTCTTGAACTCCTGACTTAAAGTGATCTGCCCACCTCGGCCTCCCAAAGGACTGGGATTATAGACGTAAGGCACAGCACCCGGCTGATGGGTACTCTTAAATGCAGGTCTCTGATAACTTTGAAAATTGTGCCATTCAAATAGAGAAAAAACTCCAAAACCCCAAAGAGCAAAATAAAGGAAAAAAAAATCTCCAAGACTCTTGTAGAAAGTTCATATATTCATAAGGATTGTTGACCCAATATTGGACAAAACAAGAGTTGATAGCATGGACTAAATTAATAAAAGACTTAAATAATCTTTTTATGACTTTTTGCTGGAAATGTTGCGGATCCTTTCTGTTTCTTTTTCAGAGTCAAGGTAAGTTTTTTCTTTTGAGCTATTTATAGCTTTCAGCAATTGAGCAAAGAATACTACTGTAAGAAAACTTTGGAGCATATGGCTTTCTATCTGCCTGATTTATCTAGAATTTGGAAACCATTTTTGGGTATTCTTAACTTATGGCAATATAGTTATCTGCGTAAGTGCAGTAAGAATCTGTTTTCTGGGCCGAGCGCGGTGGTTCAAGCCTGTAATCCTAGCACTTTGGGAGGCCGAGACGGGCAGATCACGAGGTTAGGAGATTCAGACCATCCTGGCTAACACGGTGAAACCCCGTCTCTACTAAAATGCAAAAAAAAATTAGCCGGGCGTGGTGGCGGGCGCCTGTAGTCCCAGCTACTTGGGAGGCTGAGGCAGGAGAATGGAGTGAACCTGGGAGGTGGAGTTTGCAGTGAGCTGAGATCTGGCCACTGCACTCCAGCCTGGGTGACAGAGCGAGACTCCGTCTCAAAAAAAAAAAAAAAAAAAAAAAAAAAAAATCTGTTTTCTTTCATAACAGGATACAATTAGAGATGATGGTTATTTTACTAACACTTTGGAATGGCATGCTTTCAAATATAAACAGACTGCTTTACGATATCAAAGTTGACTTAAAGAGTCAATAAAAGCCCCTTGGGAAAACTATCTAGCCTATGTAGTCCCTGCACAGGGTTTCTGACCTGTGGTAAGCAAAGAATGTTACTTTCTGACTTACCACAATGTTACTTACCTCTTCTCAAGAGGAGAGGAATTCACCCAGCTCATATACATATTTGCAAGCATAGATAAATCTGATGCTGAGCTCAAGGCTTTAAAAAGTCTAACTGAGATTCCTTATGGAACAAAGTTCCATCAAAGCCAATTTTAAAAGGGCCTATCTGCAAATAAATAGTTTTGCTGCACTTTATGCAGATTAGGCCAATAATAATAATTAATAATAATAATGAGGAAACTTATTTTGCAAACAATTCAGTCCTACCATGATTTGTCTTTGGTAAAAAGGAGAGACAGGAGAGAGAAAAATTATGTTTCAAAAAAAATTATAGTATACCTGTTGTTAGATTCTACTCTTGCCTATTGTTTTTGAGTTTTTATTATGTTCTGCAATTTGGACTGACTCATAAATTCTGTCCACGGTACAAGTCCACAAACTAGCATTTTCAAAGTTTTCTTCCATCTTTCTGACTAAACTCAATAATATTACTAGCACCTTTTTCCTGAGGCCTTGCAAGCTACAGCTTATTCCTTGTGATACAAGCAAGGAAAACAAGAAACAGATTGCCACTGCCTTCCTTCCCTATAAGCTAAGGATGTTTTAAGTCTAACAATCTAACATCTGGATAAATTGTGCCCAACATTAATCTTTCTTTGTCTTCTGTTTCCCAAAAAATCCATTTATTATAAATCTGTTTTGCTTTGTATTTTAGACAACAGGAGACTGATTTTCTAGCCTATTCACTTAGGTTTCAAATGGCACCCTCTTTCTTTTTATAAGCATTGCTAATCTGGGCTTAAGCATTTTATGATCACTAGGTGCTATTTGAGTTTTTTAAAAAAATAATTGTTTGTTATTTTCAACAGGCTTTCTGACAGCTAAAGTTTATGTTTTGAAGGCTACAACAGTTCCAGACAAAAATGGTAATTGGCCCAAGGGTTCCAGCCTTTGCCACTGCACAAAAGATAACATCCCTGTAAGTCATTAGATCCAGTAACAAGAAGTTTCTATGCCTACAAAGCAGGTAGGGACAATGGCCCTTGTTCAGCATGAAGCAGTTACAGAGGACACACTCTCATCCTTCCATAGCCCCTTAAGATTAAGGAAGAATATATAGTATGCAGCCTCTGAGATGGGAGAAGGGGATGAGATAGGAGCTCAGCAGGACTGGTTTCACAGGATAAGGTCACAAAGACCTTGCTCATAAATCAGGATGCAGAAAGAAGCAGGCCAAAATCTGCTAAAACCAAGATGGCAATGAACGTGACCTCTGGTCATTTTCACTGCTCATTATATGCTAATTGTGATACATTACCTTGCTAGCAGACACTCCCACCAAGTCCATGACCATTCATAAATGCCATGGCAATGTCTAGAAGTTACCCTACATGGTCTGAAAGGGGGAGGAACCCTCATTTCTGGGAATTCCCTGCCTCTTTCCTGAAAAACTCATGAATAATCAACCTCTTGTGTAGTATAAAATCAAGAATAACCGTAAAAATAGGCAAACAGCAGTCCTCAGGGTTTCCTTGCCTATAGAATAGCCATCCTTTTATTTCTTCACTTTCTTAATATACTTGATTTCACTTAATATACTTGATTTTACTCTGTCGGGTTGCTCTGGAATTCCTTCCTTTGTAAAGTCAAGAACCTACAAGGTCTCCTAGGCTGAATCCCAACTTTGGGGCTCACCCTATGACAGCTCCACCCCGTGGCAGTTCTCTGCTTGGGACCGAGGCTGTCTGAGACTCTCAGGGGAGCTAATCATGCCTCCTCAGCTCTTGCACTCTATGCATCTGCAGAATTAGCACCCTGTGGATGCCACAAAGGCTCACTGCTTGCACCCTTTGGAGTGGTGACTCCAGCTGCACCTGAGCCCACTGAGCTATATAGCTTGGGTGGTGAAGGAGTGCTGTGCAGAATGCAGAGAGCAGAGACCCTCAGTGTCCTTGGGAAGTGAGCTCCAAGATCACACAGAGGGCCTGGGTCTCTTTCCAAAAAATATTCTGCCCCACTGTGGGCTGGGAATGGGTATGGCAGCTCATAAGTTTCTGAAGTACCTTCGGGGTCATTTTCCCATTTTCTTGAATGAAGATCACCTGGCTTCCTTCTCTACATACTAAAATTACCAGAGGTCATTTTCATTGCCATGTTGGTTTTGGCAGATTTTGGCTGGCTTCTTTACGGCATCCTGATCTATCGGCAGGGTCTTTGTGACCTGTATCTTGTGAAACCAGTCCTGTTGAATTGCTTCTTATCAAATGGTTGCCTGACCACACCCTTGGCTTTCTCTCCTAAACACACTTTTTTATTCTTTACATGGTCAACCTGAGAATTTTCCAATTCTTTACATTCTGCTTTCCATTTAATTATAAATTCTACCTTTAAATTATTTTGCTCTTCTTGCATTGTACTATAAACAATTAAAATAAGTGACACGGCATCTCGAATACTTTGCTGCTTAAAGATTTCTTCATCAAATATCCTACTTCATCCTTCTTAGTTCTGTCTTCCACAGAGTCCTGGGAACATGGACATAATTCAGGCAAGTTCTTTGCCACTTTGTAACAGAATTGGACTCTTCTCCAGTTTCCAGTATCTCATTCCTCATTTCTGTCTAAGTCCTCATCAGAGGGACTATGGCCTTTACTGTCAATATTTCTACCAGTATTCTGGTCACAATCACTTAAGTAATCTCTAAGAAGAACGAAGTTTACCTTACAGCTCTTCTCTTCTTCTGAGTCTTCATCAGAATTGTCCTTAATGCTCCATTCATGTAAACACAGGATTTTTCTAGCATTCACTTCAAAACTGTTCCAGCCTCTACTCATTACCCAGTTCCAAAGTTGTTTACACATGTTTTAGGTATTTATTACGGTGACACCCCATTCCTCTGGTGCTAATTTCTTTTCTAGTCTGTTTTGTGTTGCTATAACAAAATACCTGATACTGAGTAATCTATAAAATACAGAAACTTCTTTCTCACAGTTCTGGAAGCTGGGAAGTCAAAGATCAAGGCTCCTATCTTGATCAAATTCAGCTATCTGGTGAGGGCTGCTCTCTGCTTCCAAGATGGTACCTTGATGCTGTATCCTTTACAGGGGAGAAACACTGTTTCCTCACATGATGGAAGAATGGAAAAGTGAAGAAAAGGAATCAAATTATTCTTGTTAATCCCTTTTTAAATGGCATTAATCTATTCGTGAGGATGAAGCTCTCATGACTTAAGCACCTTCCAAAAGACTCCAAGTCCCAATCCAGTTGTATTGGGAATTAAGTTTTCAACACATGAATTTTAGGGGACATATTCAGACCATAGCACCATATATATGCATTATTCTCACGAGAATGGGAGTAAAGCATAACATTAGACTTATACCCATGTTTCTTCAAAATCCATCTTTTCTGACCTCCATTTCAAGTTGAGACAGCAAGCCCCTATTAGTTACTAACAGGGATGTGTTACATATGACAAGTGCAGAGAAAGAAAATATTTGAGAGCCACTGGTTAATATCACTAGATTTTTTTAATTAATCTTGAGAGGCCTGAATGAAATTTCAGCCCAGAAGTTCTGCCTAGTTGATGACAAAGGCAGTATAATTCTTAGAAGCATCATTACTTGAACAAGTCAGTATTTTTTAATGTCCAGAATTATTAAGCAGTATGGGTTAATCAGAAAAAGCAAATCAAAATTTGTCTTCTTTGAGTTTCTGTCATAGTGAGAAAATTCTAAGAAATCTTGGAGAACAAAAACATTTCAAAGTAAAGAATTATACTTCAAGGTTGAGATGAAAATAATTTAAGGCAAGTATCTATTGCCCAATTATCTGTATTATTTGATAGTAAATATAAATTTTACTTTTCCATAAAATATTTAAGGTGGATTTTAAAACAAACATATATGTTACTATAAACACATATGTTTCATGTATATTCCTGTATGTGGCAGCATTACAAATAAAAAGTGAAGTCAGAAATGGCAAAGGGAAAGCAGTTGTTCTGCTCACCAGGGATAAGATGGTTTGTAGAAGTACACATTATACTGGTTCTGGGAGTCCTTGGTTTTCAAGGAATGAGTAGTCGTATAGGTTGCATTGGTCTCCTTGTTCATATTATTTACTTTATCACTGTGGAGGAGATTTTATTGTCCAAACTCTGATTAACATTCTGCTGTGGAACAAAAATAGTTGATTTCTAAAAAATGAATGATGATAGGTTTATAGGATATCAGCAATTTACTTCTGTACAATCTTTTCTTGTGGCCTCTCACTTTCCTTACAAGCTATGTGAATTGCAGTATCCCACACACTCTGGCTTAGTGAAAAGTAAGAAGTGCTGACTGCTGTGGTTTTTTTTTTACCTATATTATCTAAATCTACATAGAATCAGTCTTATTCTCCCTCCCTCCCTTCCTCTCTCTTTCTCTCTCTCTTTCTCTTTCTCAAACACACACATACACAAACTCTCTCTCTCTCTCTCTCTTAAGTTTCCTGGCTAAAACAAAGAGTGACCTAAGTAGTCATCAAGATCCTTCCTGTCTTTGCTATATTTGGCTTCTTCCTACTTTATTCCCCCTGGCTCCTCAGGTCCTTCTGACTCCCTGACTTGCCCATTTCCTTGAACTCTGAACATCCTGTCCTGTTATCCCTTTCTGTAGTAGTCACACTCTTGTCTCTGACAGTGAAAGGTCTTTGGTGTCTTTGAGGCTTCTAATTTTCTGTCCTTTTTCTTCTTCTTCTTCTTCTTTTTTTTTTTTTTTGCAAAGAAAAAACTATCCAAAGATTTATTTTTTGTTTCAATAATTAGAATTTAATTCATTAAAGTTACAAGTTCAAAAACCTAGATCTTCCTTAAGAGAAAGTTCTAAATTTTGGCTTGCAAATCTTACTACTGGAATTCATAAGTCCAGCAACTTTTTAACCATCACATTTATTAAGTACTTTTGGAGTAATATTTGGTACCATTTCACATTTAATTAGCAAAACCTTCACAGATATTTAGCTATATTTATAAATTAAATATATTCAATATAATTCTCAAGCATTCCCATTGTCCAAAAGGGAATTCCCATTGTCCAAAAGAGAAAAGATGTTCATTTTGGAAAGATGCTCATTTCCCATAGTAAATAATTCCAATCGATATGACAAATGTAAAAATACTTTTTATTTTCCTGCTATTTACATAAAATAGTATAACCTTAACTGAACTCTACCCTCTGACGCCTCATCCCAAGAGACTGTGGGTTTCTTCTTGGGTTGTAGTTGGCTGTCATTATGCTGTTGACTATTTTCCTGAGGGGAAGAAACCATATAAATATGATATTATCCCATGCATATCTTTCATCAGTTTCTGCCTGTTTCTATTCTCTCTTCATTGTTTTCAAATAGTTGTCTTTTCATAACATGTCCAAATTTTTCATTGTTTTCTGTGGGAGGGTTAGTCTGATACCAGTTACTTTGTCTTCACCTGAATTGGACCTCTTGAACCAGAGGCTCTTGATTTTTCACCTGTTCAATGATTATAAGGTGAAGGCTGGGAAAATAAAGATGTACCAGATAAATGCACAACAGCAAATTATATCTTATTTTATAAGCAAGGCTGGAAACTTTACATGTAACATTCATACTTGTGTGTTATACCAGTAATGTAAAATGTTTGAAATTCTGTTTTGTTACCTGCAAAGTTATTAGTCTACTAGTAAGGCAAACTTGGCACCAAGAGAGAAGCTGCTTTTTTTGACTGTGTGAGCAGTAGTTCTCTTGAGTTGGCAGTGGCACACAGTTGGATTTTTGAAACTGTGATCCAGAATAAATGTGAGTCATTCTTCCTCAAGTTGCCTAGATACGTGACAAATAGCAAAGTATTATCCTTTTTTTTTAAAATTATTTTTTATTATTATACTTTAAGTTCTAGGGTACATGTGCATAACGTGCAGGTTTGTTACATATGTATACTTGTGCCATGTTGCTGTGCTGCACCCATCAACTCGTCAGCACCCATCAACTCATCATTTACATCAGGTATAACTCCCAATGCAATCCCTCCCCCCTCCCCCCTCCCCATGATAGGCCCCGGTGTGTGATGTTCCCCTTCCCGAGTCCAAGTGATCTCATTGTTCAGTTCCCACCTATGAGTGACAACATGCGGTGTTTGGTTTTCTGTTCTTGTGATAGTTTGCTAAGAATAATGATTTCCAGCTGCATCCATCCATGTCCCTACAAAGGACACAAACTCATCCTTTTTTATGGCTGCATAGTATTCCATGGTGTATATGTGCCACATTTTCTTAATCCAGTCTGTCACTGATGGACATTTGGGTTGATTCCAAGTCTTTGCTATTGTGAATAGTGCCGCAATAAACATACGTGTGCATGTGTCTTTATAGCAGCATGATTTATCATCCTTTGGGTATATACCCAGTAATGGGATGGCTGGGTCATATGGTACATCTAGTTCTAGATCCTTGAGGAATCGCCATACTGTTTTCCATAATGGTTGAACTAGTTTACAGTCCCACCAACAGTGTAAAAGTGTTCCTATTTCTCCACATCCTCTCCAGCACCTGTTCTTTCCTGACTTTTTAATGATTGCCATTCTAACTGGTATGAGATGGTATCTCATTGTGGTTTGGATTTGCATTTCTCTGATGGCCAGTGATGATGAGCATTTTTTCATGTGTCTGTTGGTTGTATGAATGTCTGCTTTTGAGAAATGTCTGTTCATATCCTTTGCCCACTTTTTGATGGGGTTTTTTGTTTTTTTCTTGTAAATTTGTTTGAGTTCTTTGTAGGTTCTGGATATTAGCCCTTTGTCAGAGGTGTAGATTGCAAAAATTTTCTCCCATTCTGTAGGTTGCCTGTTCACTCTGATGGTAGTTTCTTTTGCAGTGCAGAAGCTCTTTAGTTTAATGAGATCCCATTTGTCAATTTTGGCTTTTGCTGCCGTTGCTTTTGGTGTTTTAGACATGAAGTCTTTGCCCATGCCTATGTCCTGAATGGTACTACCTAGGTTTTCCTCTAGGGTTTTTATGGTATTAGGTCTAACATTTAAGTCTCTAATCCATCTTGAATTAATTTTCGTATAAGGAGTAAGGAAAGGATCCAGTTTCAGCTTTCTACTTATGGCTAGCCAATTTTCCCAGCACCATTTATTAAATACGGAATCGTATTATCCTTTTAGTCTTCAAAAAATAATGGCTATGTCTTTAGTGTGTTGAGACACTTATGCAGACATTAGTAACTATGAATTTTATTGGTTTAAAATTATAGCAAAATTTGTTACTACTCAATTTGAAACTTACATTTTTAAAAAGTGTTTCCTTAAAAGTTGTGAAGTAAAAGTAGCAAGAAACTAGTACAGAGAAGGATTATGGAGGAGATCATTTTCAATGAAACTTGGCACATAAAATGCATCTGAGAATAGGGGAAAAAGGTAGGAAGACGGGATAAGAAGCACTTTTGTGTCCCAACCTAAGCCAATTTTGCTGGCCAACAATATTAGCCAGCTCAGGTGAATAGATACAGATGGGTTGTCCATGTCCCCTTTTCACCTTCATGCTACCAGTTGATATTTTCTTATAAAAGCAAATCTTTGACCCAGATTCTGCCTAATGTACATCTACTAGCAGATAGGGGCAAATACAGTCATATGATCTTGCTAACTCTATCCATCTCTGTTCTCTGCTTCTCTGACGAGCATATCATGTGAAAGATTCACCCTGAGGTCAATGCAACAATACTTTGATGGCAGGGTCAGTCAACACTTAGTTGGGCCAATGACAGAGTTGTCCTTGAAGTGGAGAGGTCCAAGGTTTTGGACCTCTGAATCCCAAATGATTTATAATTTGATTTTGTTGAATTTTTCTGCCTTCTTTTTTAATGCTCACATCCTCTTTTTCTAGCCAATCATATATCTCAGAAACTATTCATTCCAAAAAATGAAAACTTATTGATAAGCTTTCTTACATGAAAAAACTTCTTGTAAAGATTTTGATAAAATGTTTGAAGCGCTTGAGCGTACTTCCTGAGTGTGGATTCCTCTTTAATCTATTTCAAATGCTATTAAATGCCTCTGTCATGAGGATTCAAGTCAAACTATACATGTTGTATTAATCCATTTTCTGTTGCATAACAGCATACTACAGACTGGGTAATGACAGAACTTTATTTCGTTCATGGTTCTGGAGGCTAGGACGTTCAGTAGCAAGGGGCTGGCACCTGGTGAGTACCTTCAGCTGCGTCATCCCATGGTGGAAGGGCAGAGGGCAAAGGACAGGAGAGTGCATGGAGAAGAGAAAGGCATCAGAGGCCAGACTTGCTATGTAACAACCCACTTCTGTGATAACTAACATACTTCCTCAATATTGACATTAATCCTTTCCCGAGGACTTTGCCCTCATGACTCAGTCACCTCTTATTAAGCCCCACCTCCTAACCTGTTTCATTGGGGATGAAGTTTCGTTGGGGGACATATACAAACCACAGCACTTGTATACATTATACTATTTATGATGTTTTTTGTTTTTCCCTTGAGATGGAGTCTTGCTTTGTCGCCCAGGCTGGAGTGCAGTGGTGCGATCTCGGCTCACTGCAACCTCCACCTCCTGGGTTCAAGCGATTCTCATGCTTCAGCTTCCTGAGTAGCTGGGATTACAGGTGCCTGCCACCACACCCAACTAATTTTTGTATTTTTAGCAGAGACGGGATTTCACTGGGTGTGGTGGCTCATGCCTGTAACCCCAGCACTTTAGAAGGCCAAGATGGGCGGATCGCCTGAGGTCAGGAGTTTGAGACCAGCCTGGCCAACACGGTGAAACCCTGTCTCTACAACAGTTTTAAAAAGCAATTTATTATAGAGACAATACCCTCAATCACAATCAGATTTGTCCAGAATTTCTTAGCTCAAATGAGTAGATTTGAATTACCACTCGTGCACTAACGGTAGACATTGCAAATGAATAATTAACTGCTCTTCTGAGTGGAGGAGGAAAAATATCAATTCTTCTGAGTTCTCAACTGAGGTCTTTGTAACAAAAGATCAATTAACAAGAGAAAAACATACACATTTATTTCATATACGTTTTACATGATGCAGGAGCCTTCATAAGAAAGTGAGGACCCAAAGAAGTGGTTAAACCTGAATGTTACTACAAGAGGTTTGATGAAGAGTGGAGAGTTGTGAAGAAATAAGACAAGACAAAGGGGAAGTGAATGAGGGCAATTATAAAGTGGGGGGAACTTGAAGGCCTCTTTGTTTACATTCCTCCATGTGTCCCTTTGTCTTTGGCGGTAAGGATGCTCCTTTTCTCCAGGTAAAGGAAGGGTACCTCTCACATGAGGGTCTTATGATGTGTTTCTGGGAATGGTCAGAAAGTCCTTCCGGCACAAGACATTTCTGAAATTCCTTTAACTTAAAATATTCAACATGCTAAGGTGCAATATTTTGAGGTAGCATGTCCTGAACCCTGCCATCTGCTAGGATTAAATATAGATTCATGATCTTTAACAGAAAATGCAGCCACTACCAATCAGAATCTTCAGTTAAGATACAACATGTTATCCTTTCCTTAGTCCTTCCTCAGTTTAATATCAAACATTTATTTTATTTAAACATCTAGGTAATAAGCAACATTCTCCATTTTACATCTATGACAGCAGTTTCAGGGAATACACATTTGACTTTGCAGTCTTTAAAAATTTGTGGGGTTTTGTTTTTTTTTATTTTTGTTTTTCCTAATGAAGATGAATAAAGTGGGAGGAAGTTCAGTCCTGAGTATTACAGCTTTAAAAGATGTCAACATTTCAGATGATAGCTTAGAAGCTGTAGCAGCAAAGAGACCACCTATGAGGAAAATAGAGATAATTACAAACAACAATCACAGCTGTTAACAACAGCACTCATAACACATTCTCAGCATGAAAAAATTGTAACTAATGCATCAGTTGTTTAGTCATACGCAGTCACTGTGCTGGATCAAGCATAGACAATGTATAGACAAAGCCAACACTGAAATCATAAGAGGTCAGAATTATAGTCCATAATTTACATTGCATGAGAAGTTTTTAATCATTTCAGAATTAAGGCCCACAGGCTTAACTTATTTTGCATAAGAAATATATTATCCAAAGGTTACATATCAATCAACTCTGCAAAGTTTCTTACCATACTTTAACATTTCCTATAGATGGCACTTGAATCATTATGCTTATTTATTCTCAACTGCATAAAGAACCACCCTTCACTGCAGAATATTGTGCTCTGCATTCTGTGGTTCCAAAGCCATTTAGGAAACACTTCATCACTCAAGGACATATGACTTTTAGTAGCCAAGGACTGAATTATGTTGGACTCTTCTCCAGAAAACTAATTATGATTTATTTAAGAATATTAATTTTTCCTGTAAAGTATATTTATTATTGGGATTGTTTTGTACATGTCTGTTTCCCTCTAATTTCTTTTGCATTACTTTTTTACCAAGCCCACAGGATAACCAGCAACCATGACAAATCAAGTAATATAAAAAATAAGCCATTTATAAAAATAATAATTGCATAAGTCCAAGAGATTAATTCAAGTCCTGACAAAATCACGTATAATTTAAACAAATATTCTTCATACTACTTCAAAATAACCAGCATAATCAGAATATGTTAAAATTTAGATATAAGGTAGAGTTAGACAGGATTGCCATTGCCTCTTCACTTTGTGTTCCAAATCTGAAAATCCTGTTAACATAAATTATATGCATTTGAAATGTTGATTGGCACCAAAAAAGGTGCCTGTTCCTGGCAAAGTGTTAGTATATAATGTGTTTGCTTGAGGTACTCTGAACTGCAGAAAAATACTGATGAATTTAGTTTCTGTTTGAAGTGAATATGGGTTATCTTATGTGTAGTGAGATTTAGTTGGAGGTATCTAGTTGAGAGAAAAAAGCATACGGATTAGTGCAGCCTTGGCTATAAATGAGCTTGCATGGGGAAATGTATAAAGGAACATCTCCTATCCTAAGTGAAGAGAAAAGCAAATAATGTGTTTAGACTTAGATCACTTAAGGAGAAGGGAGAGATATTAAGGGAATTCCTGTATCATAACTTTTGTTTTCTCTTAGAAGAAAGATGAGGTCAGTTTTAAAACCCATGGTGATTTTTTTCTTAGATGTCTGGAAAGTAGCTCCATTTCTTTTTCCTGCCTTAGTCTGTTGGTTTTTTTTTCCCCCCCCAAATCTATTTTATCTCCTGCTAATGGTGATTTTGGGAGAACTTAGTAGAAAAGCTTAATTTTGTCATAAAACCAGACCCATGGCAATGTGAAGATGTGCACGAGTGGGGTGATGACAGTATAAAAACTGCTTTCTTACTTTGATGCTTTTCCCCATCTTTCATTTGTGACAGTTAGTTGAAGAATTAGGAAGGTTTTGAATATCTCCAAAAATAATAATGCTTTCTACCTATGAAGTATATTAAGTTTTCTTAGCACTGTCACATATAATAAATATTATACTTGATTTGAACACTAATTCTGAAAGTAGAAAGATATTCTTATTATTAAGAAGACAGTAACACTAACAACATCTCACATTTACAGAGCATCTGATAATATGCAAAGTGTTTTCACATGATTTTCTCATTCCAATTTCAAACAAATTATTAGAGTATCAGGACTATTTGCAGTAGAATAAATATGATTAGTTAGTATTCACAAAAGTTGCTCAAGGTCACTTATGACCAAAGAAGTATAAGTTAAAATTATTAAAAAATTTTTTCACCTGTCAAATAACTGAGAGAATGATACATTCAATTTTGTCAAAGGCATGTGCTGGCAAAAAAGATACCGTTATAGGCTGCTGGTAAAGTTATAATTTGTTATACTCTTTCTGGATGACATTTTGGCACTAGAACTTTATTCTGAGGGGAAAAGGGAGATATAAACAAAAGTGTACACGCAAATGAATTCATTACAGAGTTATTTATAATGTGGAATATTGGAAATCACATTTATTTGGGCAAATGTAATTTAAGGTTGTCATCTTGGAACACGCAGAGACCTTGGAAATGGAGGCCCTATTAAAGAAACAAAAGATGGTAGAAGCCTAGGATCAGAGCTGCCTTAATTGTCTGTATTACACGCTCCTACCTTTTATATGAGAACAATAAAACGCTTGTGTAAGGCACTGCACTATTCTTTTAGGACTCTGTTGCTACAGCAAGATCCAATTCTAACTGGCATATTTATATTTGTTTGTTTATGTATATGTGAATGAATATATTTAATATTTTAAAAGTTGTGTTTTGGGAAATCTCTCAGTGCTTTTATTATAAACATAGAAAGAGTGTTACCAGATAAATTACAGGGATGGGCCAGGGTCGGTGGCTCACGCCTTTAATCTCAGCACTTTGGGAGGCTGAGGCGGGCAGATCACAAAATCAAGAGATCGAGACCATCCTGGCCAACATGGTGAAACCCCGTCTCTATTAACAATACAAAAATCAGCTGGGCGTGGTGGCATGCGTCCAGCTACTCCAGAGGCTGAGGCAGGAAAATCGCTTGGACCTGGGAGGAGGAGGTTGCAGTGAGCCGAGGTTGTGCCACTGCATTCCGGCCTGGCAAAAGAGTGAGACTCCATCTCAAAAACAAAAACAAAAAACATAAATAAATAAAAATAAAGATTGCACGGATGAGCCCAAATGATAACAAAATGACTTGGTAGCTCATTGCAGAGCCAACAGATATTAAAAACCTAAAGTTATTTTTAAAACTATTGGAATGTACTTCTCTGATTAAGCTAGTTTAGGTAATATCTTTTATTCTGAATCTAAGACTTGATGATCCTGAGATTTATTTTAGCTTTAGGAATCTATGATTGATGAAACAGCCACGTTTATTGTTTGAAGAAAGTGAGAAAGATGGCGTTAAATATTCCTCAGAGAGAAATCGAAGTTTTAATTATTATAGGACATAATATGAGGGAAAGAGACATTGAACAGTTCAATTCCAAGCCTAAGACATTTTCGCTGAATATTTTAAAATAGAATAGTGTGCTTAGTCAATTAGGACGCTCTTGGTGTTGGTTTTCACTGTGCAAAATTTTGACCACCCAAGTTATTATAATGCTTCCAAATTAATAAAGAGAAAACTTTCTTTTAAGTATTGAGTAATGTTCCCTTTTGGCTTCCACTTAAAACTGATGCTACAAAAACCATGTAACATTTTTCACTAGTCTACTATGAATGCATATTTTGTAGTATAAATTAAAGGCCATCCTCACAGTTACTGAAATCTGCAAAGTTAAATTCAATGTATTGGGCTATAGAAAATTCCCAGATTTCTTCTCTTTTTGCCTTATAACAGTGAAGATAGTTGACATTTTAACTATTAACACAGCTTTGCTTAAAGAATAGTGTTTGTCTTCTACTTCAGGTGTCCTCTCTGTCTTCTCAGAAGACATTGTTTCTTTTACGATAATCCTCATACTACTTAATCTTCCTATAGCATCTTATATTATTTAATATTATCTCCTTTCTCCCTCCCTTTGTCCCTTCTTTCTTTTTTCCTTTTTAGTTTTTGAGATCAAAGTGTTGGTGCTACTACAGATAAAAACAATGGGAGACTGTGGCTTAATTTGAGCAGCCAATTGGGCATAAAATACTCCCCAAGAATGCATTTATCTACCTGGACACTGGCAGAGATGAACCTGCAGGGCAGCCTGTTCCTGTTACGGTTACTACACTGTGGGGAGCAGAAATGGCCTCTTTACCTTAAGAGGACTTGGTGGATCCAAAGGAGAGCTCTTCGCTTCTGAAAACTCTCTCAGCCCTTGGTTTCTGTCTCTGAACATCTTGTCTATCTAGTTTCTTTTTTCATTGCCGCCTCCTCTTTCTTTAGCTTGCTGTCCCGAGACATGGGCATTCCTGAGGTTCAGTTTTCTTCTTTATACCCTCTCCCTTAGGGGTCATTTTCTTCATTTGTAGTTCACCTATTAACTCTATGAGGGCAGGCACCAGATATATTTCTCCAGCCCCAGATTCTGAGCTCCTCACTGGACATCAGTTCACAAAACTTGTTTTCAAAATTAAATGCATTCTTTTTTCTCTTATAAAAACATCTCTTTGATCTCCCCCCCCCCCCTTTTTTTTCCTACTGTATCACCACCGCTTTCCAGCCACCCAGACCCAGAAAGTCTGATATCCTCTACTTTAATCAGGCATTCCTTTGCCATGTCTCCTGAATCCATCCCTTCCTTTCCATTCCCATTGATAGATACTGCGCCAGCTCCATCCGCTGTGAGATCAGTCAATTGCACTGAATCTGAAAGGGCCACACATAGATTAGCTTATACTGCCTGTGCTTTCAGTTTGTCCTTCTTCCAGTTCACCCTGCATCCATCAATCTTCTTTAAGGTTAATCTCCCTCACGTTAGAGATTAAATCCCTTTCTTCTGCATATGAGGGCTCACACAATTTACCTTTTATAAATCTTTTGAGCTAATCTCCTTTTCTCACACAAACCTTTTAATCCAATCCAACTTATCTAATCACTATTCCTTTAATGTTGTTTTCCTCCATGTCTTTGCTCACTTAGTTTTCCCTACCCAGGGGGTCTTCAACACATTTCTCTATCAAAATCCCACTCCTTTGTGGCCCAAATTAAATTTTACCACTCTTTGCATGCTTCTCTCAACTTAAAATTCTGAATGTTTCCTTTTAAACCCAACAATGAGTTTTTATAGCACTTTTTGTTAGTAATCAGTTTTATGTTTCATGGTATTTTTGCTTTTATATCTTTCAATGTCTTGTTTCTAGTTAGATTATAAGCTACTTGAGAAAAAGAAGTTTATTTATATCTTATTCACCATATGGAATTATCAATGGTTAGCTGGAGATTTTCTTCTATTATAAAACTTTTTCACCTCTCACTTAAGGTCATCTTCTGTTTGGAAACTTTTCACCTTCCTCTGAGGCTGTTTTCTATTATATAACTTTTCACCTTCCTTTGCTCCTTTGCTTCCTTTGCATGAGTGATGAATACTTCTGAATTTTATTATTCAGTATCAGTACCTAAATAATGGGAATTGAATTTTTCTTGATATTATATGTACTTAGGTTTTTCCCCACTTGGGGTGCCAATGCTTGTTTCAGTTCATTATTGCTTTTATTTTTCATTATATTTTTTATTTTACTTTAAATTTTCATATAGTAATTGTACATATTTAAGGGGTACATAGTGATGTTTGGATATTTTTAAGGTGTGATGACCAGACTAGGGTAATTAGCTTGTCCATCATCTCAAACATTGATCATTTCTTTATGTTGGGAACATTCAATATGCTCCTTTTAGTTATTTGAAATTACATAATATATAATTACATATTATATTGTTAATAAGCTAACCATATAACATATAGGATATAGTTATCCTATATATAATAAAATATATAGGACTATATAACTATATAGGACTATATAACTGTATATAGTTATACTATATATAATATAACTATATCCTATATAATTAACTATAATATATAGTTAGACATAACTATATATCATATATAGTTACAAGTCCATATCTCATATGCAGTATATATATAATATATGTCTGTCTATAAAATATATAGTTAATTATATAGGATAAGTAACCGTAGTTATCCTATGGTGCTATAGAACACTAGAATTTATTCTCTTATTTAACTGTAATTTTACATCCTTTAATAAATCTCTTTATATACCATCATCCTATTCCACCCTTGAAGGACTCTTAGGGTCTTTAGGGTTCTAAGGCTCTATTTATCTTTGGTAAATAATATTATCATGCATAAAAATAATCAACCCCAGAAAATCAGCAAAACAAATTTCCTCCTTGTTTAACCACATGCAAAATTCCCAGATTTAAACTATGTCTGCTCCATAAGAAGATTATTCTGTTACAATCTTTAAAACTTTAAAGAAGTTTCCAAGATTAAAAGTAGCACATAGCCAACCCAGGATCCAGCAAAACTAAGAGAAATATTTTTCCCAAAAAGATAGTGTGGTTATCTTGAGTCTGGGAAATGATCTCCACAATGCCCCCCATAAAGTGATGTGTGTTACAAGTAGGCTAATAGCAGATTCCCTTTCAGCTTTGCAAACAATGTTTGGAAACTGGCAGTAAGAAAACCAGTACAGTAAAAACAGTTGCTTAATTACAGAAGCCACATTGCTTACATTTCAGCATGAAGTCAAATTTTGTTTGAATCCATGGAATTCATGTTGTTCTAAAAAGCGGCTCAAAAATAAATGAATAAATAAATAAATAAATAAATAAATAAATAAATAAGCAGTTTACATAATTTGCAGTACTTACGCTATTCTTTTGCAAAAGAGCACCATGGGAGAGCATGACCAGCAAGTGATACAGTTGCCGACAGAGAAAGCCCTGTGTTCTCAAATGTGAAGTAATTTTGACTTTTATATATTGAAAGCAGCATTGAGTGGCAGCCAATTCAGAGTTGTAAAGATCTATAGAATTCTCTTTAAAATAATTTTTATTGATTCATCTGTAAGCAGAAGTATGAGAATCCAATTTTCCATAAACTGCTTTTACCAGATATTTGTGACAATATTCCACCAGAAATGCCTCTCTTCCCTATCTCTTCCCAGATGACTGCAGCATATAGAAAATCCAAGCTTAAGTCAATTAAAATGTAACTAACCACACGTTTTCCAGTAGCAGACAAATGTGGATTCAAGTCCACTCTTAAATTATAACACAACCTTCTAGCACATACTCAGCTCTGGTTAATTGATAAACATCATCTCATAAATAGCAAAGAGGGGCTCTCTGAAGTAGATGTATCTGGGTTAAAATACTGGATGTATGAATCACCCTTACAATTGTGATGGTGACCTAGGAAAAATATCAGTCTCTAATTCTGGGAACTTAAGATATTTGCTTGAAGAGCAATTTTGACATCCAGATTTCATTTTCAGGACTCAACAAGACATTTCTGTAATACATCAAATCCAAGTCTGAAATCGTTTCTGCAGCTGTTTATGGCTGCTGTCTCAGCCAGTCCAAGTGGAGGTTAAAGTTGATACTTCCATGTAGCTTCCTATTCTGAAGTCGGGCAGTCTTCTGCTCTTTGGCAGTCTGTGATTTGTTAAGGACCTCAGTGTATTGCTTGCAATCTGTATCTTGATTGCTAAGGTTTTCAGACTTTGTTTTTAAAAAAACTTTGGATTATTTTATTTGCAAGTACTAGTTTTAATTGATCATGTTCATCATATGTTTAGAAATTTAAGAGACAGTATCTGGTTAGATGCTTGAGATATTGCTGAGCAAAAGGCAAAAATCAAATGTTTAAGTAAATAAGTGAAATGTCTGCATCCTGTAAGTGAGCTTCTTAAACATAAAGACTGAGAGTCATTGTGTCAGGTACTTTACTGAAGTTATATCACATATCTGTCATGATGAGCATAAAACAGGGGTAAGTAGACCATGTCATGGACATCTGGTACGTTTTGAATTGCCTTCATCTTTTTCTTCCTGAAACTACCCATCCAAATAATTCCAGTGGTATATTCTATAATTGTGTCTTCATCTCCTTTTGACATAAATCAAATTCACCAATCTATATCTAATTCCACTATCAGAGTTATTGTCTCAAGGGTGAGCAGAACTCAAGAAATGCCATTCAGAATCCATTTTGGAGATTTGTCTGACTTTTGAGGGAGAGACACAGGGCCTTTTTAACTGGATCGTCTAGTATCATGGGTACATATACCTGGAATGGCAAGGGCCCATCTTTGCTGCTCCATGGGGAGAATCCTCCTGTAAACAAAGCCAACCCAGAGGAGAGTAGAGCCAATAAATTATGTTAATCCACACATTCTTTCTTTTTTTTTTTTTTTTTTTTTCTTAGAGCCAACTTTATTAGAGTTTCTGGCATTTACAATCAGAAGAACTCTAACTAATATTTCTTTCTAATTGTACACACATGAGATCATCTGAGTTGCCCAAATACACACAGCAAGTAGGTGGTAGGCCTAGGATTTGAACACAGGTTTCTTTGATTCCAGAACATTGGTGATATAATGCCCCTGAGGGAAGCATGGGAAGTGTTGGAACTAGTCTGTTATTTAAACATCAAGATAACCTTGGACTATGATTCCAAATTGTGCAAACCATTTTCTTCCCAAGAAGTTTTTGTATGCCCCTGAAATGATAAGGGGAGGATATGGCCCAACAGATTCTAGCACATACCTTTTTTGTTGTTGTTAAGACAATCTTGAAGAATGCTTGCTTATCTTAAACTGAGGCAAGTGAGAATATTTCATGGAAATTGTCTTTTTCCTTCTATCAGTGCTGGCTTGTATGTATTATAAATCCTGATGTTTACAGTTGTACAAATAGTCAATGTAATTTAATATCAGTTTATGAGGAATGCTGAGAAAATCCCTTGATTTTCATCACCAACCTTTCCTAAAGTGGACCTTCCTGATATGTACTTTCACAAGTCAAACAGGGACTGTTTTTCCTCTCTGGTCCCTGCTGTGTTTTGATGACCCAGATGGTAAGAGGTCGCTGCTTGGAAGGCACAGATAACTGTAACAAGGGAAAGCTGCTTCTTTGATGTACCAGACATTTAGTGAGGTCTAATAGTGTGCTAAATATTCGTGGCCCACTACATATATCACCTTTGATAAGAATTCTTTTCAAACCAGGATATTCCAAAATTTGTTCTAATATGTTGAAAAAGAAGTTACAATGTTGAAACAGAAGGTACAGTTTTTAGTTGTAAAGATGACCACCTTCATTTCGTACTCAAATTTAAATCTCTTAACAAACATTTATGAGGATAGATTTGCAGGTGTCTAATAATTGAAGTGTTTCAGATTTAATGGACACAATGAGAATTTGTGAACGGTAGATGGGTCTCACAGTTGTTCAAGTTTTTGTTTTATTTTTTGGATCTTTTGTTTACTTCAAAGCAGAAAGGAAACCATTACGATACTGATACCAAGAGTTAGGATTCAAATATTCAACACTTACTAGAGCAGGCATTTTAAACTCAGTTTATCTAAGTTCCAGTACAGAGGCTGAGTTTAAAATCCTATCAAAATGACTTTAAAGTGTGTTTGTATTGCCTGCTATCCAATTATATTTAGTTTTTAAATGAAAGACTCTATCTCTATTGTTAGAAAATCTAGTGTTTTGGGATTATGAAAAATTAGCAGATATCTCTAGTTTAGTATCAATTTTTAAAGGCTTTTTAGAAGCAATAGTATATTATAAAATGCAAATTAGAAAGTTAAATATGGTGAGTTGCCTAGGTGTTAGCCTCTGCTGCCTCCTGAAACTAAAATAAAATGACAGTAAAGGTACTTTTTAAGGTTATAAATAAGCAAAGACTAAAACATTGGAAGAGGAGACATCAGCAATGAAATGCTGGAAACTGGAGAACAAATGGAAGAGTGGTAATTGACTTAGCAGATCCTAGAAAGCCAAGTCCTAATCAGACACGGGAAGCAAAACACTAGTACTAAGCAAACTGATTTACACCAGGAGACCTCCAAAGGGCTTGAGAATTGCTGACACTAGACACTGCTGGAAGTGGAGATGAAGGTAAACTAAAAACAGTGTTTTTTAAGAAAGTTAGTCCTCCAGGGCTCTCCTCTACTCTGTGCAGCCCAGCATTGCTCCTGCTCATTGCTGGTGGGTTGTTCCTGAGAAGAGAGAAGGTCTCACTTCTAGAACAGAATGCCTCACTGTAGGCGGAATGAAAGTGAAGATTTGTGTGCTCTATGTTGACTCTCCAATTCCTAGATGTTATGATATTTTCAAGCAGGAGAGCAAAGAGCAAAGGAACCATCTCTGGAGAATCTCACTGGACCCTGAAGTAAAGATACTGAGTGTCCTTAATGGATTAATGTAGGCAAACAATGAAAGAATACTCATGCAACATTCATCTTCCTCCACCACATGTAAATCTTCTTATCAACAGTTTGTGGCACACACACACACACACACACACACATTCGAACAAAGAATTAATAACGACCACTTATGGCATAGAGGTTATAAAATTACATTTCAATTATTTATGTATTCTTTGAAAAAAGTTTAAAGCTTGTATTACCTTTATTTTTATTTTTAACTTGGTAATTTTTATGAAAGTTATACATGAACATAAGTTAGAATAAATAGCTCTTGTTTCAAAAAACAGCATGCCTCTGTCCTCCCATGTGTCATGCTTCCTGGTGTCCAGAAGCAACCTCTTTCAAATCCTTTAACAACTTTTTTATTAATTTCTATTAATTTGAGTAATTTGCTTCAATTGCTTCTTCTTGACCATTGAGTTTAAAACACTATTGACTTTTCACTGTGAGGAGGAGGTTACCATCACATCCATTCATACTTTCCATCTTTCACTTGCTCAGTATAACCAAATCATAATTTTTATTACATCAACAGTCATTTCTCAGTTGTGGTATACTATGTCATATACTAAGATAACTTTTCTTTTCTGCAAATTTGGTTGACACTGTTACCATAACCTTTTTTATTTTTTAGATGGAGTTGTCACTCTGTTGATGGGCTGGAGTGCAGAGTGATCTCGGCTCACTGCAACCTCTGCCTCCCAGGTTCAAGCGATTCTCTTGCCTCAACCTCCTGAGTAGCTGGGACTATGGGCGCCCGCCACCATGCCTCCCAGCTAGTTTTTGTATTTTTAGTAGAGACGGAGTTTCACCATGTTGGCCTCAATCTTGTGGTCTCGATCTTGTGACCTCATGATCTGTCCACCCTTGGCCTCTTGTGACCAAGGTGATCTTGATGGTCTCGATCTTGTGACCTCATGATCTGTCCCCCCTTGGCCTCCTAAAGTGCCAACTAATAAACATTTTATTTCTATATTCCCCCACCTGTTTCTTAAGTCTTCTCTAAATTAACTCAAACATGTCAGATATTTCAATACATTTTGGCGAAAAAGTTTCTCATAGAGTAAGGATGTGTTTTAATAAAAAGTACTCTTTTGAACTTCTTTCTGGGGATTCTTGTCACTTCTGTCTTATGTTATACATCTTTTCCATTTTATCAATATGTAAATATAGTAGTCAAAATAATAACTCGATGAACTATTGATTCTCTTTACTAATAAAGGTTTATCTAACAGTGCAATCTTCAGATGCGTGTTCTAGAGTGTTTTATTCTTCTTAATTTATTTAGAAATTCCAGTGAAAGGTTCAGATAAATCATTTTGGAAAAATTAGATTAAACCAGAATCTTTTTAACAGAGACAAGAATGTGAACACAGGAAACACACATTGGGGGAAATCTTTACCATTTAACATAACAATAAAATTGTTCAACACAACTTATTCATTGATTCAAGTATTGTCATTGTACATGCTGTAACAGAGCAATGAGCTATAACAAGAGTTTTTAGACAATCTATGTGTTTTAGATTATAAATAGAAATATCAACTCATCTGAGGAGTACTCACCTCTGTAAGAAATGGTTCATATTAATAACCATATTCAGATTTATTGGCATTTTGTGATTCAGTTTTCAGGCTAAAAATATATTTTCTTTTCTTTGTCAAAACATATGCCTGTGTATTTATACTTAGTCCTGAGTAGAAAAAAAATAATATGGAAAATACCACAATTTAAATATTATAATCTTCTTTAAAGGAAGTTTTATTCTTTGGGAAAAGTTGCATTTTTGTGCTTGATACAATGAATTAATCTTTAGTTCCTCTTACTTCTGCATAAATGGCTATCTGATTGCTTATATATTCAGAGTAGACATTCCTAATTTAAAATACAGAACCTAATCATTCTATTTTCCTTGCTTTGGAGGCCTTGCTTTACCAGCTAACCATTCATCAGAGGACTTTAAATTGCTGTAGGCAAGCAGAAAAGGATTTCCTTCTTTACATTTTCTTAGTATATTTTCACAGAAAAGAAAATTAATAGATGTGTAAAAATTCCCTGAGAACTTTTGCGGCCACTGCAATTTAGAGATGTTATTGAATTGGTTTAAAAAGTATGAAATAAGAGAAACAAAAATATTAGGTTAAGAAAGCTGAAGTTTGGTTTTTTAAAAATATTTCTGTGATAAGCAAGAAAAAATTAAGGTTTCGGCTGCCAACCATAAAGCTTCAAAGCATACAGCTCAGCAAAGACTGACGTATTCACATACACCATATCACGAACACAAATGTTAGATGATGGTGGAAAATGCAGCCACCAATCTCGTATTTTTTTTGTTTTTGTTTTCGTTTTGAGACAGGATCTTGCTCTGTCAACCTGGCTGGAGCACAGTGATGCAAACACGGCCCACTGCAGCCTCGACCTCCTGGACTCAGGCAATCTTCCCACCTCAGCCTCCTGAGAAGCTGGGACTATAGGCATACACCACCATGCCTGACTAATACTTGGCTTTTAAAAAATTTTTTTTTTTAATTTTTATTTTTTTAGAGACAGGGTTTCACCATGTTGCCCAGGCTGGTCTGAAATTCCTGGGCTTAAATTATCCTCCTGCCTCAGCCTCCCAAAGTGTTGGGATTGTAGGTGTGAGCAACTGCGTCCTGTCAGATCTCATTCTTAATAAAAGACAAGTAAGTTAAAATTGTAATGAAAAACTGTTTACAGTATCAGGTTGGCAAAGATAAAAAGGTTTGATAATATACTGAGAGCAAGTGTATGGGAAAAACAGAATTCTCTACTTACACACTATTGCTGGAAATGTAAACGGTGGAAACTCCATTGAAGGCAACTTGGCAATATTTGCCAAAATTAGAAGTGCTCATACTCTTGGCCTAGAACTATATTTTCAAAACTGTATCCTACAGAAAACGTGCATTTAAATGTGCAAGGATATTCATTGTGACTTTTTCTTTTTTTGCAAATAAAATAATTAATAAACCAGAGAATACATTAACTGTCTTATCAATAGACTGCTGGTGGAATACTCTGCTAGATAAGTAAACTATGGTAAATTTATAATAGGAAAAAAATTATACCATACACAACAGGTATTAATAAGGGCAAGAGCGTGTGTAAAGATGGAGAGCTGCCTTTTGAATTTCTTTTTCCCTTGAACTTTTTATTTTAAAGGGTTTACAGAATGCTTCAGAAAGACTATACAAACCTGGTTACACATTTTTGTCTTGGGAAGGGAGGCTTGAGGAGGTCTAAGATAATCTATTTCTATATACCTTTTAATATTGTGGGGAAAAAATGATCATGCCAAGTACAGCATTTTCTACCAGGTTAAAACTTAAAAGAATAAAACAGCAAGTACAGTTTAATGGGTTCACATTCCTACCGACAACTGCAGCTTTAACCTATCACCAATACCCCTAAATGTCCAATGACAGGCTCTATATCTGAAGGAAAATTGGAAAACAATTGGAATGGAACAAAGATTGTGACATAAGTAACATTAGAAATAGTAGTATTACCTCACGTTTGCTTGAACACTTGTGATGTATCAGCAGGCTGGGGCGTGGTGGCTCACGTAATCCCAGCACTGAGGCCGGGGCGGGTGAATGACCTGAGGGTCAGGAGTTAGAGACCAGCCCTGGCCAATACGGTGAAACCCCTATCTCTCTACTAAAACTAAAAAATTAGCCCAGTATGGTGGCACATGCACTGTAATCCCTGCTACTTGGGAGGCTAAGGAGTAGGAGAATAGCTTCCAGACCAAGGAGAAGTGAAAATTACAGTAGGCTGAGATCATGCCATTGCACTTTAGGAACAAAGAGAGAAACTCTGTCTCAAAAAAGAAAAAAAACCCTAGGTCAGACTGATTTCTGGAGTTCCTCAGGTGCAGTGCAAGCGAGGTACATGCAGATGAGAATCCCTCTATCCTGGGCAGCTTTTCTGAGCCTTTGGGGACAGACTCAGAATGAATCCTGGGCTTCTACCACCTGTGTTTTCTATATGTAAGTAATAAACCTGCATCACGTAACTTGTGATGTGTGTGGGATTCTGTCACCGGCCTCAAGATGGCTGGTAACCAGTGTACAGTGAGCCTGCTTCACAGACGTGTGCTAAAGTCTGCTCCTATGACTGTAATTTTTTGTGGTGTTTGGGAATTTTTAATGCATCTTTAGTTGTATATATTTCATAGACTTTATTTGTTGGTTCGGCAGTTACCAAACAGATGTTTCCTTTCTTATGAAATCAGGAGTTGGTATACGCATTTTACTTGTATTAACCTTCTTAAGCCTCACAACTGTCCTGGGAGATTCCAAGGTGATTTGTCAGTGACCACCAGTTTTATGAACAGGAGTGGGCTGGGGAGACAGGTTGGGAACCTCTCTAAGATCACAGTTATTCAGTGACTATGGAACCTGTTAACTACAAAAGAAACGGCACTATAGAAACTGAGAGAGCTTACCATAGCATGCTTCTGTCGCGCCTCGCAGCTGCTTATTCCCCAACACAATAAAATATATTTCTCTGTATTCCATACAAAAAGGGAGACCTGTTTGGCTCACTATTTTGATTGTAGACCTTTTCAAAGACTGTGTGGGTGTTATTAAACCTGTTTACTTCTTCAGAAATTAGAAGACAAAAACAAAGAAATAGGTAGAAGGAATATATCAGACAAATACCAACTAGAAAGATACTGAAACTATCATGGCCAGTTAGAGAGCACAATACAGAAATGATGTGGGAGATGTTTTAAAGATGTTGTGAGATTAAGTTTCACAGTGAAATGTCATTGCTGTTGGATCTGTATCCCCAAAGGCTCAGAAAAGCTGCCCAGGATAGAGGGATTCTCATCTGCATGTACCTCGCTAGCACTGCAGCTGAGGAACCCCAGAAATCAGTCTGACCTAGGGTTTTTTTTCATTTTTGAGACAGAGTTTCTCTCTTGTTCCCCAGTGCAATGGCATGATCTCAGCTCACTGCAATTTCCGCCTCCTTGGTTCAAGTTATTCTCCTACCTTAGCCTCCCAAGTAGCAGGGATTACAGGCATGTGCCACCATACCGGGCTAATTTTTGTATTTTTAGTAGAGATAGGGTTTCACCGTGTTGGCCAGGCTGGTCTCGAACTCCTGACCTCAGGTCATTCACCTGCCTCGGCCTCCCAAAGTGCTGGGATTACGTGAGCCACCACGCCCAGCCTGATGTAGGTTTTATAACCTGAGGGCTAATGACACACTGAATTAAATCAGTGAAGGATATCCTGTTTCTAGGGGTCCCTGGAACACAGCCTGGGCTATTCTGGTCAGTACCCCCGATTTCAGAGTTTTGCATTCTCAGCAAATTCTACATTTATTATTGAGAACTACAAGTGGGGAAGGGAGGACAACTGAGTAAGACCAAGGTCACCTGGAGAACTGTCCTGCAACATCTCCATCTGTCTCTGTTACATCAAATAGATCAATAACGATAACAACAATGACATCAATAATAATAAAGAAATAAAAATGTCTTGGTCTGATTTTTGTTTCTTATAACAGAATACTTAAAACTGCATTATTTATAAGAAATATATATTTTTTCTGCTTTGAGTAGGGAATATTTCTGTATTTCTTGTTTGGTTATAATGGTCAAATAGGCAAATTGCTGGTTTTTCAGTGCTTGGCTATTCACTGTGCAGCATCTCACTGGAACGATTAAAATGGTACAGAAAAGTCAGAGCAGTGGAACCAAAGCTGGGGATTTCTTGAGAACCAGTGAAGATACTTAGCAGTTTGAACTAAATAGACCTTGGCCATATGTAGGCCAATAACCATGCATTAAATATATTTCGACTTTTCATGAAATCTCTCTTGGGTGTCTTTTTTCTTCTATTTTCAAAGACACAAAAAGAAAGAGGCAGTGTCATTAAGCATAAATTATCTTAAGCATAAATTATCTCATCTCAGAGATGAGATGATGTAGGTCAAGGTCCAGCACCCTGGAAAGATGGAGTCTAGTGTAGCAATTTTCCTAACTTCCTCCATGTCTTCTAGCTCAGGTAAGCTACTTCCTTCTAGTTCTGATATATGCTATAAATGTATAGCCTGTGTATATATTTGACAACCTATAGCAAACCTTGTTTTAGAATGGTAGGGAGAGAATACAGTAGGTAAATCTAACCATCCCTTTTTGCGCAAGACCCTCTGTCCATATCTGTACTTCAAGAGTCCTTTTAGAGTTGGAAATCAATTGAGTGGAATTCTAGTACTGTCTCTTTTTCAAGAAGACAAAAAATCTTCATGACATCAGAGGATCTGGAATTTATTTGTGGCCACAGAGGCAATCCTTTTCATGCAATGAATGAACTAGCTAATAATACCCAGCCTTGAGCATATTATCTCTGGCTGAATCCCTCTTTTTGTCCAGTTGTATACCACAGAGTATTCATTACTGAGAAATGCATTTGCTTGTCGAGTGATTCTCTCCTTGTGCAATTGTTTTGTTGTTTGGATTTTGAGGTCTAAGGTTTGGTCTGAAGGAGACTTGGGTTATTACTAAGCTCATTACCAAGATGTGGAGGAAAGATCTCAGTTCAAGTTAAATTGCATATGTTTGCCCACAAATTCACATTTGTATTAGCATCTTAGCCTGCCTTCTAAGAAATGAAATTTATTTCTCACAGTGAAGGCTGGAAGTCCATTGTCATTGGGGCACAGTAAGAGCCTTCTTGCTTGTTGGAACTCTACAGAGTCCTGAGGTTGCATACCTCACATGGCAAGGAGAATGAGTATGCTAACATGCTAACTCAGATCCCTCTTCTTTTTATACAATTACCAGTCCCATTACCTGATAACCCATTAAGCTGTGAATGGATTAAGTCATTCATGAGGGCAGAGCCCTCATGACCCAGTGCTTCTTAAATAGTCCACATCTCTCAACACTATCACATTGGGAATTACATTTCAACATGAATTTTGGAGGGAAGAAACATTTAAACCATACAAAATGGAAAAATAAATCAAAATAAAATAAACCTCCTTAGCTTTGCTCAGTGGCAATATTATGACCACGAGCTCCATCTGAGGCATGATTACTGCTAATTGAAAACTTTTCCCAATGCAACTATTGAAATATAGTTTGGATTGGCATTTTTTGGACAGTCTGTATGGAAACTAAACTTTGTTAGTAAGAAAATAAAAATTAATGATAAAAAAAACTGCTGACTTAAGTTGATTTATACTTCTGTATCTCATAAAATTGGAATATACATTTATTAAAATTTGTAGCAGTCTAGGAATTCTGACGCTAAGGTAACAGGTAGAGTTTTCTTCCCTATACACCTCCTTGATGCTAGAATAGGGTAATTTATAAGGCAAGAATAAGATCTGAATACATAATAGAAATTGTTTTTAGATGTAAGCACCAGTAGCATTTTAAGTGAGGCAGATAAAATAGGCTGCTAATAAAGTAACTGGAGTTGTGTCATAAGATACTGTCAATCTTAGAAGTAGAAAGCTGTGCTTGTCTTGTATCTCTTTCACCCTGATGCTGGATCAGGAAGAGTAGAATTTCTTAAATGTCTTCCTCTTACAAGAAGGGCCTGAGAAAACCATCAAAGGGGACCAAATGACTGGCAGCCCAGGCCAGAGTCCATGCTAAAGCAGCAGTGACATGCAGAGGCATAGATGGCCATCGAGGGAAATATCTCATTTAAATATTTATTGATACTAGGGTTTCCTCTGTGAACTATCCAGTGGGATCCTTAGAAGCATTTTAAAATTAGTTTTCTTATCTTTTACTTATTGGCTTGCAAAAGCTCTTCATAAATTAACTATTTTAGGCATTTGAATAATTTTTTTTTTTATTTTGGGTGTAATGTTTTTTGTAAACAAAAAAGCCTACAATTTTGTTTGTTTGTTTTGAGATGGAGTCTTGCTCTGTCGCCCAGGCTGGAGTGCAGTGGCGTGATCTTGGCTCACTGCAACCTCCACCTCCCTGGTTCAAGCGATTCTTCTGCCTTAGCCTCCCAACAGATGTTTTTATTTGGTACGGTGAAACATGTTTATCTCCTTTATGGCTTTTGGGTTCCTGCTAAGCAAAACTTAACAATTTCTAAATGCAACATTTCCTTCAAAATTGGAAATTTAAACTTATATACTAGTAGCTCACCTTACTACTTCTTAGTTGTTTTAATTATTACGTTGATTTCTCTTTAATCTCTTGCGTCTGTTTCTCGCCTTAACTTTGGAGATAATCCTTCACCAAAAGTTCAGTTTTGGAAATACTCTCAGTGACTCTTCTCTTTTTTGGTACACTACTTGGGTGGTTCTTCATTACTTCCTATTTTCTCTTTAGCTCTCTATGTTTTGCTGCCTGTGATCTGCTCAACACTCATTTCCTAAAACCCGGCCCCCAGGAAGAAATAACCACAATTGCCTTGATCAATAACAAGACACAGAATGTTTTCATTTCTGTGTCAGATTTTGCTTTTCCCAATTACCATTTATAATTTCAAAATATTCACTATCTAAGCAACATAGGAGTAAATACACTTACATTTACATTTCCCTATATTTCTCTCCTCCTCTGGGACCTTAACATGCCGCTACTCTTCACTGACTCACATCCCTCAGTTGATCTCTTTAAGTGGCACCTGTCACCCCAAGAGGGTAGTGAGGGCTGCCTCTGCTCCTTAGCTCATATTGTACCCCAGTGCTCTTTGGAACTGTCTGGCAAGGACTCTGTTCTCTCTCACTTACCTAGTAGGTGTGCATTTATTTGTTGGTGACCACCTTGAATCTTCATGGTACCAGTGATTTGAGGTGGTCTGGCAGAGTGGATGATAAAGTCTTTTTACTCTTTGTATTACACTCTTTCAATGGAGTTCAAAAGTTGAGTTATTTAGGCCCAATGAGACACTGAGTTCAGTTAGATTAGATTCCTCAAAAGTCAGACTCTGGGGCAAGAATGTGGGAGCAGGTGGTTTATTTGTGAAGTGTTTGCAGGAAGCAAAAGTAAAGGAGTGGAGAGAGAGAGAGGAGGAGGAAGCACCAACAAAGGTGTATTAAACACTGTGTGTATGGAGGAACAGTGGTTCCATCCTACCAGGAACTCTCTGAAATATTGGTTAGAATACGACTCGGAATTCTCCTACTGGGTGTCTGGGAAGGTTGGGTATTTATCCACTGACTCTCATATCTCACTTGTTAAAGGATGTCCCTGGGGGTTAAATCTCCAGCATTTTGGGGCCATCCCATAGCACTGAACGAGCTCCCACGACTCTGCAGAAAGCCCCAAGACTGAAAAACAGAGACATGTAGGCTCTGAAAGGCTGTCGGACATGCACGGGAATGTCCACGATGGGCTGTCAGCATGCATGGGAATGTCCACCATGGTTGTTGGTGAATGAAGCAGCACACTGACAGCACCTGACTTTGAGAAACTGAAATTTCATTTTGCAATTATAGCCCCCTTGCTGCATTTACGTGAATACATGTTCCATTGTATTTTCTCTGAGCCAGTGTGAATGCTGGCTGTCTTTTGGGGAACACATTTGCTATCAGCCCACTCCCTACCCTCCTACTCTTCTCCTGCTGATACACTTCTGTCTGGCCTTTCAGTTTTCCAGAACTGTGCGAGTATGTCTGAACCCCAGCAATGTAGACAGGTTCAGTTATTTCCTCGGGGTCCCATTAGGCTTCCATGCACATAGATTTCCCAGTAGTTCCCAAGCTATGGCCTTGACATATCTTAACTCTCAGCAGTGGACACAGCTGTGCTCAAGCTGAGAATCATACTATACAATCTTAAAAATCTGATCTTTTATGTATTTTCTCTTTCCTGACCTCTGCCAACTGGTATTTGACATATTCTATATAAGGTAAAATAAAATGTACTTACAAACAGTTTTTTGCCAGGTTTCCCTAGATACACTTAGCAACCAGCTTCTTAAAACACAGCTTAAGTGCAGACTTAAAGTGACAGCATTTCTTTAAAAAGGACAGACAATTAATTAGTTCTGTCATGTGTAGAATGCCAAATAATTATCTTCTTTTCTTTGCTGCATGCAGTCTCCTCCAATTATTATCTTACAAAGATTTTAGAAGAAATATCTCAAAGAAGTTTGACTTTGGGCAAGTGACATTCTGTCAGAACCATTCCAAGGACAGAAGAGGATGACTGGGACTCAGTGACTACTGAAGTCTACCCTCTTCCATTGATTGATGTTACAGCTCTAGGCAAGGGGACCAGTTTCTCTGTATTGCATTTCCTTCAGTTTTAATACAGAAATACTAGTATACTAAAGCACTCCAGGGAAGTAAACCCAGAGGGGCAAGAACTGCTCATGGCAGAATAGCAAGAGGAGCCATGTGGTCATGTTTGCAAACTCTTGTTTAAAATTGACATTAGTTGAGCTTAACTTGCATTGAGGATAACTTCCCAATTAGCGGCTCTTCTGAAATTGCCCTTATAGGGCTTAAGCATTTGTTGTTTGGGTTGTATGCATTCTCATATTGTTGCATATGGGTTACAGTCTGATTGTTGTCTTTCTTTTCTTTTTCTTTTCTTTTCTTTTTTTTTTTTTTTTTTGAGAAAGAGTCTCACTCCATTGCCCAGGCTGGAGTGCAGTGGTGTGATCTCGGCTCACTGCAACCTCTTCCTCCCGGGTTCAAACAATTCTCCTGCCTCAGCCTCCCGAGTAGCTGGGATTACAGGTGCATACCACCTCACCTTGCTAATTCTTGTATTTTTTTTTTTAGTAGAAATGGGGTTTCACCATGTTCGCCAGGCTGGTCTCGAACTCCTGACCTCAAATGATCCACCCAGCTTGGACTCCCGAAGTTCTGGGATTATAGGCATTAGCCACCATGGCCGGCCTGATTGACGTCTTTCTGGAGAACTTAGTTTAGTGCTTTATCCACGGTGTATTTAATAAATGCCAAGTGATGTGTTGCATGACTCCTCAGACTCTTATTGATATTTTTCTCCATATTTAGGGAGGCATATTATAAATTCAGAGAGAAATTCAGAATTTATCCTCTTCTATAACTACAGAATGAGGGAAGACTAAGCTATCAATATCTGTCTGCATCTCTCCGCAGTTCATATCTGTGGGTCTCTGTCTCTGTACCTCTATGTATGTATCATTCTTTCTCTCTTTTCTACAACAACATACTCTTTAGATTCCCTGTTCCCTCCAAAGAGCATTTCCTACAATTAAGATGAATCACAATCTGTATAGCCATAACAACATTGTGTTATAAATGTTACATAGTGACTTTCCCACTAGTCTATCCAGGCTTGCTGTGGTTTGAATGTATTATTAAAGCTCCTGTGTTGAAAACTTAATCCCAAATGCAGTACTGTTGAGAAGTGTGACCTGTAAGAGGTGATAAGGTCTTGAGGGCTCCGTCCTCAAAAATGGATTAATGTCATTATTTCAGGAGTGGGTTACTTATTGCGGTAGTGGGTTTCTGATAGAAGGATGAGTTCAGCCTTGTTCTCTCACTCTCTCGCCCATGTGATGCCTTCCACCGTGTTATGACACAGTCAGTAGCCCATCACCAAATGTGGTCCCTTGATTTTGGACTTTCCAGCCTCTGGAACCATGAGCCAAATAAGTTTGTTTCTAATAAATTACTCAGTCTGTAGTATTCTGTTAAGACAGCATAAAACAGGCAAAGACAAGACCTTTGGGGTGGAAGTTGATTTTTATATTCATCCAAATAGGCAGAAATTGCAGTGAAGCCTCATCGTATAAACAATTTTAATATATGCCAACAAACAACAAAACTTTATGTTTCTATTATCTTGTGCAATAACAAACACATCTAGTAACATGTATTCAAGTTATTAGTTTTATATTATAATGGAATTTTTTAAACCTTGCATGCCAGAAGAATGTTTCTGAATTCTTCACCCTATCCATCTCTTCATCATTGAGTTTATAAGCTCAGTGGTTTGAATGCCTCAGTATCTGGATGCACACTTTCCATTTGTCCTTTTGTAAATCTACTTTTTTGGTTTCCATAGTTTACTCTGCACAAGAATGTCTGTACTGCATACATAATATATGTATGTTTATTATAGCATAGGGGCAAGTTAGTGGGTTTTCAAAGATAACTTAAAAAACTTTATCGAAGTAAAATAGATAGCAATATAATGTATATAGTTAAAATATGCAATTTGAAAAGTTTTGATAGATGTATACACCTATGAAACCTTCATCACAGTAAAAATAGTGAACATATATCTAACACCTGGATATCTTCTTGTGTCCCTTGTCATTCTTCTTCATTAACCACTCCCCATTCCCAAACAGCCACTGACCTGCTTTCTGTACTGCAAATTAGTTGTATTTTCTAGGGTTTTATATAAATGGAATTATGTAGTGTGTACTTTTTTGTTTGGCTTCTTTCATTCAGCATAACTACTTTGAGATGAACGTTTGTGTCATTCCTACTTGTGGGCTACTACAAATATGCTTTTTGGAACATTTCTATACATGTCTTTGTGTGGGCATTTGTTTTTATTAATCTTGGTAAATATCTACGAGTGGAATGGCGAGATCATATTCTAAGTTTATGCTAACTTGTTAAGAAACTGTCAAGTGGTTTTCCAAAGTGGTTGACCATCATAGATTCCCACTGGTGGTGTATGAGAATACCAGTTCTTCTACATCTTTGCCAACAATTGGTTAGTCCTTTAAATTATAGTCATCCTATTAGGTATGCATCTCATTGTAGTTTTAATTTGCTCTTCTCTAACAATTAACACCGTTTAGAATCTTTTCATATATGTATCCGCTATTCACGTTTCTTCTTTGGAGAAGTATCTGCTTACATTTATTTAATTTGTTTAATTGAACTATTTGTATTTTTTAAATTGCATTTTGCATGTTCTTTTTATATTTTCAATAAAAGTCTTTTATCAAAAATAGGCTTTGCAAATTTTTTTTTTTCAGTCTATGACTTTCTTTTTGTTCTTTAAGAATGTCATTTGGAGAGCAGAAGTTTTTAATTTTGTAAAGTCTGCTTTACCAATATCTTTTTCACTCATAAATGATTGATATTTAAGAAATTATTGTCCAACCCAAGATCATATAGATTTTTTCCTCATCTGTCTTCTAAAAATTTTATAGTTTTACGTATTACATTTAGGTCTATAATTTCTCTTGCATTAACTACATTATGATATAAATTAGGTATCAAAGTTCACGCTTTTGCATATGGGTATTCAGTTGTTCCAGCCACTACTTATTGAAATGACAATCCATTCTCTATTTTTGCATCTTTGTTGAAAATCAGTTGTCCATATGTACAGGTCTATTTCTGCAATAACTACTCCATTCCATTGATCTATTTGTGTGCTAGTACCACACTGTATTTATTAATGCAGCTTTACAATAAATCTTGAAAGTAGTTAATGTTAACCCTCTCACTTTGGTCTGCTTCTCAAAGTTGTATTTGACAATATTAAGTTGTTTGCATTTCCACATGAATTTTAAAGGCAGCCTGTTACTTTTTTTTTTTTTTTTTTTCCGAGACGCAGTCTCTTTTGGTCGCCCAGGCTGGAGTGCAGTGGGGAGGTCACTGCACGCTCTGCCTCGCAGGTTCACGTCATTGTCTTGCCTCAGCCTCCAGAGTAGCTGGGACTACAAGTGCCCACCACCACAGCCGGCTAATTTTTTTTTATTTTTAGTAGAGACAGAGGTTTCACCGTGTTAGCCAGGATGTTCCTGATCTCCTGACCTCGTGATCCACCCACCTCGGCCTCCCAAAGTGCTGGGATTACAAGCGTGAGACACTGCACCCGGTCTATATTATTATTTTAAAATTATAATATCCAATGCCTATTGCTAATATATAAAACTAAAATTGGTTTTGGCATATTAATCTTATATCTTCCACCTGACTAATCTGTACAATCTGTAGTGTTGTCATTTTTCCAATTTCTGATACTGGTAATTTTGTCTTCTTTTTTCCCGATCTGCCTGACTACAGTTTTACCAGTTTTATTGATTCTCTCAAAGAACCAGCAGTAGTTGTGTTTATTTTTGTCTGTAGTTTTTTTTTTTTGTTTGGTTTTTTAAGTTTTTTATATTTGCTTATTTCCTATCTGATCTTTGTTACTATTTTTTTCTTTTTGTTACTTTGGGTGCAGTGGTTAATTTGCCATTAATCTATTTGGTGTATATTTTATATCCCATATTGTAGGTTTTCTATTTGTGTGTTTTTATGTCTTTCATGTCTTAACTTACTTTTTTTACATATGGAATATGGTTATAATAATCATTTCAATGTACTTGTCTGATAATTCTAATATCTGGGTCAGATTCGATTAATTTTTATTTTATTTATGATTTGTATTTTTCTTGTTCCTTGCATGCCTGCTAATTTTTGATTAAGTGACAGGCATTGTGAATTTTGCCTTGTTGGCTCTAATTTTTTTTTTTGACAGGGGCTCACTTTGTCACCCAGGCTGGAGTGCAGTGTTGCAAACATGGCTCACTGCAGCCTTGACCTCCCAGGCTCAAGTGATCCTCCCACTTCAGCCATCCAAGTAACTAGGACTACAGGTATGTGCCACCACACCCAGTTAACTTCTGTATTTTTTTTGTAGACATTGGGTTTTGCCATGTTGTCCAGGCTGGTCTTGAACTCCTGGGCTGAGGAGATCTGCCTGCCTCAGCCTCCCAAAATACTGGGATTACAGACATAAGCCACAGCACCTGGTCTTTTTTTTCTTCCATCTTTTTTTATTTTTTCAGACCAGAGGTATGTTTAATCTAGGACTAATTATTCCTCACTACTGAATCAAGACCATTCTGAGTGTTCTACCTGAATGTCTTTGCCAATTATGAGGCTCTCTAGTCTGGGTGGTGAGAACAGGACAATCCTCTGTCCTTTTTGAGTTTCAAAAACTGTTCCCTGTTATTCTTACAGGTGGTTCTGTCCCATAGACTTGGGTAATTTCCTCACATTTTTGCATTGATATAAACTCTGCTGAATATTTCAGAGACATCTCTTCAGATATCCAGGGTTCTTTCCCTATACAGGTTTCTATTAAGTCCTCTGTCTTGATAAATATACCCTCTTGGTCTCTGTAGAGTCTCAGCTTCCTTATTTTCAACTCAGGCAACCTCAAGTTCCACCTTGCTTCCCCCTGCCCATAGCATCATCTGGAAACTCTTGAGACATAAGCTGTGTAGTCCTAAGAATCACTTTCTTTATTTCCCATCCTCAGGGATCACTGTTTTTCTTTGCCTGAAGTCCAGTGTCCTAAAATCCGTTGTGCCAAATATGTTGTCTAGATTTGGTTGTCTCTGGCAGGGGGTTAAATCCAGTCCCTGTCACTCCATATTGGCCAGAAGCAGAGGTTCCTCAAAGCTAATTTTGATTATGTGATTTTTCACCTGATTAAATTAAATTGAGAATAACTAATTGATTTGAAGGATTGTGCTGCTAGTAAATAAAGCCGAGTTTGGCATAGTTAGAGCTAGAACTTATAACCCAGTCTCTGTTCCATGTGACAGTCAATCACTAACAAATTGTAATTTATAAAATTTTGCATGTACGCGTATGTGTATTTGGGCATGTAAGTACAGCTATACCATTTTTTTTGGATGTCTGATAGCTCAGTTTCAATCATTCACACAACTACCAGCAAAAAATAGTAAGTGCAATGATATGGTCGTTTTCACAAAGAAGATATATTCCCAGTCTGCATGCCTACTGTTACTGTAGTGTAAATTTACCATTATCTAGTGTGTTATAAAGCTAACAGATCTAATTTTACAGTTTTTCCAACACCAATCATACAAAGCTGTGAACTGACAGCTATATGTTTATTTTGCATCAAGCATATCCTGGAAGGTGAAAACGTACACCCGTATACCATGATTTTTATGCGGAGATAATGCTTAAATTAACACATGGAGCGATTTAATTTCATTTACATATTTTAACATTATGAGAAACTATATCTGCCAGATTTGTTGGTGAAAGCTATGTTGTAGATTGATTATTCTAAAAGTAGAGTTGGCTTCTTTCTGTTCATTATTGGCAAATACATATTAATTGCTTCCATCTGGGAAAAATTCTTAGCACTGAATGAAATGTATCATAGAAGAGTTTCTGGCAAGTGAGATATATATATATATATATATGTATATATATTCAAAAAATTTATTGAATGAATGAATGAATACTTGCATGTTTCTTAAAGCTCCTAACCATAATTTTTATTGAGTCATTTATAAATTTATAAATATTCACGAAGTACCTGTTAAGTACCAGGCACTAAGAAGACACAAAGATGAATAAATTACAGTTGCTACATTGAAGGAGCTGATGGTCTACATATTGCATGAGCCACAGGTACATTCTATGGTACAAGGTGGTGTTTGTGGGGTTAATGCCATAAAAGAGTACAAAGAAAACTCCACAGGGAGCAATCACTGCAAAATCAAAGAGCGTTCACCTACACTTGGGAGGAACTGGGAAAATAGACAAGACATTAGAAATGGATTTAGAAATATAAATAATGTTTTGGTAGGTTAAAACAGGCAACAAAGAAATTCCCTAGCAGAAGAATATCAGGTATAAAACCATGCCTGCTCAGGTAATCGAAATGTTCTAGCAATCTGGTGAACAGGGAAACTGCAGACAGAGTTAAGCGATGAAGTTGGAGTGGTATGAGGCCTGAAGTAGAGGTTACAGTGTTAGCACCTTTGAAAATGAGCAGGATGGGTTTCTATTTAATGTCATTAGGTAGCTAGAAGACATTCGTGTATTTTAGTAGGGATTTTGCACATGACTGAAAGTGTGTGTGTGAAGAACTGACACGTGAATGCAGGAAAGAAGTGGGCAGTATTCAGAGATGTGGAAGCCCAGTTGAAGGTGAAACAAAATAATTTTGGGAATTAATCGTTGAAGTACAAGATGGGGTCTATCGTAAAGATATTTCAGAGGTAAAAATCTATGGAAGTTGGCAATTGGTTGAATACAGGCTATCGAAGTGAAGGAGAGGGGATCTTGCTATCAAGAAAGAATTTTACAAATATATAGGCATTCCTCATAGATATTGTGGATTCTAGCCAAGACCACCACAGTAAAGCAAATATCACAGTAAAATTAGTCACAAATTTTTTGGTTTTCCTGTGCAAATAAAAGTTATGTTTATACTGTACTGTACTTTATTAGATGTGCAATAACATTATGAATAACAATGTGCAAAACTTAATTAAAAAATAATTTATTGCTAAATGTTAATGACCATCTTAGCCCTCAGTGAGTCACAATCTTTTTGCTGGTGGAGGGTCTTTCCTCGCTGTTGATGGGTGGTGGTTGCTGAAGGTTGGGGTGGCTGTGGCAATTTCTTAACATAAGACAACAATGAAGTTTGTCACATCAATGGACTCTTCAGGAAAGATTTTACCTACCTTTCAAAATTGTAGTCAATCCTTTCAAGCCCTGCTGCCGCTTTATCGACTAAGTTTATAGAGCATTCTGAATCCTTTGTTGTCCTTTCAACCTTGTTCACAGAATCTTCAACAAGAGTACATTCCATTTCAACAAAACTTTCTTTGCTCATCCCTAAGATGCAACTCCTCATTCTTTCAAGTTGTATCATGAGATTGGCAGCAACTCAGTCACACCTTCAGGCTCCACTTCTAATCCTAGTTCTCTTGCTATTTCTACCACATCTGCGTGACTTCCTCCACTGAAGTTTTGAATCCCTCAAAGTTTGGAATAAACTTTTTCCCAACTCCTGTTAAGATTGAGATTTTGACCTCCTCCCATGAATCAAGCATATCCTTAATGACATCTAGAGTAGTGAAGTTTTTTAGAAGGTTTTCAATGGACTTTTTCCAGAAGATTTTCAATGGATCCAAAGAGGAATCACTAGCAAAAGCAGTTATAACCTCACAAAATGTATTTCTTAAACATTGAGAGTTGAAAGCTGAGATTACTTCTTGATCCATGGGCTACAGAATGGATGTCGTGTTAGTAGGCATTAAAAACATTAATTTTCTTGTACATTTCCGTCAGAGCTTTTGAATGACTATGTGCATTGTCAATGGGCAGTAATATCTTGAAAGTAATTCTTTTTTTTTTGGAGCAGTAGCTCTCAATAATTGGCTGAAAACATTTAGTAAACCATGCTGTAAAAAGATTTGCTGTTACAGAGGTTATATGTTTTTTGTTTGTTTGTTTGTTTGTTTTTTGTTTTTTGTTTTAATTTATAGAGGACAGGCATGATAGATTCAGCATGATTCTTAAGGATCCTAGGAGTTTGGAAATGGCAATGAGCATTGGTTTTAACTTATAAGTCACCAGCTGCATTATTCTGTAACAAGAGTCAGCCTGTCTTTTGAAACTTTGAAGGACAGGTATTGACTTCTTCTCTGTAACTGTGAAAGTCCTAAAAGGAATCTTCTTCTGATAGGAGACAGTTTTGTTTCCACTGAAAATCTGTTGTTTAGCATAGCCACATTCATCAGTGATCTTAGCTAGATCTTCAAGATAACTTGATGTAGCTTCTACATCAGTACTTGCAACCTCTCCTTACACAAAGTTGTGGAGATGGCTTCTTTCCTTAAATCCCATGAACCAACCTCTGCTAGTTTTCAACTTTTCTTCTGAAGCTCCCTCACCTCTTTCAGGCTTCATAGAGCTGGAGACAGTTAGAACCTTGTTCTGAATTTGGTTTTGGCTTAAGGGGATGTTTTGGCTGGTTTGGTCTTCTATCCAGACCATTTAAATTCCTGGTCTCAAGTGACTGCCCCTCCTGGACCTTTAAAAGTGCTGGGATTACAAGAGTAAACTACTATGACTAGCTCTGAAGTAGCATTTTTAATTTTCTTCTAGAACATACCCTTTCATTCACAACTTGCTCAACTGGAGCAAGAGGATTAGTTTTCCACCTAACCTGGTATTCGACATGCCTTCCTCACTAAGCTTAATCATTTGTAGCTTTTGATTTAATGTGAGAGATGTGCGAATCTTCTTTTCACTTGAACACTTAGAATCTATTGCAGGTTTGTTAATTGGCTTAATTTCAATATTGTTTTGTCTCAGAGAGTAAGGCAGCGCAAGGGGAAGGAGAAAGAGGGGGAAATGGCCAGTCAGTGGAACTGTCAGAATACACACAATATTTATCAATTAAATTTGCCATCTTATATGGTCACTGTTTGTGGCACCCCAAAACAATTACAATAGTAACATCCAAGATCTCTGATCATCCTAACAGACATAATAATAATTAACAGGTTTGAAATATTGTGAGCATTACTAAAATGTGATGTAGAAACACAAAGTAAACACATGCTATTGGGAAAATGGCACAGATAGACTTGATCAATGCAGGGTTGCCACAAACCTTCAACTTGTAAAAAATGAAATCAGCATGTGGAAGAGGTATCCACATTTCTGTGTTTAATTGCAGCACTAATCACAATAGCCAAGATATGGAATCAACCTGAGTGTACATCAATGGATAAGGACAATATGATATACATACATATACATATATGTATTTCATATATATATATTTCATATATATATGAAAATAGTATTCAGTCATAAAACAGAATGGAATATTGTCATTTGCAGCAACACAAATAAGTCCAGAGGACATTGCGTTAAGTGAAATAAGCCAGACACAGAAAGACAAATACTGCATGTTTTCACTCATTTGTGGTAGTTATAAAATGGATCTTACGGAGGTAGAGAGTATAATGGTGGTAGCTAGAGTCTGGGAAGGGTAGGGAAGAGTGGGAGATGAAAAGAAGTTGGTTAATGGCCACAAAAAATACAGTTAGATAGAAGAAATAAAATCCAGTGTTCAGTAGCACAGTAGGCTGACTACAGTTAACAATCATGTATTGTATATTTTAAAATAGCTAAAAGAGATTAATTCAAATATTTCTAGTACAAAGAAAAGACAAATATTTAAGATGATGGATATCTCAGTTACTCTGATTGAATCATTACACATTTTATGCAGCTACCAAAATGTCCCATGTACCCAATACATAAAATAGTTATTATGTATCATTTAAAAAATGTAATAGCTGCTAGATGTAATAAAGCCAAGCACAACAAGACAGGTCTGCCTATACTGAGTTTGTTTTTAGCTAATATTTCCAAAGAAGAAACCACAGAATACTGAGTATGATGATGAAGTGTGAGCGAGCACATGGTAATCTGAATATAAGCTGTGTCCTTAGATCTGTACACAGAAATTGAGGCCAGGCAAGTTAAGACAACACAGCAGGGTAAATAAAGTTTTGAAAACTATTCCCTTTAATAGCTGTTTTTTTTTTTTTTTTTTTTTTTTGGTGAATGATTTGGACATTCCAATATTACATGGCTGGTGGAGGAGGCATACTATTTCTGCAAGTTCAAAGATCAAGCTAATAATTGATTACCATCAATCATATCTCTTCTACATCCCCTAATGGATACTAGACCATCAAAGCAAAACAAAACAAAACAAAATAAGACAAAGAAACACAACGTGATTTTCTTCTCCCAAACTAAAATTGTATTCAAGCTTCTAGGTCAAAAGACCCGACAGGCAGTTGGAAATGTTTATAGCAAAACTAGTATAAAAAACCAGTTAGACAATACCTTTTTCAAGTTGTTTGTGAATATTCTTTGATATTCTTTGTTTTATATAATTGTTCCTGATTGTAAATAACTCATTCCCTACCCCACCTTCACCATTTTTATGGCTATCAATTATTTTATTATCTTTATTTTTATTTTCAAGAAAATATATACCTCTTCTTGCCAGCACTTACAATATTCCCACTGAATTTTCATTAATCAGAAATGATAGGATGTATGTTGACAAAGCACGACAACAGCAAACACGTTGTAGCCTGGCAATTACCCTGAGAGAACAGATTGAAATGACTGAACACAACTGTAAAGCCCTGTTCTTTGTATGCAGAAAAGAAACAATTTTGTTCTGCTTGTAAAAATCTGTAGGTTGAGAAGTTTATGAATACAGGAGATTTGTATATTCTGTGCCCTCAGGCCTTCTGTTTCCTGAATGCAGATTGAAATGAGTCTTTCTTTTTCTACTGTTCATCCAGGAAGGGGTAAACAAGGACAGCCAGGCTTTTCCTTTTTCCGCTAAGGAAAGCAGCAGGCTCAGTATGATGAATACTTCATTAATGTTTGGACAGTGCCTGAATTCCCGTATACAAGAAAATAATAAGAAACATTCATGAAAATATTCTTGTTGGACTTCTCAGTGAGAAAATGCCTACAACCTACTGGCCTCTCCTGTGACACTATATTCTAAGAGCTCTCAAAGACTTGGGACTTTAGCCAGTCTCTGGTGGGTGCCATTGAGCAGTTGGAGTGGGAACTCTTCTTCTCTCACCAAGCCTGTGCTGAGACAAATGCCTGCTGTCACAACACATTTTCTACTCAGCAAAAGAAGCAGATATCTTAATATTCTCCTTTTTATATATTTCCTTTTGTAAACTCCCTTTTCTCCCCCCTCCCCTGCCCCAACACTATGCTTTACTTTTCTTGAAATTGCACTAGTTCCTGATGTGCAAAGGAAGGGAGAGTTTAGAGGGAACTTCTGGGTCTTAGAAGACATTGGTTACAAGCCTAGAAATTAGATGACAACAGCAAAAACAGGCAAATTGTAAGGTTGGAAACTAAACTCAAAATATACAGGAGAAGAGCTTGTATGCAGCATGGTGTATTGATTACTTACCTTTTGTTCTAAGTAGGCAAAATTTGATAAGGTTACTTTTGTATAAAACAATGACAGTTGTATTTTCCCAGTTCAGTTTTATTGATGGCTTCAGAGAACTGAATGAGACCGAAAATGCGATCACATTTTATTTGCCCCATAAATTAAGCAAAAAGTTGAGAAAATGTCTCTTTTATAAGAGCTCAGATCTATTCATACAGAAGAAGTGGACAATACAGCTACGTAAAAATAAAAATCCATCCAGATAAATATGACTCTATTTACCAGATTATGTATTGCCTATTGACCAAGGATAACATTCTCAAGCTGAAGAGTTATGTGTGGTTGTAACATCGTTTTGTGTTATTATTTGTATTGCTCATACATTTTTACAGTTAAATGACTAGAGCCATATGTTGCAAGATTTATAGAATGCTTTTGATTTCAAACAAGGATTCTCAACAGGGGGTAATTTTGACCTCTCTGACTCCCTGCAGGGACAGTATCTAGAGATATTTTTGGTTGTCACAATTTCAGTGTATATTAGTGCTATTGACTTCTTGAGGGTAGAGGCTAGAGATGCTGCTAAATGTACTACAACTCACAAAACAGCTCCACAAAAAAAAAAAAAAAAAAAAAAAAAATCCATCCTCAAATGTCAGTAAATGCCCTGGTTGAAAAACTCCGATGTAACACATTTTGTCCACTGTTGTTTTGCACGCTTTTCAGCTGATGCGTTCTGGCATTCCTAATTGGGAATTTAATAAGTGGTATCCAGTAATTTTATTCTATAGTCAGTGCCATTTATATCAGGTCTTGCAGTAAAAGTACTTTTTTATCGTTTGCATGTAAAATTGGCGCCTATTATACCACATAAATGTACTTTTTGCTTTATTTCAACTTTGCATTAACATTTCCATACAGTTTGTGCAGGCTTATTAGGCCAGTTACCCATCGATAACATACTCTAAATCGACAACAAAGTGCTTCTGCAAACATAGATTGGAATAACAAGTTAATAATTTCATTACAAGGAAGTCTCAAAAATTTAAATAAAGAATTCCAAGCTCTAAAACGTGACTTTCTTTTAATGACATTTAATTTGCTGTGGTTTTCACAACCCTATGGAATAGGCACTAACATTCTTAAACTTGGACTAAAGGTGAACTTTTTTACCCAGCAGTTACAGAATGACTGAACATTCTGTTCCTCCTTTCCAGCCTCTCCTGCTTCACAAAGGGGCCATTTTGGGTGTGCACATAGCTGGTGGTGGGACTGCAGCTGGACCTATGAGTGGGTGTGAATAATCTTTCTGTGGGTTGAGTTGCACCCAAGAACAAAGTAAGACCTGAGCCTCAGAATGCAGCCTCTGTACTCTCTTTTAGAGACTTTTATTTACCTTTAGGTTAAATAACATTCTAGAATATGTAAGCAAAGTCCCTGCGGTACATGGTATAGTGGTCAGAACAGATTGTACAAAAGCAAAGATTGTATTAGGTATGTTGTGTGCTTAGTGTTCTATGAAATTACCAGGATCTTATGTATTTTCAGAAAAATGTAGGTGTTCAATCTATAAGCCAGTCTGGGTAGGGCATAAATGTGATGCATCTGGAAGTATAAAGGTAAAATCACATCTAACATAGCTGGTGTGTCAAAAGGGCAACAAATTATTCCTAAGCCCTATCTCCTTGACTTTATGATCAAAGCTCACTGTGCGTTGACATTTTAGAAATGAATGTGACAAAAATGTGTTTCTTTATCCTCTTGAGTTTCTATTCCACAGAGAAAACTAGTTGTCTAAGGTTGCTTTCTTCTGATTCATGATACAACATTTGCAGTACGATTGTGTGTTCATTTTTTCCCACTTAGTCAATAAGGAGGTTGAATTATATAACCTCAGAAATATCAGGTTCACTACAAAAATTGCTCAATCAAGGTTAAACCACTTCATTGTTATTTGTGGAGAAATAGAACCTCAGAAATATCAGGTTCAGTGTAAAAATCGCTCAATCAGGGTTAAACGGTTTCATTATTTGTGGAGAAATAAAGCGTATACCACCAAATTTCAAAATACGTGTACAAAATTGAAAATATAATGCAGATATTGATTTTCAGTCCTAGGTTATATCACTTTTGGAAACAGTTTAAAACATTTTAAGAAATTTAACAAAACCAAGGCTGACTTATTTGCTTGAACGCTTCTCGTATGTGAGAAACATTTTTACTGGCCTTCTTAAAAGCAGCAGTTTTAAAATCGGACTCATTGTCTTTGTAGGGCAAGAACTACGAGAAAGAAGAAGGTATTGAGGAGATACGGGAATATGATAATAATGGAATTTCCAATGTTTCTATGGCATAGTATTTGTCCATTTCTTAATGTTGATTTTTACTTTCTTTCGTTTTTCAGCTTTCATTTTAGCAACAGGGGTTACTTGCAGGATTGTCACAGAGGTATATTGTGTGATGTTGTGGTTTGGGGTATAACTGAACCTGTCACCCTGGTACTGAGCATACCCAATAGGTAGTTTTTTAGCTTTTGCCCCCATCCCTCTCTCTCCCTTCTAGGAGTCTTCAGTGTTCCCATCTTTATGTACATGTGTACTCAACATTTAGCTCCCACTTATAAATGAAAACATGCAGTATTGGATTTCCGTTTCTGTGTTAGTTCACTTAGGAAAATGGCCTTTAGCTGCCTCCATGCTTCTGCAAAGGCTATGATTTAGTTCTTTTTAATGGCTGCTTAATATTACATGGTGTATATGTATTACATTTTCTTTATCCAATTATCCCTTGATGGGCAACTGGGTTGATGTCATATTCTTGCCATTGTGAATAGTGCTGTGATGAGCATACAGGTGAATGTGTCCTTTAGGTAAAACAATTTATGTTCCTTTGGATATACACTTAGTAATGGGACTGGCTGAGCCAAATGGTAGTTCAACTCTTAGTTCTTTGAAAAATCTCCAAATTACTCTCCACAATGGCTGGATTAATGTACATTTCCACGAACAGTGTATAAGTGTCCCCGTTCTCCCATAGCCTCACCAATATCTTTTTTTTTTTTTTTTTTTTGACTTTTTAAGAAAAGCCATTCTCACTGGTGTGGGATGGCATCTCATTGTGGTTTTGATTTGCATTTCCCTGATGATTACTAAGGGTAAGGACTTTTTCATATGTTTATTGGCTGCTTGTATGTCTTCTTTTGAGAAGTGTCTGTTCATGTCCTTTGCCCACTTTTTAATGGGGTTATTTGTTTTTTGCTTATTGATTTGATTAAGTTCTTTACAGATTCTGGATATTAGACCTTGGTCAGATGCATAGTTTGTGAATATTTTCTCCTATTCTGTGGGCTGTCTGTTTACTTACTTGATAGTTTCTGTTCCTGTGCAGAAGCTCTTTCGTTTAATTAGGTCCCACTTACCAATTTTTGTTTTGTTGCAATTGCTTTTGGGGACTTCGTCATAAATTCTTTGCCAAAACTGATATAGAGAAGGGCATTTATTTGGGTTTCTTCTAGGATTTTTATAGTTTGAGGTCTTACATTCCTTAATCAATCTTGAGTTAATTTTTGTATATTAGGGTCAAGTTTCAATCTTCCACTTATAGATAGCCAGTAATCCCAACACCATTTATTGAATAGAGTATTTGCCCTATTGCTTATTTTTTATTGAATATTGGGAGAGTATAAATGTGCAGCTTTATTTCTCAGTTCTCTATTCTTTTCCATTGGCCTATGTGTTTTTGTACTGGTACCATGCTGTTTTGGTTACTGTAGCCTTGTAGCCTTGTATTATAGCTTGAAGTCAGGCAATGTGATGCCTCTGGCTTTGTTCTTTTTGTTTAAGATTTCTTTGGCTATTTTGGACTATTTTGTCATTCCATCTGAATTTTAGCATAGTTTTTTTTTTTTTTTTTTTTAAATTCTGTGAAGAATGTCATTGGTAGTTTGATAAAAATAGAATTGAATCTGTAAATTACTTTGGACAATATGGCCATTTTATCAATATGGATCCTTGCAATCCATGAGCATGGAATGTTTTTCCACTTATTTGTGTTGTCTCTGATTTTTTTTTTCAGCAGTGTTTTATAGTTCTCCTTGTAGAGATCTTACATCTCCTTGGTTAGATGTATTCCTAGGTAGAATTAGGCTGTGAATCCACCTGGTCCTGGTACAGGACTTTTTTTGGTTGATAGGGTTTTTTTTAAATTACTGATTTAATTTAAAAAGAAAAAAAAAACTTGTCAATCTTTTCAGGTTTTTACTTTCTTCCTGGTTCAATCTTGGGAGGTTGTGTGTTTCTAGGAATTTATCCATTTCCTCTAGCGTTTCTAATTTATGTGCATGGAGATTTTCACAATAGTCTCTGAAGTCTCTGAGGATCTTTTGGATTTCTGTTGGATCGGTTGTAATGTCATCTTTGTCATTTAGGATTGTGTTTATTTGAATTTTCTCTTTTTTTCATTTTCAATATAGCTAGTAGTTTATCAATCTTGTTTATTGTTTCAAAGAACAACTTTTTGTTTCATTGATTTTTTGTATGAATTTTTTTCATCTCAATTTCATTCAATTCTTGTCTGATTTTAGTTATTTTTTCTTACATTAACTTCGAGGTTGATTTGTTCTTTTTTTCTTAGTTTCTGTAGATGCAATGGTCCTTTTTTTTGTTTTGTTTTGTTTTTTGAGACAGAGTTTCACTCTTGTTGCCCAGGCTGGAGTGCAGTGGCACAATCTCTGCTCAGTGCCACCTCTACCTCCCAGGTTCAAGCAATTCTTCTGCCTCAGCATCCTGAGTAGCTGGGACTACAGGTGCATGCCACCATGCCTGGCTAATTTTTGTACTTTCAGTAGAGACAAGGTTTCACTATGTTGGCCAGGATGGTCTTGATCTCTTGACCTTGTCATCCGCCCGCCTCAGCCTCCCAAAGTGCTGGGATTACAGGCGTGAGCCACCATGCCTGGCCAGATTCTTAATTTGAAATCCTCTATCTGTAAACTGTCCTCTTAACACTGCTTTAGCTGTATCCTAAAGTATCAATAATTTTCATAAGCGCCTCTCACTTTTTCTTTGTTCCTCCTTTGGGTTTACAACTTTCAGGTTTGACTAATTCAAAAACACATACTTAAAAGATTTCTATGTTTATTCCCCTCCTCCTTCCTTGCATGTATTAAAATAGTCAGTGCAAGACACTCTGTTAAGGTCTCGGGGGATAGAAGATTCTGTGATCCATGGTACTTTTTCCAGAGAGAGCTCAGCACTACTGTAAAATTGGCAGACTAGCAAATAGAGAGGTTCCAAAAAGACAAATCTCCCCTAAAGCTCACCTTCATCAGCACAGTGCCCTCACTTTCCAGTTTGAATTTAAATTTTCACATTGAAAATCACTATTATTTATGATTGCATATTTACCTAAGCCCATTTATCTGCTTAGCTAATGTTAGGATTTTTTGTTTGTTTGTTTGTTTGTTTTTTTAGCAAATTTCAGAGCTAGGTGCTGATGTTGTGCTACTATTCCTATGAACTAATAGCTAGATTGTTTGTTACAACAAAAGCACATCTGAGACCAAATTGTGCCAAAGGTGCAAACATTTATTAGTAAACTGTCAAAAGCAAGCATGGATTGTGTACAAGTTCTGTTCTTGTAGCTTGGCTGAAACATCACATACACCCTTAAAGCTCCAGACTAGTACTTGCATGAACAGTTCAATGTGAACTAGATGCAAGCTTTTCTTTCTTACTTTTTATTGAGATATAATTGCAATATAATCATAAACATTAGTTTTTTGAGTTTTATTAATTTCATATACCCATGTAACCATGTTTAAAATAAGATATAGAATATTTCCTCCTTTTCAGAAAATAACCTGGTTCTCCTTCCCAATCATCCCCTACCCCCGCCACTTCCAACAAGTGTTTGGTTTCCATCATCATAAATCCGTTCATCTGTATTTAAATTTCATATATGCAATGATGTTCTGAAGCAAGCTTGTAGTTGAATTTGGAGACTGAACCACTGTGCAGTGGAGGGATATATACACTGCCAGATCAGCTACGTATTCTTACTCTTCCATTACACCAGAGAATCGGGGCTGTGAAGACTTTCTAACCAGTTACGTATCTTAAATAGCATTCATTTCATGGATGAAGATTATTTTTATACCCATTCTATGAATTAACAAACCCTCTATCATAGATTTCAAGAAGACTCTGTGAAGTGGCTGTCCTGAGGAATATATTGAAGTGTTCACATTTTCATTGTATATTCAGAGACAGGGGATCCATAGAGGAAATTGTCTTCTGAAGGTCTTGCTATTGCCTATTCCTTCTCTCTTTTTGAATAAATCCCACTCAGTTTTAACTATGTCATTTAATAGCCCCTTCCCAACTGCCATAGTAGAGTTTATTATTTGTTCTGTTCCCCAAGTTTCTTTATTCAAATCTTGATTATAGAATTATAAACAGTGAGTTTACCACAAAATATGCCCTTTCTTGGCATGTCGATTTTTCTCTTCAGAGATTGTATCTTAGATGTCTCTGTATTTTCCATGTCCATTGCTGTATCTTCCAGCACAGAATTCTAACTATGGTTACAATGATGAATAGATGAAGAGTTAAAATACACAGTACCCAGTCTTTCTCAAAAATTCGTTTTTCAAAAATTTATGTCATTGTTTAGCTGTTGAGAATGAAATATGTTTTCTTTTATATTATCAAGCCTTATTAATAGCTCCTTTCTTTTCTTTGATCTCCAGGGTTCTTATCTATAAAGCAGGCTTAAAATGCACATTATTTCTACAGTTGAACAAATCAACAAACGTACATGTATGCAACCCTCAAAATATTCCCCGAAACCAAACCTTAAAGCAATTGAAAACCAACTGGAATGAAACCTGAAAACCAACTTAGAAAATTAGCTAGATGAAAGAACAAGTTTCACTTGTCATTTAACATCATATAGAGCTTAAAAAACCAATGTTTGACTGAAGTTCAATTTTTTTTCCCTTTGATGATAAACTGATTGGTATATAGACACACATAAGCTTTGGCTCATGAAAACACTTGAGTTCCCTGTCACCTCAAGTCTAATCGCTTTGTCTTTGGCTTTTAAGGTTCTCCATCAAAAGGCCCCACCCTCCCTCTCTACCTAATTTCTCACCATTTCCTGATATTCACCATTAACTTGAGTCAGGCTGGTGTTTTCTCTCTATGTCCTCCTCATGCCTTGCTTATTTGGGAATAGAATATTTTCACTGGGGGGATTTTTAACCACAAATGCTCTCTGGATGAGTGGGCCAGAATGATGCTACCAGATCTGAAATGCACCTCCCCAAGGCTTTAAAAAGAGATAGATGATGGTGCAGTCTACAAAAATAGTTTTCTTTTTCTCCCCTGTAATTATATCTAGGATTTTCATTACTTTCTTACCATGACAGGCTTCCTACTTTCCTCCCTTCATCTTCATATGAGGTGTATTACAAGAGGATATAAAAGGTTAATCCTGTCAATGAGTCAGCTAGAATTCTTTGCAAGATTTGTAAGATTTCATCTCTACACTATTGAGATGACTGGCTTAGAATGAAAAGTTCCTAGAAAAGGATGTTTTGGATATCCATGACTACTTCTTAGCCATGACTTTCATCTTCTGGAGTGATAGATAAAGCCTTCCTCTGAGCAGAAGGGCTTATGTTTTGACATATCTTACCAGAAAAAAAACTTCAGTCTAAATTTTATTTGCTTAATGCACCAGAAAACAGTAAAATTCTCAATGACTGTTGCAAGTAATCAATTAATTGATTCTAAGTTGATATAATCAAAATTAATTTTTTCTTAATTTCATATGAAGGACATGTGCACCTCTTTAACTAGAGAGGAAATTTTTTTATTGCCTAATGGATTCTTAGCACTAATTAGGCTTATACAATTATAGTTCAATGAATTAAAGAAGAATGCTACTGAGAAAATTAGCACACTAGTTAGGTTTTTAAATATGAAAAGGAGAATGCCCTTTTCTAAAGAACTCTACTCTTTTGTCTCTCCTTCCAACTCAGGAAAACACTCCATTTCTAGCTATGTACCCTTTTCCTACCTCACCTTTCAATCTCATGACTTCTTTCTTCTGCCAAGGTCTCCTTTGAGTTATTTCCAACATAGAAACCAAAAGGAATCTAATAAGCTGCAAATCAAATTATGTCGCTTCTTTCCTGAGAGCCTTCTTGTGACTTCCCATCTCACTCAGCCCTACAGACCATCATGATCACTATAATGATGGAGCGATATAGTTATATATAGTGATATAGTGATAGCCTATCACTGTCTTCCTAGGCTGTAAGCAACCCTGACCTTCCTCTGAACATGACACTATATTTTCTGATGTTCTTCACTAGATAAGCATTTTTTATTTTATTATTATTATTTTTTAATCTTTCTTTTTTATTATTACACTTTAAGTTCTAGTGTACATGTGCACAACGTGCAGGTTTGTTACATATGTATACATATGCCATGTTGGTGTGCTGCACCCTTTAACTCGTCATTTACATTAGGTATATCTCCTAATGCAATCCCTCCCCTCTCCCCCACTCCATGACAGGCCCTGGTTTGTGATGTTCCCCTTCCTGTGTCCAAGTGTTGTCATTGTTCAATTGCCACCTATGAGTGAAAACATGCGATGTTTGGTTTTCTGTTCTTGTGATAGTTTGTTGAGAATGATGATTTCAAGCTGCATCCATGTCCCCACAAAGGACATGAACTCATCCTTTTTATGGCTGCATAGTATTCCATGGTGTATATGTGCCACATTTTCTTAATCCAGTCTGTCACTGATGGACATTTGGGTTGATTCCAAGTCTTTGCTATTGTGAATAGTGCCGCAATAAACATACGTGTGCATGTGTCTTTATAGCAGCATGATTTATAATCCTTTGGGTATATACCCAGTAATGGGATGGCTTGGTCAAATGGTATTTCTAGTTCTAGATCCTTGAGGAATCGCCACACTGTCTTCCACAATGGTTGAACTAGTTCACAGTCCCACCAACAGTGTAAAAGTGTTCCTATTTCTCCACATCCTCTCCAGCATATGTTGTTTCCTGACTTTGTAATAATCGCCATTCTATCTGATGTGAGATGGTATCTCATTGTGGTTTTGATTTGCATTTCTCTGCTGGCGAGTGATGATGAGCATTTTTTCATGTGTCTGTTGGCTGCGTAAATGTCTTCTTTTGAGAAATGTCTGTTCATATCCTTTGCCCACTTTTTGATGGGGTTGTTTGTTTTGTTTTTGTAAATTTGTTTGAATTATTTGTAGATTCTGGATATTAGCTGTTTGTCAGATGAGTAGATTGCAAAAATTTTCTCCCCTTCTGTAGGTTGCCTGTTCACTCTGATGGTGGTTTCCTTTACTGTGCAAAAGCTCTTTAGTTTAATTAGTTTCCATTTGTCAATTTTGGCTTTTGCTGCCATTGCTTTTGGTGTTTTAGACATGAAGTCCTTGCCCATGCCTATGTCCTGAATGGTATTGCCTAGGTTTTCTTCTAGGGATTTTATGGTTTTAGGTCTAACGTTTAAGTCTCTAATCCATCTTGAATTAATTTTCATATAAGATGTAAGGAAGGGATGCAGTTTCTGCTTTCTACTTGTGGCTAGCCAGTTTTTCCAGCACCATTTATTAAATAGGGAATGCTTTCCCCATTTCTTGTTTTTGTCAGGTTTGTCAAAGATCAGATGGTTGTAGATGTGTGGTATTATTTCTGAGGGCTCTGTTCTGTTCCATTGGTCTATATCTCTGTTTTGGTACCAGTACCATGCTGTTTTGGTTACTGTAGCCTTGTAGTATAGTTTGAAGTCAGGTAGCGTGATGCCTCCAGCTTTGTTCTTTTGACTTAGGATTGTCTTTGCAATGCGGGGTCTTTTTTGGTTCCATATGAACTTTAAAGTAGTTTTTTCCAATTTTGTGAAGAAAGTCACTGGTAGCTTAATGGGGGCGACATTGAATCTATAAATTACCTTGGGCAGCATGGCCATTTTCATAATATTGATTTTTCCTATCCATGAGGATGGAATATTCTTCCATTTGTTTGTGTCCTCTTTTATTTCATTGAGCAGTGGTTTGTAGTTCTCCTTGAAGAGGCCCTTCACATCCCTTGTAAGTTGGATTCCTAGGTATTTTATTCTATTTGAAGCAGTTGTGAATGGGAGTTCACTCATAGTTTGGCTCTCTGTCTGTTATTGGTGTATAAGAATGCTTGTGATTTTTGCACATTGATTTTGTATCCTGAGACTGTGCTGAAGTTGCTGATCAGCTTAAGGAGATTTGGGGCTGAGACAATGGGGTTTTCTAAATACATAATCACATCATCTGCAAATAGGGACAATTTAACTTTCTCTTTTCCTAATTGAATATCCTTTATTTCTTTCTCCTGCCTGATTGCCCTGGCCAGAACTTTCAACAGTATGTTGAATAGGAGTGGTGAGAGAGGGCATCCCTGTCTTATGCCAGTTTTCAAAGGGAATGCTTCCAGTTTTTGCTCATTCAGTATGATATTGGCTGTAGGTTTGTCATAAATAACTCTTATTATTTTGAAATACATTCCATCAATACTCAATTTATTGAGAGTTTTTAACATGAATGGCTGTTGAATTTTGTCAAAGGCCTTTTCTGCATCTATTGAGATAATCATGTGGTTTTTGTCTTTGGTTCTGTTTATATGCTGGATTACGTTTATTGGTTTGTATATGTTGAATCAGCCTTGCATCCCAGCGATGAAGCCGACTTGATCATGGTGGATAAGCTTTTTGATGTACTGCTGGATTCAGTCTGCCAGTATTTTATTGAGGATTTTTGCATCGATGTTCATCAGGGATATTGGTCTACAATTATCTTGTTTTGTTCTGTCTCTGCCAGCTTTGGTATCAGGATAATGTTGGCCTCATAAAATGAGTTAGGGAGAATTCCCCCTTTTTCTATTAATTGGAATAGTTTCAGAAGGAATGGTACCAGCTCCTCCTTGTACCTTTGGTGGAATTCGGCTGCGAATATATCTGGTCCTGGATTTTTTTTTGGTTAGTAGGCTATTAATTATTGCCTCAATTTCAGAGCCTGTTATTGGTCTACTCAGGAATTCAAATTCTTCCTGGTTTAGTCTTGGGAGAGTGTATGTGTCCAGGAATTTATCCACTTCTTCTAGGTTTTCTAGTTTATTTTCATAGAGGTGTTTATGATATTCTCTGATAGTAGTTTGTATTTCTGTGGCGTTGGTGGTGATATCCCCTTTATCATTTTTTATTGTGTCTATTTGATTCTTCTCTCTTTTCTTCTTTATTAATCTTGCTAGCAGTCTATCAATTTTGTTGATCTTTTCAAAAACCAGCTCCTGGATTCATTGATTTTTTGAAGGGTTTTTTTGTGTCTCTATCTCCTTCAGTTCTGCTCTGATTTTAGTTATTTCTTACCTTCTGCTAGCTTTTGAATGTATTTACTCTTGCTTCTCTAGTTCTTTTAATTGTGATGGTAGGGTGTCAATTTTAGATCTTTCCTGCTTTCTCTTGCGGGCATTTAGTGCTGTAAATTTCCCTCTACACACTGCTTTAAATGTGTCCCAGAGATTCTGGTATGTTGTGTCTTTGTTCTCATTGGTTTCAAAGAATGTCTTTATTTCTGCCTTCATTTTGTTATATGCCCAGTAGTCAGTCATTCAGGAGCAGGCTGTAGTTGAGCGGTTCTGAGTGGAATCAGGAGCAGATTTCACGTAGTTCAGCGGTTTTGAGTGAGTTTCTTAATCCTGAGTTCCAGTTTGATTGCACTGTGGTCTGAGAGACAGTTTGTTATAATTTCTGTTTTTTTACACTTGCTGAGGAGTGCTTAATTCCATCCAGAAATACCCTCACAGACACAGCCAGAACTAATGTTTAAGTATCTGGGCACCTCACAGCCCAGTCAAGTTGACACAAAACTAACCCTCACACTTGCTATAGTCACACAAGTTTCCACAAATTATTCATGGAGACTGATAAGTAAACTTAGTGTTATCAGGATCCAGTGTGCTCAGACTGTTGTGTGCAGGGTCATCTTTACCCACAAAATTTTAGATAATCAATCATGGCAGACAGAAGTTTAGTCCTCCTTAGTTTCTCACGTCTGTTGATGTTGATATTAACAAGGTCGTGCTAAAGCAACTGAGAATAATGAATTCAGAACTATAAGGGGACAAGGCAATTATCTTTAAAATATAGGAAGGATGCTATAACGATTATCTCCAGATGTTTGATTGCCCATGGAGTTGACATGGTGATAGAAATAGAAGCATTGTACACTGAAAAACAAAATATCCTTGTTTCATTTTTATCAGATACCTAAAACATTTGAAAGTTTCTTAGGTAATGGGGCTCAAAACAGGCAAGGGCAGGTCAGAGTGAAACAAAGAAGATTGTCTCTGCAAAACTGGAGCACTGTGGAATGTATATCTAGCTGAATTAGGAAAATAATTGGAAAAAGGAAAGAAAATCACCGGTGTAGTTTATAACTGTGTGGGCTGAACCTAGCCGTCGCTGTCTCTCTATTCACTTTAAGAGGTCAAAAAATCTGCTTTCTTTTTAACATCTCTTGTTTTTTCACATGAACAAATAAAAATTTTAAATCTCCAGATCTGGATTATGGGACTGAATCTTTGTTATTTTCCTTGGACTTACAACTATGGAATAGTATGTCTAAGATTATTTTTAAATAGTTCTTTTGAGAAAGGTGCAATTCAATATTTGATTTTTATTCATATCCGATAAAGTAGTGCCAAAAAATAAGTCAGAGGGAACAAATTATTTGACCTGCTTAATTTTTAAATAAAGTGTTTGACAGTTAAATTTACACCTTCATATGTACAATGTATTTTTAAAACAACCTCATAAAATGTAGTCATTATCTAGGTTTCTTCTAAGAAAAAATGTTTTCAAAATAGTTGTGTTGTTGCTTTTTAGTTCTGAAAGAGTCAGAACTTCACACGTTAAAAATTACCTAAGGTTATTATTTTTTGAAAATGGCTTTTATTCATTAAAATCTCACAAGACTTCAATTCATTTGAAGCTTTAACTTCCCTTTTGGTAACCTATTTATTACTTCCTGAGATTGGCCAATTTCCTAGGTAGAAATGACTAGATTTCTAGAAATGGCACCTCAGTGAGTCATTGTTTTAGTCTGAAAATCCCATTTCCAGCGGTACAACATCAGGGATAGTGGCACACCCATTATGAGACATATATTAACAGAAATGAAACATTTATGCATTAAAAAAATTTTCCTAAGGTTTTTGGTTGAAAACTAAATAAGAATCACTCAGTGGGTATGGCCAAGGATTGGTTTGTGCAATGGGATTATGCAACTACATACTAGCAGTGTTTCAGGGAACAGTTCCAGAGAAACTATTGAGAAAAGATCTAGGGTAGGAGATAAGAAGAGAGTTCAGTAGTTCAGTAGTTGCCAAGTCCAGTTACTAGGAGTCAGAACCAAAAAATCCCAAGGTCAGGTGGCACAGATAACAGAATTAAAATTGTGAATGGGCAACCACAATTGAGAACCAGTTGAAGCAAATACATCTGATAGGGACTAGGGAAATAAATAATAAGACATTCTGATGAAACTGGCTAATACAGACTTCCTGGCTAAGCTTACTAAAAAAAATAAAGCTTCATATGGTTCTCATAAAATTCAAATAAAACTTTGTGTTTATAAAATTAAAAATCAGGGAAAGAATTTACATCTTTACAATTTTAAGCCTTTCCATCCATGAATATATCTCTATTTATTCAAGTCTGCTTCTAAGTGTTTTTAATAAAATATTATTCCTTTAAATTCTTAAGGTTTTCTTTTCTTAAGTTTATTCCTGACTGCATGATGATTTTGGAGTTGCTTTTGTTATCTATAAAGGACAAGAAACTTTAAATTATGTTTTCTAATTGGTTATTATTGGTGATCTTATTAACTTTTATGCTGACCTTGCATCCTGCACACTCTGTGAAATCTACTAGTGAAAATTCCAAATAATCACATAGATAGCCAGTACCTATCATTTTATTTCTTCATTTCCATTATATTTCTAAATTCCAAAATATTTTCAATATATTGCATTGGTTAAGACTTAAAATTCAATAGTGAGATTAGCATCTGCATTTATTTTCTGAATGTTTTAAAAATCATAGTTGTTTGAATTTTATGAAACTTTTTTTTCTGCATTTACTGTTATGACCATGTGGTTTTCCCTCTCATCTGTTCATTAGTGTAATACTTAATATCTTTTCTATTATTGAGCTCTTCTTGTATTTCCAAAATAAACAGAAATAGGCCATGATGTATTATTTTCCACACAAGTTTGCCCATCTAGATCATATTTTATTTAGGATTTTGGCATATATATCAGATTGGTTTCTGAACTTAATTTGGTTTTAAATGTGCTTTATATCTATAAGTGTGTCTTATTTCATTGCTAATTACATAAATGTTTTATTTTATTAATTAGTCTTATTGGGTGCTTTTCTATTTTTTGTCCACAAATTAGATTTTTATTTCATTAATTCTTTTGTTTCTTTGTTTTCTATTTCACTAATAACTGTTCCTAACTTTATTATTTTCTTGCTTCAACTTTCTTATTTTTCCTAAGCTACTGTGTTAAATGTTTAATTCATTTAGCTTTTTAGAAAAGCCATTTAGTTTTAAAGTATTTTCCTTTTCAAATAAATGAATTTAAGTTTACATATTTTCATTCTTGCAATTGTGAAAACTGGATCCCACCTTTTTCCGGTAGTATTTTTATCGTCATTTGTGTCTAAATGTTTCATAATTTCTATCATAGTTTCCTCTTTATCTCATGAGCTACTTAGTAGAACATCTTAAAAGATGAAAAATGTATCTCATCTGAAGAGAAGTCAGAGTATCATTTTAAGGTTCTAATTTGTTTGTGTGTATGTTTGTGTTTCTATGTGTCTATTCATTCCTATCTAAGTTGCTTGCATCGTGGGTAGAAAACAAAGTCTGTATTGTATTAATTATTTGAAATGTTTCGAGACATTCTGTGTTCTTTGGTTTCAATGTCTGGTTTGCAGTTCTAAGATTACTTCCATCTAAACTCATAGTACAGAACTAGGTCTCATAATTATGGTTTCAAGTTTCTTCCCTGCAGTGATATTGAAGGATATAAGCAATCTGGAGACTACAGGTCTCTTGATTTAAAATTTTATTCCACCCTGTTTCTGTGTTCATTACCTTCTGAAGTCAGTTGCTCCATAGAAATAACCTTAGGAAATGGTTGGGAATAGTTTGTTGCTGTTATTGTTGTTGTTAAGTGTCTTTTCAAGGGATGGAGTAGGTGGTAGGAAACTTCTTTCCTGTCTGTAACTGGAAACAGTGGTTTCTGACTCACCTGGAACAGTTCTGGTGTCTCTTGCTCATGGGAGCTGAACCCTTAACTGCTCTGCCTGCTTTTGGACACTTAGGTGACCAATGGCTTTGGAACCCACTCAGTGTCTTCAATTTATTTTCTGTTTCTGATTCAAAAATGTTTTATTTTGCTTTTGATCTTGTTATGCCCTTTTGCTTTTTCCTTTCTATATTTTATTCCTATGTGTTTGGAACAGAGGGAGTACATTAAAGCATAAACTTCTTGCACTCTATTGACTTAAATGCTTTTATCTTTAAAACATTTTGAATTATTTTTGTGTACAGCATGAAGTGAAAATCTAACTCTTGTTTTTTTTCCTGTCTTCAAAATAGATTAAAAATATGTCACTTATTAGATAACTCAGTCCATTCTGTGCAATTGAAAATATCACAAATGGTTGACTTCAGGTTGAAACTGCCTTGTAACTCACAGAACTGCTCCTCCTCCTGCTCCTGCTCCTGCTCCTGCTGCTGCTGCTGCTGCTTCTTTTATCTTTTAGAATTAAAGTAATTTTGAAAGGGACAATATTTACAGTTTGATATAGTCGACAACCTTCTCTATCATCTTACAACTGATTTCACTCATTCGCATAAATTGCCCAACCCTTTAACACACATTCAAGTGTGCATTTTAACTTTTATTTTAGGTTCTGAGGTACATGCGAAGGTTTGTTACATAGGTAAACACATGTCACGGGGGTTTGTTGTACATATTATTTCATCGCCCAGGTATAAAGCCTAGTACCCAACAGTTCTCTTTTCCGCTCCTCTCCTTCCTTCCACCCTCCCCCATCAATTAGACCTCAGTGTCTGTTTCCTTCTTTGTGTTCATAAGCTCTCATCATTTAGCTCCCACTTATATGTGAAAACATGCTATATTTGGTCTTCTGTTCTTGTCTTGGTTTGCTAAGCATAGTAGCCTCTACTTTCACCCATGTTCCCACAAAAGACATGATCTTGTTCTTTTTTATGGCTGCATATTATTCCATGGTCTATATGTACCAAATTTTCTTTATCTAATCTGTGATTGATAGGCATTTAGGCTGATTCCATGTCTTTCCTATTGTGAATAGTGCTGCAGTGAACATTTGCATGAATGTGTCCTTGTGGTAGAATAACATATTTGTCTGGGTGCATACCCAGTAAAGGAATTGCTGGGTCAAAAGATAGTTCTGCCTTTAGCTCTTAGAGGAATCACCATACTGCTTTTCACAAGGGTTGAACTAACTTACATTGCCACCAACAGTGTGTAAGTGTTTCCTTTTCTCTGCAACCTCTCCAGCATCTATTATTTTTCAAATGTGCAAATTCTTGGTTCAAGTGCAAGTCCTTTACATTTCAAGTTCATGCATGCTATTATTTTTTGTTAATTAGTAGAAAGGTTTTTGACAATTTTACTTCACAAAATATTTTTTCTCCCAGTTTTGCTTGCATATAACACTATTCCCTTCAGACTGCAAATGAGGTATCTCCAGAGGAAATGGTTAATGGCTAGTCTAGAATTCTGCAGTAAATATTCAGAGCAATAAATTATCTTGTAAAGAACACTGAACCACACTTGGTCTTAAATTCCTCAATCAGTTAAAATGAGAGAAATGGATTTTCTGACCTTTGGGATTTGTATAGGAATATGGCTGTGCCTACAGCCAGAATCTGAATAGATAAGATAATACGAATAAAAGGTATTTGGGATAATCTACCATATAGTTTGCAACTGAGTGTGATACTATGCTTAAACATGTTAAATTAAAATTCTTAAAAATCCGTTGGTGAGTTAAAAGACAGGGTGAAGAACATACTAATTACGTGGGCAAATATTCTACAGAAGGAGATGTTACAAATACCAGGAAGAAGAGAAATGATAGATGTGATTTATTACATATGCATATTACATATGCATAGCCAAAAGAGAGCAAAAGACTTGCTGACTAATACACACACATCATGTTTGTTATTCTAGCAAGCATTTTTCTTAACAAGCCAGATTTTCCTATTGTTTAAATTGTTTCCTTAATTATTCCAGGCGATTGAAGTGCTATGCCCTGGAGTATCAAAACTGCCTTTAACGTTACCCTGAAGTCCCAAATGATATACTTCCAAAACTGTAGTTTAGACAGTTGAGAAGATCTGGTTCAATTTCATGTTCAATTTTAAGTACCAGGGGCTTTTGCATGATATCTTATTCTCTCCCTGGAGGATTGTATTACTTGGAACAGGAACACTGAAGGGGTAACACACTTAGCATTATTTATCTCTGCATTAGGGACACTAAGGACCTATTTAGCTGATGGGAGAATCAGAAGCATCATTTTCAGTTCCTAAAGAAATCAAGTTTTATCCCTAATCCTCTGCATGTCTCACCAAGCCCCTCTCTTGCCTTAATGAGCTATTCACCTTTACAAAGGAACACTAAGAATTAATAACAAATATGCGTATTATCCAAAGTGACCAGCATTTTGTCTGCTTCTAGGCTTCCGAGTTTTTCAGATTTGCTGACTGTAGCATAAGTTTGGTTATTTATTCTTTCATATTTTTGTTGTTGCTGCTACCGTTGTTGAACATCAAGGCAATTTCATAATGTTGACTTGAATACTTTCTTCTGACGACCTAAGAATTTTATTTCAGCATATCTGTTGAGAGTTGCATAGATCAAGTTTAAAACAAATCTCTCATATCTAACACAGTGAAACCGCGTCTCTACTAAAAATAAAAAAGAAAATTAGCCGGGTGTGGTGACAGGCGCCTGTAGTCCCAGCTACTGGGGAGGCTGAGGTAGGAGAATGGCGTGAACCCAGGAGGCGGAGCTTGCAGTGAGCCAATATCGCGCCACTGCACTCCAGCCTGGGTGACAAAGCAAGACTCTGTCTTAAAAAAAAAAAAAAAAGAAAGAAAGAAAAAAATCTCATATCTATCATAATGTAATACAGTACATGCCCTTCAAATTTCTTTCTTTTTCCCAGATTTTGTGTGTGTTTGTTTAAGTTTACCCTTAACTGAAGTCTCCCTTTAGAGCTGGCTTTTTTGGTCTTCAAAACGTATTCTTTATGTTTAAAGATTTTAGAGATACTATACAGAGGAACTGAAAGGAAATATCAATGATAACCTATTAAAATGCATTTAAACAGACTTCCACACATTTTTATCTGTACTCCTCCTTTCAAGAATAGAAAAGAGCAGATCATTTGCATTTCTTCTTCCTTACTTTCGTCCTTGAGAGTGGCCATCACAAAACTTGTATTTTCATACATTAAACCAACATTTATTTTATAAACCACTTCTTCTCTTTCATCTATCTTATTTTTTATATTATAAGTAGTGCATACTCATGTATGCATTGTACCAATTGTTGAATTACATGAATTCCTGAAAGTACACAAAAAGATGCAAAGAAAAAAACAATAAAATATCTCACCCACATTTTTATTTCTCCGAGGTACCTACTGTACCATTTTGCATATTGTTAGTGTCTTCTAAAATTTTTTTGCATGTATATTACGTTCACAAGACTTTTTATCAATTTGGTATTACCTTTGGAGAACAGTGACCATTGACCACCAAGACGTGTCTATTATTCTAACTTTTAAACATTTGAATGTTATTTAAAAAGCAAAGTGATCCATTGCATCATTATTTGCTGGAAAAGCTCAACTGAGGTCAGGGTCATCTCTGCATCAGGCTCCTGAGAACTCAAACCTGCAAGGGAGACATTGCTCCTAACCACTATTGCCTATAGGCGGGCAGTCACAAGAGATAACTGCTTGTAGACATCGAAATGATTCAGCTTTCTCCAGAAAAGAAAAACATTTAATATAGCTTGGATATTTGTCCCCACCCAAATCTCACACTGAATTGTAATCCCCAATGCTAGAGGTGGGGCCTGGTGGGAGGTGTTTGGATCATGGGAGCACATCCTTCGTGGCTTGGTACTCTCTTCATGATAGTCATTTCTCAGGAGATCTGATCATTTAAAAGTGTGGCACACCCCCTTACCCCACCCTCCATTTCTCTTGTTCCTGCTCTGGCCACGTGACATGTCTGCTCCTGCTTTACCTTCCACCATGAGTAAAAGCTTCTTGAGGCCTCCCCAGAAGCAGCCGCTGGCAGTGTACTTCCTGTGCAACCTGCAGAACTGTGAGCCAGTTAGACCTCTTTCCTTTTCAGTTACCCAGTCTCATTTCTTTATAGCAGGGCAAGAATGGCCTAGTACAGCAACTGAAAGGAAAATATCAACTTGACAATGAAAATTAATGAAATAGCATTTTATTTCTTTGGTTGCAAAAAAAAAAAAATGCATTTAACTGACCATTTTGAACATGTATATAATTTATAATTCTAAAGATGGTATAATGTAATCAATCAGTCTCCCTGGTAAAAGTAATCTTAGTTTGCCTAATTTTGTGATTTCTTTCCCAAATATTTCTGGACTTAGTTGCTAACATCCTGTTAAGACCACAGTACATTTCACTGTACAAATGTCTGAGTTAAGTACAGAGTTTTGTGTTTTAATCATTTCATCTTCTACCAGAAATCACATCTCATATGACTAAAACTCTTAGTCTATCAAAAATGTCCAGTAGGATTCTCCGTATGTACAGTACTGAATGAGATCAGAGGGCATCAAATGGAAAACCATGAACGAGACCTGCTCACAGTTATCTTCCCTTAGGTATAAACTTTAAAAAACCATTTTAAAATCCTTTGCCAACATTTCAAAATCGGAACAATACACTTCATATTGTGAAATACTTTTCTTTTTTAAATTTTTTTAAAATTTATTTTTATTTATTTATTTTTTTGAGATGGAGTCTCACTCTGTCACTCAGGCTGGAGTGCAATGGTGTGATCTTGACCCACTGCAACCTACGCCTCCCAAGTTCAAGTGATTCTCCTGCCTCAGCTTCCTGAGTAGCTGGGATTACAGGCTTGTGCCATGCCTGGCTAATTTTTGTATTTTTAGTAAAGACAGGGTTTCACCATGTTGGCCAGGCTGGTATTGAACTCCTGACCTCAGATGATCTGCCCACCTCAGCCTCCCTAAGTGCTGGGATTACAGGCATGAGCCACCACACTCAGCCGTGAATTGCTTTTCTTTCTTCTTCTCCTTCTTCTTCTTCTTCTCCTCCTCCTCCTCCTCCTCCTCCTCCTCCTCCTCCTCCTCCTCCTCCTCCTTCTTCTCCTTCTCCTTCTCCTCCTTCTCCTTCTTCTCCTTCTTCTTCTTCTTCCTCTTCCTCTTCTTCTTTCTTTTTGTTTTTGTTTGAGACAGAGTCTTACTCTGTCACTCAGGCTGAAATGCAATAGTACAATCACAGCTCACTGCATCCTGCACCTCACCGGGCTCAAGTGATCCCCCCACTTCAGGTTCCTCAGTAACTGGGAATGCAGGCATGTGCTACCATGCCTGACTAATTTTTGTTCTTTTTGTAGGGACTGGGTTTTGCCATGTTGCCTAGGTTTGTCTCGAACTCCTGAATTCAAGCAATCTGCCCCGCCTCGGCCTCCCAAGGTGCTGGGATTATAGGCATGAACCACCATGCCCAACCACCTTGCTTTCGTTTTTTGTTTTGTTTTGTTTTGTTTTGTTTATAAATCAAGAGATTAGGTAATCTTTGCATTGCATTCAAGCAACCATAGGCTTGAACCCAGTAGTGCTACCCACTTAAATGTGGGGCATGCGCTCTCGCTCACCATCATTCCACCATTTCCAGGTCCTCTACACCTGGCTACTTTTGCTCGTTAACCTATGTCTGTATTTGGGTTTTTGACTTATTTTTTATGTGCTAACCATGATTTCCTCTCACCATTTAACCTCTTCTTAGGCTAATATTCTAGCTGCACTACTCAACCAATTATTTTGCTTAACTTAGATTTGTTCCTACATCTTAAATACCCTTTTTATGTTGTTGTATGTTTCAGTAGGTCCTTTCTCTGTCTATTGTTATAATTATCTCTTGTCATATTTCCACACTCCAGATACATGTAGAATTTTCTGGTTTCACATGGTCTGACACCTGGCGGAATTCCTTCAGCCTGTGATGTTTCTGCTTTTCAAAATACCCTTGCTCTTCTTATCCATTCTTGGATATCACTTACGCATTCTCTAAGAATCACTACCAATGCTACCTTTTTTTTTTCTTCTGACACAGCCTGTCTCCCCACCAGCTAAGTTAGGAGTTTCTTTTATTGTCTGCCAATGATACCTTGGATATAGTTCTATCAAAATATTTACCTCATTTATAGGTCGGGTGCAGTGGCTCACACCTGTAATCCCAGCACCTTGGGAGGCCGAGGCAGGTGGATCACTGGAGGTCAGGAGTTTGAGAACAGCCTGATCAACACGTAGAAACCCCATCTCTACTAAAAAGTTACAAACAAAAACAAAAACAAAATATTAGCCAGGCATGGTGGCACATACTTGTAATCAAGTGAAGCAGGAGAATCACTTGAACCTGGGAGCTGGAGGTTGCAGTGAGCTGAGATGGCGCCACTAAACTCCAGCCTGGGCAACAGAGTGAGATTCCGAATCAAAAAAAAAAAAAAAAAAAAATTACCTCATTTATCACCCTAGAGTGCATTTGTTGATTTGTTTACCTATAGCCCCTAAGTAAGTTTCTCTACTCCCAGACTTGTTCCTTGAGGTAAAGACTGTGCATCGTGCAGGCTTAATGTGTTCACACTCAACTGCCTGCTCAGAGTAGGAGCTGAATAAACACGGGTCAAATAAATGAATGAGAAGTAAAATATGTTATTAAAGATATAGCCCATTTTATAATTCTCTAATTGTTTCATTAAGTTGTGGTTTATTTGACAACTTTCATTAAATTAATATTTAGTTTTTCTTTTTTTCTTTTCTTTTCTTTTTTTTTTTTTGAGACAAAATCTTGCTCTGTTGCCCAGGCTGGAGTGCAGTGGCACGATCTCAGCTCACTGCAACCTCCGCCTCCCAAGTTCAAGCAATTCTCTGCCTCAGCCTCCCGAGTAGCTAGGATTATAGGCACCCACCACCATGCCTGACTAATTTTTGTATTTTTAGTAGAGATAGGGTTTCACCGTCTTGGCCAGGCTGTTCTTGAACTCCTGACTTCGTGATCCATCTGCCTCAGCCTTCCAAAGTGGTGGGATTACAGGTGTGAGCAACCGCGCCCAGCCTAAACTAATATTTCTAACTTGTGTGGGTACAAGTCTTCTCCCTACCACTTCTCTTCCCTTTCTCCTCTTTTCCTTTCAGATCTCCTGCAGTCTGGAGCAACACACATACACTCAGACACAGACACTCACACACACACTACAAATACCACCACCTCTACAATTACATAGCAGAGTAATAATAATAAGTATCTACTAATTTGAAAGGTTTTGGTAGTACAGAAATACAGGTTTAGCATTTGCAATATAAATATCAGACTTGTTACCTGCCACACTGCCTTTTATAGTTTATTAGATTTTATTTAAAAAGTTATTTTAAAGTAAACAATAAAAATGATAATTTCATCTAGAGCTAGAATTGAAAAGAAATTTTAAAGGCTCCAAAGATGTTTACCTAGTATGAATCATGTAGAAGGGGCTGTTTTCAGAAAAGGGTTTAAAATTTTTTCAGTGAGCTGTGAAGGAAGGTAACCACAGAAGGCGCTCCATGATCAGCTTCGTGTCTAGTTGCAAAAGTGGGCCTTGAATACCCTCATTTGTGTGTGCTTAATGTGGAGTTGTCTGTCTTTATGGGATTTTACACAGCTGACAGCTAATGCAGGTGTTTAAATGCAAAATCTGACACTGACGTTTTCCCCTAAATGACACTTCAATTCATAAATTATATGAATATGAGTAGCACTATTCATTTATGAAATAATGCAGCTATCACTTAGTAATGCAATTCAAAACATCTTTCACTTTATTTAGCCATTTCCAACCCCATTACATGTGACTATGAAAAGAATGAAAATTGATTAGACAAGGAGTGAAAAGTGGGCAAAAGCATTTCCCAGCATGTTGCCCGCCTCATGGCAAAATGATGGAGCTGTAGTATTTTATTTCCTATTGAAGAGATGTTTCTTGCTTAGGTGGCCTGTTTCTGATTAAAAGCATCTTTGTAATATTGCATTCACTTCCATAAAAAGAATATGCTCTGTGCCAGGAAAGAGTCTGGTACTAACTGCAAAAAAAGATGTTACTGCGGCAAGACAGGATATTCCTGATTCTGAAGCTTGTGGTGGGGGGGGGGGGGGGGTCTGGAAAATGCAGCACATCATTTCCCCGTAGCTTCTACTTTCTCTGTGTTGGGTCAATAATAAAAGTGGAAATGATACAACCATTACCAGCAGCTAAAACATCAATGATAGCTATATTTTTTTCAAGGCTTTCCAAATATTATTTTCTTCAAATATATTATTTACAATTGTCAAAACAACCTGGAAATGTGGAATTATTATCCTGTTTTCCAGAAGTGGACTTTGAGGCTCAGCTACGTTAAGTGACTTGCACAGCTAGGTAATGAATGCTAGACCCAGGTCTGTCGGGCGCAAGCCCATGCTCTTTCCACTTTCCCAGAGAGTGACTTTCTCCAGAATGTCAACTCCTCATCTCTCATTCTTGTAACTACGTAATTTAGGGTTTACAGTGCCTGTGTGAGAAAAGATAGAAAGCTCCCACTGACTTCTTCCCAAATGTGGTTCACAGGCCTGTATGACAGGGGAGCTCTTTGCTTGCTTTCATAATTTTTTGAGATTTCTAATTAAAGCATTTTGCTGTTTAGGGTTTTCTTTTTGAATTTTGGGAAACATCTAGATGCAGATCTAGTCTATCTTTTTTGGGGAGAGAAGGGAGAACGCATGTCTGTCTCTCTGGTGGCACTTGGGGAATGTCGTGCAGCCATTCATTCTCTATGAGCTCCGGACTCAGACTGTGGTGTACTCGTGCAGGGAAGCAATTGAGAAGCAGCACAAATTAAAGTTCTGTGAAGAATAGCTAGTCAAAGGATAAAGGACATATTTTACATTTACTTTTATGAAATGTGGTATTTGGGACGAGGATCTTGCATTTTGAGCAGAATGTTGCTAATTTCTCACGTAGTCTTTATTGAGAAGTACAAACTCAGCGGGCGGTGTACAGTGCAAGGAACATGTCCCAGGAAGGTTGTGAATTACACTGCCAGATGGCCTCAGCTCCCCACGGGCTGCTCCAAAGTCATACAGATTCTTTTTTCATTAATTTCAAAATTTCCCTAATATTTTCATAGGTATAAGACTTTTAAAGGCGGAAAATATCCATTTTAATAAAAAAAAATAGTAAGTTTGGACATACACATTTTGCAGGTGAATACAATCCTATGTTTATTAAAAAATGAACATGTGATATGATAATATCTATATTCAAAATACATTTACATTTGTAATGCATCGCTTATTAAAAATAGGTAAGTTTTATCATTGCTTCCCTCTCAAGATTGTATGCTTATTAGTGGCAGACAGAGCTTTATAGACTGGCTGTTTCTGTGGTCTATTCTAAATGACACGAAATTTATTACATAGAACTTCCCTCCTTTTTCTCTTTTATTTCTTTTCCAGAATCGTATATAATCCTGATTCTGAATTTTCATCAGCTGGACTCTTTACCAGGTCTGTACAAGAAAAGGTATCAGATTGGATTCTCAGGCTAAAATTGCCATAGTTGGAATGAAAGGAAAGGATTTAAGTAAACATGGCCAACACCGAAAAACTTTCAGTTAAATATAGACAAGAAGAATATAAAATAATGGGTAGAAATAGAATGTGTTTCTTTGTTTTAAAACCCCACCCTCAGGCTTGTAACCATAGCATAATTTCTGAAGCAACTGTCGTGGATATATTCTGGAAGACCAAAGAAAAATTAATCCTATCCTTTTGACATTGATATAAATTCGTTAGGTTTATATATTTTTTCCCTCTATTGTGCAGAATCTGAAAGTGGTATTCTTGAAATTATTAACACAGTACAGATGGCCTATTCTAATCAATCTGGCTTCTTCACAGTCCATGAACACATCATGTTTGCTCCACCTCAGATGGGTTGTTCTGTTTCTGTCTATTCACCTGTCTCCGTTCCTGCCTCCAAGATCCACATATGACACTTTAGTATCGCAAAGTCTACTCTAGTGAGCTCAGCCTTCCCTTGCTTAGAAAAAGTGTAGCTCTTAATTGTTCTTTAGTACTCTTTGCTGTGCTGCTCTTTGGTATGAGTTTGTCTTCACAACTATATTGTGCCTTCACAACTATATTGTGGGCTCGCTAAAGGGAAGGAACCTGTCATATACGTCCCTCAGCACAAAGCAAACCTTGGACTCTCAGGAAGAACTCATTGACTTAGAGCCTGCTTTCTGCTACATTATTTTTTATTGTTTTATGGAGGGCGATTCTGCAGAGCATAAGCTATGTCCTTGAAACCAAGCACTCTTGGGAACTATATTAATTTAGGGCACATGGGCCCTATTTATTTACTGTTTCAATATACTCAGTCGGATGTACTATCAATCACACAATCTGGCAGTATTTTAAAAATGCAGTACTTCTTCTGCATGTTTCAGCTTTGCTCCTTCTCTGATGACCTTTTGGAAGCAGTGGAGTGGCTCTAGGAGAAGAGAAGTACTTGTCATGCTCCGTCAACTTCTAGAACCTGAATTTAAAAACTTAAAGAGATCAAGAATTCCTTCTGTCATTTTCTTAAAGAAGAAATACCCTCTCCACCAATACAGAAAAGCATAGTATAGGCATACCTTCTTTTACTGTGCTTAGCTTTACTGCACCTCACAGATAATTGCATTTTTTACAAATCAAAGGTTTGTGGCAACCCTGAGCCAAGGAAGTCTATTGGTGCCATTTTCCCAACAGCACGCGCTCACTTCATATTTCTTTGTCACATTTCAGGAATTCTAGCAATATTTTAAACTTTTAAATTATCATATCTGTTATAGTGATCTGTGATCAGTGTGATCTTTGATGTTACTATTGTAGTTATTTTGAGGAACCACTAACCACACCCATATAAGATGTGAACTTAATCTAGAAATGTGTGTGTTCTGACTGCTTCAACAACCAGATGTTTCTTTGTCTCTCTCCCTCTTCTTGGTCATTCCTATTCCCTGAGATACAATATATTGAAATTAGGCCAATTAATAGCACTACAATAGCCCCTAAGTGTTCAAGTGAAAAGCCGCATTGCACGTCTGTCACTTTAAACCAAGCGCTAAAAATGATTGACCTTAGTGAGGAAGGAATGTCAAAAGCCAAAACAGGCTGAAAGCTAGGCCTCTGTGCCAAGCAGTTAATCAAGTTGTGAATGCAAAGGAGAAGTTCCTGAAGAAAATTAAAAGTGCTACTCCAGTGAACACACAAATGACAAGAAAGCAAAAGAAACTTCTTGCCGATATGGAGAAAGTCTGAGTGGTCTGGATAGATAAAACCAGCCAGAACATTCCTTGAAGCCAAAGCCTAATCCAGAGCAAGGTCCTAACTCTCTTCAGAAAGATGGGGACACCAAAGAAGAAGAGTTGGCAGCTATAAGAGTTTGGTCATGAAGTTTAAAGAAACAAGCTATTCCATAACATACCAGTGCAAGGTGAAGCAGCAAGTGCTGATGGAGAAGACGCAGCAAGTGATCCAGAAGATACAGTTATATCATTGATAAGGTAACTACACTAAACAACAGATTTTCAACGGAGACAAAACAGACTTCTATTGGAGGAAAATGCCATCTAGAACTTTCATGTCTACAGAGGTGAAGTCAACACTTGGCTTTAAAACTTCAAAGGACAAGATGAATCTTTTTTTTAGGTGCTCATGCAGCTGGTGACTTACAAGTGGAAGCCAGTGCTCATTTACCTTTCCAAAAATCCTATGTCCCTTGAGAATTATGCTAAATTTATTCTGCCTTTGCTCTATAAATGGAACAACAAAGCTTGGATGACAGTATATCTGTTTACAGCATGGGTTACTGATTATATTAAGCTCACTGTTGAGAGCTGCTGCTGAGAAAAAAAAAAATCATTTCAAAATATTACTGCTCATTGACAGCGCATCTCATCACCCAAGAGCTCCAATGGAGATGTACGAGGACATTAATGTTTTCCTACCTGCTAACACAACATCCATTCTATAACCCATGGATCAATAAACTATTTCACCTTTTAAGCCTTATTATTTAAGAAATACATTTTGTAGGGCTATAGCTGCCATAGATAGTGATTTCTCTCTGGATCTGGGCAAAGTCGATTAAAAATCTGGAAGGGATTCACCATTGTAGATGCTACTAAGGACATTTGTGATTCATGGGAAGAGGTCAAAATATCAACATTAACAGAAGTTGGGAAGAAATTGATTCCAGCCCTTATGGATGACTTTGAGGGATCCAAAACTTTAGTAGAGGAAGTCACTGCAGATGTGGTAGAAATAACAAGAAAACTAGAATTAGAAGAGGAGCTTTAAAATGTGATTGAATTGTTGCAATCTCTCAATAAAACTTGAATGGATGAGGAGTTGCTTCTTAGTGAATAGCAAATAAAGTAGTTTCTTGAGATGGAATCTACTCCTATTGAAGCTGCTATGAGCCTTGTTGAAATGGCAATAAAGGATTTAGAATATTCCACAAACTTAGTTGACAAAGCAGTGAGAGGGTTTAAAAGGATTGACTTCAATATTGAAAGAAATTTTACTGTGGGTAAAATACTATCAAACGCATTGCATGCTACAGAGAAAGAATTCAAAAAAGGAAGAGTAAATCAGTGTGGCAAACTTCATTGTGACCTTACTTTAAGAAATTGAGGCTGAGTATGGTGACTCATGCCCGTAATCCCAGCTCTTTGGGAGGCAAAGGCAGGGGAGAATCACTTGAGGCCAGGAGTTCAAGATTGGCCTGGATGAAACAGTGAGACCCAGGTGCTGCCAAAAAAAAAAAAAAAATTAACTAGGCATGGTGGTGTTTGTAGTGTAGCTACTTGGGATGCTGAGGCAGGAGGATTCCTTGAGCCCAGGAGTTTGACACTGCAGTGAGCTATAATCATGCCACTACAATCCAGCCTGGGCCACAGAGACAGACCATGTCTCTTCAAATAAGAAAGAAAGAAATTGTTACAGCCACCCCAATCTTCACCAATCACCACCTTGATAAGTCAGCTGCCATCAACAATGAGGCAAGACCCTCCACCAGCAAAAAGAGTATCATTCATGAAGGTACAGATGATAGTCAGCATTTTTTTTTAGCATAAAGTATTTTAAATTAAGGTATGCATATATTTTTTGGACATAATACCATTGCACACTTTTAATAGACTACAGTATATTATAAACACAACTTTTATATGCACTGGAACACCAAAAAAATCATGTGACTCACTTTATTGTGATATTTGTTTTATTGCAGGGGTCTGGAATGGACCTGCAATAACTCCAAAGTGTGCTTGTAATTTTAGTCTCCCTTAGAATTACATTCATTGAATGAGAAGGTGAATGCTTACCTTATAGTAGCATTTGTCAAGGTGCACCTATGACATATTCCTGTTTTTTTCTTTTCATTTAGAAGCCATCTGATTTCAGTATGTCTGAGATGTCATGGTGCATACGAGGCCTATATAGGACCAAGGCCCCAGGCACTCTTAGTCAAGGTACATTTCAATAACGTTTTGTAAATCGGGCTTCTCAGGCAATCAGATTCTGTGGAAGCTTTGAGTTAGATAATGGATCTAGTAGAGAGCAGCTCAGAGTAGCAGGGTTGGGACAGATTAAGTCTCAGGCAGAACCACTGCCTAAATCACTAACTCTATCTGACACAAAAATTTTGTTTATTTTATATATATATATTTTTTGAGACGGAGTCTTGCTCTGTTGCCCAGGCTGGATGCAGTGGTGTGATCTTGGCTCACTGCAACCTCCGCCTCCCAGGTTCAAGCTATTCTCCTGCCTCAGCCACCTGAGTAGCTGGGATTACAGGCATGCACCACCACGCCTGGCTAATTTTTGTATTTTTGATAGAGACAGGATTTCACCATGTTGGCCAGGTTGGTCTCGAACTCCTGACCTCAGGTGATTCATCCACTTTGGTCTCCCAAATTTAAAATGTATCCAGGTTAGTGTTGCAACGTCCACTGTTTGAAGGCTGTCTGAGCAGAGCAAAAAAAGGACAAAACTATCTTGCATAAGGGATACATAAAGCTGGAGCCAGCCCAACAAAAAGGTACTGCCAGAAACACTATGAAGAAACTAAGATACAGGTCCTTTTGACCTTAGCAGGGATTATGAATGAGAACAAGAGATTTAGGCTAAAGGCTCAACAGCTAGGTCAGACTCACACGTAGATGTGGGGTGGGGATGGGGTAATCTGAAGTCTGATGCTGTCACAAATATTCTGAAAGCTAAATCCATCCTGAAAATGTTGGGACACATGGCAGATCTAGCCCTGACCTTCCTTGCTGGGGTGTGATATCCTCTCAAACTGCTCCCCGATCTCACTCTCATTGCCTCAGGGTTCCACACTCAGCACATTACCGGCCTCACTCATGGCAGTATAGGGGTTATTGGGAACTCTCAGAAAGGCTCCTGAGAAACCAGGTAGGTTTTGGCTTTGATTTGAAGACGGCATTAGGTGGCCCAAGACTGTTTAGCCAAAGTGGTTCTTGCCCCGTCCTAGAGTGAACCCAAAGCCTCAGTCGCCAAATTACTCCGATGGGTCTCGTGGGCTTTCCAAACCGCAAGGGCCCTGTGTGGGCAAGAGTCTGACTCCAGGATTAACCTCAAGCTCAATGTATTTCTTTGGAATCCTTCTGGCATGGAAACAGCCTTCCCCTGGTAGGCAGCCCGTGTGTGGTGCAGCGTTGCTCAACACAGCACATTCCCCTTAATGTATGACTTCAGAGGGAAGGTGGGGCTAAGGCTGGAGGGCTGAGGTTAGAGGTTTCTCAGAAATGCCTGTCTTACAAAGCAGTTATTTTTCTCAGTTGAATGACTTTGAGCCTATTGCTTTCATTTTCCTCAAATATCTATCAGTGCCTTGTACTTTATGAGCAAACAAACTGAAACAGAAAGTCATTTTTAAGTTAATTTTATATTTGGTACAGGATTAGAAACTGCGCTGTATTCACCCACCAGCTATAGTCTGTAGCACAGAAGCCGTGCCTGCTCTTCCAACACATCGCAGTGACATTCAGTTAGAAGGGGATTAAGGATAAGGGGGAAAAAAAAGGTCAGTGTCTATTTGTAGGTAATTCTCAAAGTTTCCTTTCAGAATCTCAATTAGTTCTTCTTTCTTGTTTTTTTTTTTTCCATGTGTGTCATGGCCTTAGATTTTTTGGAAATAGTAACGTCCTACATTCTCATCAACAGCCATGGATCAAAATGCCAATTACATTTTATTGCAGTGTCCTGAGCTGCCCAGTCACCTCATGCTAAATTTAGGTTTAAATAAATAGAACATTTTAGTTCCAGTGGTACTAGAAAGCAGCTGGAATAAAGACGGGTTGGTGTATTATTTTTGTACTGCTGAAATATGAAGGATAATTTTGAGAGTTATTTTTGGTTTTGTTGTTTTAAACTAAACAAATATATTTAAGATACTGATCTTTTTCATGAAAGATCCCGAATAAATTAAATATATAACCAGATCTAGTTTCCATTCTGAAAGTCCCAAGTAGAAACAGAGTTGCCAGCCTCTTAACCACTTTAGAACCTTTGACTATGTTCAATGACACACTTCTGGTATTATTCTCTAGTTATTCTTGTGGGTGCATCTTCTCTCCCCAGCAGGTGCCTAAGAAGAAGGACTGGTGTTCTTCTTCCCTGGACTCTCTGGGAGTACCCACCATGGACCTGGTATACAGCAAGGGAATCAAGAAATACTTGCTGAAATAATTTGCCCTTAATATAAAATTAAAGTTATAATGTCTAGACTTACTTTTAAAACACTATTTTGGCCAGGCACGGTGGCTCACACCTGTAATTCCAGCACTTTGGGAGGCTGAGGCAGGCAAATCATAGGGTCAGGAGTTCAAGACCAGCCTGGCCAACATGGGGGAAACCCCATCTTTACTAAAAATATCAAATATTAGCTGGGTGTGGTGGCGGGTGCCTGTAATCCCAGCTACTTGGGAGGCTGAGGCAGGAGAATCACTTGAACCCAGGAGGTGGAGGTTTCAATGAGCTGAGATCGTGCCACTGCATTGCCCGGATGACAGTGCAAGACTCCGTCTCAAACAAAACAAAACAAACAAACAAAAAACACCGAAACACACACACACAGACACACCAAAAAAAAAAAAAACCACTATTTTTTGAACATATATACATCAATGCAGTACAAAATATAAACTTAGAAATAAGGCTTCTCTTACCCCTGTCTCCTAGTAACCCAGGTTTCCTCATGAGAGGCCACTAGAGACTTCGCGTGTAACTTTTCAAAAATACTACATTCACTTATACACATCCACTTAGAGAAATATATATGTATGTATCAAATGCCAGAAAAGTATATACGTTGTCCTGCACTTGATTTTTTTTCACCTAATAATATATCCTGGAGAATGTCCCACGAAGCTAGTACCTTTGTTGTTGGCATTTATTTTATTTTATTTTTTATTTATTTATTTATTTATTTTGAGACAGATTCTCGCTCTGTCGCCCAGGCTGGAGTGCAGTGGCCGGATCTCAGCTCACTGCAAGCTCCGCCTCCCGGGTTTACGCCATTCTCCTGCCTCAGCCTCCCGAGTAGCTGGGACTACAGGCGCCCGCCACCTCTTCCGGCTAGTTTTTTGTAGTTTTAGTAGAGACGGGGTTTCACCGTGTTAGCCAGGATGGTCTCGATCTCCTGACCTCGTGATCCACCCATCTCGGCCTCCCAAAGTGCTGGGATTACAGGCTTGAGCCACCGCGCCCGGCCGGCATTTTTTTAAGAGCTGCATAAGAATACAGTCTACGGATGTACATTTCTCTAAACTTATTACTATTGTAATTATGTAATAGTAGTAGTTTTGTACACATGCCATTTTATAAAGGTGTAGGGATAAATACCTAGAGATAAAATTGCTTTGTAAAGGCATTGACAAATTGCTGTCTACTAATTTTCTCTCCAACCAACTTATGATGCATGTGGTATTTCCTTGACATGCCCTGTGATACTCAAGTGAAGAATGTGACATTATTAATGGCAAACACTTACATGGTGCTTAGTCTGTGCCAGGCACTGGTCTATGTGCTTTACATACATCATTTCAAATAAGACTCACAGCAACCTTGCAAGGGAGGCCCTTTCATGATCTCTAATTTAGAGATGAGATAAAACATTTTGCCTTAGGTCATCCAGCTGGTAAATAGCAAATGACATCTGAGTCCAGCCTGTCTGGCTCCAGGAGCCAGCTCTTGTAACCATGGCCCTAAACTGTGCTAATTATGACACTTTTTCATAGTTATTCTGTATGAGATAAAAGAAAAATTTCTCAAGAAATAAATGTTCTACAGTTGAATAAGGAGGACTGTAACCCTCCTTGTTGTAGTCCTTTACACTGACCGAGTTCCTCCCCTCGGAAGTTCCACTTCCGAAAGAATTGAGCTCCTGGTTCACTAGCATGTTCTCTAACGTCAGTGTGGTCATAATTTAGGGGGATATCGATGTGCATGTAGATGAACCTCTTATTGCCTTGGCCTCTCAGTCTCAATGACCTTACCCTCTACTGTACCTCAGGTCTCTTTTCCTGTCATTATAAATGACATCTACATGTTGTCATCATCAGTAACTGCATATCTTTTATCATGTCCATTTCAAGCTTCCCACCCTCAGACCAATAGTTCCTATTTTTCTCAGCCACTCCCTCTAACATCCTTACTCTACCAGACCTTTCACCCCAGTGAGGTCTTCATTCTTTTGATTCTATCATATTTTTCATTGTCTACCCCCACATTGATGCCCTCATTTTCCCCCTTATGCAGCAGCTTAGGTTTCACAGTCCATTGCTGCAATCATTCTTAACAAGCCTCTTAACATAGCCTCTTAACAAGTCACTCTGCTCTATTGCCCCCTTTCAATGTATTCTCAAAACAGCAGGTGACTCTATTAAAATGTAAGTGGGATTAAGTAACTTTTCAACTTAAATTCCTCCAATATCCTCCCATTTTACTCAGAAAAAGGCAAAGTACTTTAAATGGCTTACGAGGTGCCACACAGCATATCTCACTTTATTTCATATAATTCTCTCACTTCCTTACCCAGCTTAAGCCACACTGGTTTTGCTTTGGTTTCTCTGACTCTCCTGACTAGCTTCTGCCTTGAAGCCTTTGTATTTGTTTTGTGCCTTTGCCCAGTACATCCTTCCTCCAGATAGCCACATGGCACCCTCTCTCACTTCCACAATCGCAAGCAAGGTAGTATTGCAAGTATGATAATTTCAGTGGCAGAAGTCAGATGTGCAAATATTTACTTTATTAATTTTTGCTACTGAGTTTAACATCATACATTTCCTTTCATGAACTGAACATTTAATCAAACTCGAATCACTTATTGTTAAAACATTTTGTTAAGTTAGGAAGCTTTCTAACTTAACAAAAAATCCTCTTTCTCATACTCTTTTCCTCGTAAGTAATATAAATTGAAGATAAGAGCTTACAGATCTAACATAGGAATGGGGATGGATTTGTTCCAGAGCGATAGGCTCTGTAGAGATTGATTTTTGCTTGAAATGTATACTTCCTATTTAGCCGTTTGCAATTTGTTTGTAACAACAAAGGACTGGAAATTGCTTCGATATCTGTAAGTAGAAGATGATGCCTGGCATATTTATATGATAAAAGACTATATAGCCATTAAAAAAATCAGTGAAAAATATCTGAAAATGTTGACAAGGAAAGATTGTCAAACTAAGTGAGAAAGAATTATAAATAAGAAAAAGATATAGAGCAGTGTATATGAAGGATTTCTATATATTTTATTGACATACAGCTAAATGATATTCTAGTTAGTATGATATAAATAAATAAATAAATGATATTTCTTTTAATTATACATGAGAAACCACGAAAAGTTTACTTTGGGAAAAGAGTGGTTAAGGAGACTTAGTTTTTATTTTTTATTCTATTTTGCTACAGTTTTATTTTAAAATCATGCACATATTTTAAATTTTTGTTTAAATTTTAAGTTATACTAAAATATTAAACTGCATTATGTATTATGAACTTATTTGTTATTCAGTAGACAGCATATCACTTTCAGACTCTTACTGAGAATGTAGTACCATACCAGATGCTGAGGCCATAAAAGAAGAAGAATCATTGTCCTAAGGAAATTTAAAATATGATAGGTGACATGGACTGGCTGTGTCCCCATCCAAATCTCATCTTGAATTTCAGTTCCCATAATCCCCGCATGTTGTGGGAGGGACGTGGTGGGAGGTCACTGAATCATGGGGGTGGTTACCTTCATGCTGTTCTCATGATAGTGAGTTCTCACGAGATCTGATGGTTTTATACGGGGCTTTCCCCTGTTTTGCTTGGCACTTCTCCTTCCTGCCACCATGTGAAGCAGGATGTGTTTGCTTCCCCTTCTGCCATGATTGCAAGTTTCCTGAGTCCTCCCCAGCCATGCTGAACTGTGAGCCAATTAAACCTCTTTCCTTTATAAATTACCCAGTCTTGGGTATGCCTTTATTAGAAGTGTGGTACCAGACTAATACAATAGGGAAATTTTGATTCATAGGAACAACAGGAGAAGAGCAAGAAATGCATACCATTCAAGCCAATGTCCATGTAGCGGATGATAGATATCATATGAATTGAGACAAAGAGAACCTTGGTTGGCAGGTGCCATCAGGTAAAGGTGATGTAACCTGAATTTGGTGTTGAAAGAGATATAGGAATTAGACTAGAATAAAGAAATCGAAAAGATAATCCAAGTAGAAATAATATGGATCAGAAAGCTTTAATAAGGCCACAGGTAAGAAACCAGTAAGCTGAAATGTTGTAGAAAGGTAGATAGGTACCAGCATGAAGACAGATAGAAATGGATAGAGAGTGGGGAGGAAATAAGTTTGAAGACAGAGAGAGAAATGAAAGCCTGAGTATTTCAGTCTGAAGTGGAAGAAAATAATTTGCATATAGAGAAAAGGATGAATCCAAAATGTAATGAAAAAGAAAAAAAAAAAAACACTCTCATATAGAGCCTGATTAAATATTAGCACAGTAAAATGATTTTCAGAAAATAAATATTTCCAAAAAATTTTCCATTGCTCTTTGGGCATATATTGATATAGATAGATAGATAGATAGATAGATAGATAGATAGATAGATAGATAGATAGAATACCATGTCAGTACAAGTAAGAGTTGAAGAATAGGAAAACAGTTTTATAAAGGGTTTGACAATACAATTAGAGATAGAGGTGGATGCAAGTAACTATAAGTCTGTTAACAAAATTGAATATAAATTCCAATCTTATTCCAAAAAAGCAGGAAAACAAAATAAAACATACTAAGAATAAACGATGGCAAAAATTTAGGTGCAACAGAAAATATTGATAACCTGGGCAGACAGAATGAGAAAAAAAAACACTATTAACTCATTGTTTCTATGAGGAAGGAAATGAATGGTTCTATGGAACTCTTGATGTAATGCTTCAACCTTGACTCTAGACATGAGGAAATAAAGTGTTGTTTTCCTGGATACTTCCCTGAATTGGCCCTGCCCTCCAGGATGATGTTAATAGAAGGGAGTAGAATCCAAGAGCTGGGCTGACAAGGGCAGGGAGTAGAATTCAAGGTCTAGAATGATTACATTGCCCTGAACTGTTACACAGAGTACCAGAAGACTGAACGTCTGCCTTTGGTCAAAGAACATTTCCTAATATAATAGGGGTTCCTTGCTTTTACACTGTTGGTGGGAGTGTAAATTAGTTCAACCATTGTGGAAGACAGTCTGGCAATTCCTCAAGGATGTAGAAGTAGAAATACCATTGGACCTGGCGATCCCATTACTGCATATATACCCAAAGGATTATAAATCATGCTACTATAAAGACACATGCACACGTATGTTTATTCTGACACTATTCACAATAGCAAAGACTTGTAACCAACCCAAATGTCCATCAGTGATAGAGTGGATTAAGAAAATGTGGCACCTGTACACCATGGAATACTATGCAGCCATAAAAAAGAATGAGTTCACATCCTTTGCAGGGACACGGATGAAGCTGGAAACCATCATTCTGAGCAAACTATCACAAGGACAGAAAACCAAACACCACATGTTCTTGCTCATTGCTGGGAGTTGAACAACGAGAAGACATGGACAAAGTGCGGGGAACATCACACACTGGGGCCTATCATGGGCTGGGAGGCTGGGGGAGGGATAACATTGGGATAAATACCTAACGTAAATGACAAGTTGATGGGTGTAGCAAACCAACATGGTACATGTATACATATGTAACAAACCTGCACATTGTGCACATGTACACTAGAGCTTAAAGTATAATAAAAAATAAAAATAAATAAAATAAAATAAAATAAATAGGGGTTCCATTAAGCAGCAGTGCCATAGTAACTAGATGAGACAACTTGGATGCAAAACTACAACTCCATGATTTATTACTTAGCATGTACGTCAATCTAAGTCAGCAGGAGTAGCAATAAGTCTGCGATACCCAGAAAGTCTTTCTTGTGCTTCATTTTACGAGTGTCACATTCTTCTCCTTCATTGACACTTATCTTAATCTCCATTAAAAATCATTTCCAAACGTCTTCTAGACTCTCCTAATGTGGCACTCCAAGCTACATACAGCTCCTCTCTTAATTATTGTTTACTTCATTTGCAGGCTGGAGTGTAATGGCGCGATCTCGGCTCACTGCAACTTCCGCCTCCCAGGTTCAAGTGATTCTCCTGCCTCAGCCTCCTGAGTAGCTGGGATTACAGGCTGCCACTATGCCCATTTAATTTTTGTATTTTTAGTAGAGATGGGGTTTCACCATGTTGACCAAGCTGGTCTCAAACTCCTGACCTCAGGTGATCCACCTGCCTCAGCCTCCGAAAGTGCTGGTATTACAGGCGTGAGTCACTGCGCCCGGTCTGCATCTGGTTTTTCTTATGAAAATTTATTTTAATACAATAAGGTTCTTTCGTCAAATCAATACAATAAGGTTTTGACCAGAACTTTTAATGCTGTCTGATCTGGTTTCTAATATGTTCTGGCCTGCCCTTTTATGGCATACTGAATAAGGGCTCTGAAAATGTCTACACTCTAATCTCGGGAATCCATACATTTATATTAGATGGAAAAGGTACTGTCCAGATGTGATTCAGGTGTAGACCTTGAGATGGAGAGATTATCTTGGAGTATCCATTTGAGCCTAATCTAGTCACATGAGCCTTTAAAAGAGGGGTAACTTGCAGCTGCAGTCAGTTACAGAGAAGTGCAGTGTGAGAACAAATCATCACTGATTTGAAGACAGAGGAAGAAGGCTATGAGCCAAGGAAAGGGGGTGAAATCCAGATGCTGAGAACAGCTCTCAGCTGACAGTTAGCAAGGAAACAGGACGTCAGCTGTACAATTACCGGAACTGAATTCTGTCAACAGCCTAATTTAGTAAGGAAGCAGATTCTTCCCCAGAACGTGGCACTCCAAAATATGCCACTTTGGCATAAGGATGATTTTGAGTTGAAGGCTTTAAGATTTAACAGATGCAGAAAGAAGGCTTCCTTTATCTGACCAAAACAGAAGCTTTTGAGAAATGAGGGCTGTTGTGAACTCTCTCCCCAGGAAGTTTTGTGTCCATGAAGAAAGAGGAAAGTTGGCACCAAGATGACCTTTACAGACAAGCCTCGCTCTATTTGTTTCCTCCTTCTATTTACCTTCTGACAGTTTGCCACCTTGGAAGCCTGAAGCCTTTTGTTTTGTCACTTCTCTACAAATATATTGTTCTTTGTTAAAATTGTTTATGTAAGCCCAAGTTCTAACCACTCCTTTGAGTTGCCCACCTCTAAGTTTCTCCCAGGTATATTCTGGGAGCATGTGTTAATAAATGAATTCTGCTTGCTTTTCTCTTGTTAATCTATTTTCTTGTCAATTTTATTCACAGGACTTCTCATCTACAGAAACTGTGAGATTATAAATTTGTGCTGTATTAAGCCAATACATTTATGGCTATTTTTACAGCAACAGTAGAAAATGAATACACCTTCCTTGTGTGGTTAAGAGAATGCAGGTTATTCCCTGGGTTTTACTTTTCTCTGTTCTTATTTTATTTTTCTTTTCTGCTCAAGATGAAATGAATAGACACAATTCTTCATTTCATAATCTTTCAATTGCTTCTGGCCAATTCTGATGTTTATCTGTGTAGCATAAATAGATTATCTTTCTGATAAATGCACCTCACTCAACATAGAAGTTAAATAATGTTTAAAGAATATGATTTAAAATAGGATGAATGTGATATGAAACAATAGAAAATAGAAAAACAACTGTTTCTATATTTGTTTGACTCTTTCGGAGTCCATATGGCAGAAATTAGAAAATAAAACATCAATAAAGCATTATTAAAAACAAATAGAAATTATTTAGCAAGTGAACAGAATAAGATAAAATATTTGTATTATAATAAGAGATGTAAATAGGAGAGATTAGTCAGTAAAACAAAATTCAATGACACACTTAAAGAAACACAAAAAGATTAAGCATTAAAGCAATTACAAAAGCATATCTAATACATTCAAATTATAAGAAGGCATTGAATACAATCATATTGGACAATGAATAAAAACAAAAAGTGCAAATTAAGATAAAAGCATTCTTCTTATATTATTAAACTATATAATTTACACACAAAATTTAATGACAACAAGTCTTCTATTTAATAAAATTTTATTAAAGTGTATAAACTAAAACTGTTAAGGAGGAATTAAAAAACAAAAAGTTAAGGATTTAAAAATATCTTGCGGTATTTGACAAAAGAGTAAAATATAAGTAATGGTAGCTGTGCTCTGAGTTGAAGAGTATGATTTACTTAAATATACTAAATATATTTAAGCATATGCCTTATAAAAAGATACGAGACCTTTGTCTTTTTCCAGTGCCCATTAATTAGCATGCTAATAAATTCCTGAAAAGAGACATTTTATAGGTCTTCTTTATAGGACCTGTTCTTAAGGTCATATTCTTTAAAAAACTGCTTTATTTAATATTAAAAATTTGCAACAATAGATTAACCTTAAAATATAATCATTTAGAAATATTAAAATACTTTACTTAGTATTTATTGCCTTAAGGTAGAAATCACCACTATAATACAGAATATTTACAAATCAATAAGCATAAGGAAGCCATATGGCATCTAGCCAAGGGAGCACTCAGAGGAAAATTTATAGGATTAAATAAAAAAATAGGAAACTGCAGCATGGATAAGAGCCATCAAACCGGCAATTAAGACAGATGGTATACGCTTTTCTAGGGAAATGTAAATTTAATCAAAATTAGTTGAAAGATAGTATGACTAAATAAAAAATATAAATGCAATTCTTGTTTAAAAATTACCCTTATGAAAGTTCTTCTGAACCCTCCACAAAACCACATTTGTTCTACTCTACCCTGAGTCTAATGCCATTCTAAGAAAGGGACAGGAGAAATTTATGTGTGGGTATAGTAGATGGTTGCCATCCGTGATTAGTTCTAGGCAGCAATGGGCAGACTTCTCTGATAGAAATGTGTACCCCAATAATACACAACATGCCACCCTAAGAAACACAGTTCTTCACAGTTTTTTAAAAGTTCACCTGCCTCTTAAAGATATGAACCGTCGAGACTATTACACCTAGATGAGTTTATTGGGTTTCTTTACTCCACAATGAAAAGAGCAACGAAGCAAAATGGACCTTTTTAATTTATTTATTTATTTATTTTTTAAGATGGAGTCTTGCTCTGTTGCCCAGGCTGGAGTGCAGTGGCCGGATCTCAGCTCACTGCAAGCTCCGCCTCCCGGGTTTACGCCATTCTCCCGCCTCAGCCTCCCGAGTGGCTGGGACTGCAGGCGCCCGCCACCACGCCCGGCTAGTTTTTTGTATTTTTTAGTAGAGACGGGGTTTCACCAGGTTAGCCAGGATGGTCTCGACCTCCTGACCTCGTGATCCGCCCGTCTCGACCTCCCAAAATGCTGGGATTACAGGCTTGAGCCACCGCACCTGGCCAAAATGGACCGTTCCTGTGGTTTTGGTTTGCAAACACTTCAAAGACCTTGTCCCCTCTTCTTTCTCCAGCATTGCTGCAGTAATTAGTTCTTCCCAAGCCGCTACCACATTTGCACAGGTGTAATCTGATGATACCTTGGTTTGGCTGGCTACATACACTTCTGGCCTGTCTTATAGATTTCTTTAATGTGGAGGTATGGGATGGCCACTGAAATTCACTTTTTACTTATACATTTGTATCCTAGAAGTGTGGGAAGATTAGTGCGCAAGGATTATCCTCTACCAAAAAGGGAGGAGAACATATGACCAATTGCTTCCCCTCTAACCCCAATAGTGGAAGGCAATTCAGTAACAAGCTCTTGACTTGACTTTCACTCCTTCTGGGTTTCAGTTGCCCTGCTACTCATTCCTTCTACCTGGATCACTTCCTTCAATTAGTGGTTAGCTTTTTCTATGGATGTTAAAAATCACTGACTAGTAAAAATTAAAGGAATTAAATTCCTTCTGAAGAATTCTACCTACTTTAGGGCTAGAGAGAATGGGTGAAAGAATGGAAAGAAGAGCATTTTTCAGCCATTTCACTTCATTTTGTTTTCACCTGTTTAGTATTAAGTAACAAGACTAATTTAACAATCCTTTCTTACGCCCATAAACTCTCACATCCAAGAGAGTTAGAAAATATTCCCCTTCAATTTTTTTTTTTTTTTTTTTTGAGACGGAGTCTCGCTCTGTCGCCCAGGCTGGAGTGCAGTGGCCAGATCTCAGCTCACTGCAAGCTCCGCCTCCCGGGTTTACGCCATTCTCCTGCCTCAGCCTCCCGAGTAGCTGGGACTACAGGCGCCCGCCACCTCACCGGCTAGTTTTTTGTACTTTTTAGTAGAGACGGGGTTTCACCGTGTTAGCCAGGATGGTCTCAATCTCCTGACCTCGTGATCCACCCGTCTCGACCTCCCAAAGTGCTGGGATTACAGGCTTGAGCCACCGCGCCCGGCCTCCCCTTCAATTTTGAAGAATGAATCCTGTCTGATGCTACCAATGTACGTGAACTATACTAGTCTTTAAATATGTATCAATTTTTCAAAGCCATAGGTTTAGAATAAAAGGTTAAAAAAACACATTTCAGGAAAGTCAGGGACGCAATGACAGAACCTTTGCATGAAAGCCCTTTGGCATTCTTTCAGAAATTTTAAAACTTATTACTCAGCAAGAGAAAGACTGTGTTAATACCCTCTGTGATTTCAGAGAAATTAACACTTCAGCAGATGTCAATGATGCTTTTATCTTTAAGTGAAGGCCTTGCTCAAATTCAAGCTCTGGAGCAAATTTTCTACAGGCATACTCATAAAGCATTTATGGACTATAATGAAGGTCTATGGTAGGAAATGTCTGAATTATCCAGTTTGGGGAAAAAAGAAAAAGCAAACATTAAAAGCAATGGGGATGAAATATATGAAAGCCTGTGGTTTACATTTTTGTTCACTATTTTTTTCCACTCCTCAGATTAGAGCTTTTTTTACAGCATGCCATAAATACATATTTCTGTTTTATAATGTATGTGTTATTGCACCATGGGTGACCAAACAGAAGGTTTTTGCTTTTGTTTTTGTTTTTCCTATTGACTGCTAGCTGTCTGTCTTGCCAATAGTGTTAGAAATGAACAAAGCTGTAGACCTCAAACTTAGGTTATCAACCCTGGAGACACTAATCTGCTCAGAATTTAGGGCTCTGAGATTGGTCTGGATCTGTCCAATTATAATGTCAATCCTGAGGGAGAAGAACCAGAACACAAGGAGGAAGAGTAAGCACCAAGCTGGAGACAGATTCAGGCAGTCAGAAACAGTGGTGCGCTGTGACCTTGAATGATATTTTAGATTACTGCTTCACTCTTCCTTTCCTTGAATGTGAAGGGACCCTGTAATTGTGTAGCATAAATTTTCAAGTCTCCATTTTGGCTATAGGGAAAAGTGTAAGAATTCCAATTAGATTTTACGTTTATCTTTACCCTTTTTAGTTCCCCGCTGTGAGTCAAGGGAATTATATATGAGCAGTAGTTAATTGTCCAGGGGTTAGAGATATCTATTATTAAGCACCAATGAGTACAGAAGTACAACCTGTTTCAGAATCCACACTCTATTCTAATTTTCCTTTGGGTCGGGGAAGAGCAAAGCAATGGCATGAATTTAAATTCTTGTTCCACAAGAGAAAACAATGTCCAAGAACCAAATTGTTTTTCAAAAATAATCAGCTCTCCAGTTGGCTGGGTTCCATTATGGATTTACTCTTAATACAGAAGCTGCAGAGGTAAAAAGTGTTCTAGAGGCCGAAGATTACTCTGTAGTCTATTGCAGCCACAAGAGAAGTGCATGCATATGCATCTCTTTATATTACTAGAGAGCACTCTATGGGAAGGATCTGGTGGATTCCTAAATTCCCTACAGTCTGCAATCTCTGAGATTTCCTTTTCTTACAGTTTACATTTATAGACGAAAAGATCTAAACAGCTTTGCAGTTTCCTAGTTAATCTGATCATTTGGGGCAGGCAGATTAAATAATTCAGGTCCTGGTTGAAATACGATTGACCTGGATGACCTGGTTTGCCAGTTTGCAATTATCCAGTTGACCCAGATATTGCCAAATCTCTACTTCATGGCAGTTTTACAACACTTGGAACCACTGCTTAAAGTATCCGTCTCTTGAGACCTAAGCTGGCTCCTGCTGCTAATGAGATTAGTTACACACATGTTGCCTACTCCTAACCTCCTTCATTGCCAAAAAATCCAGCTTTAGAAGGAGATAAAACACAATGAGATTGTTAGAGAATTAGGGTTCAATACCATTTTGGAGGGTTAGCCAAGGTCATATCTTCATAGTGTAGGAGGAACAGGAATATCATAGGAATTAGGGAAAATTGATAATTTCCATTTTCACTTCAGCCTCACTGGGGGCTTGAGTTAGAGTAGCCACCACATTAATGGGGCTTCTACAACTACTGAGGGCAAGCTTTCTGTAGGGTGTCCTTGGTGACTGGGTCTACGTTTAATCAGGAAATCCTGTTAGAATTTTCACTTGCAGAGCTGTAGAAAGATGGCAAGGCTGCCTAAGAGCCCCACCTCCCTAGTATGTTCTCGTTGGCAAGACTGCCAAACAGAGTGGCTTTGAGCCCAGACTGAGTGGCCAAAGCTGCCCCAATTTGGCCGTGGAGGCATGCACAGTGTGCATTTAGTAAAGCCCTGGTTGGCAGGCATTTGGGGTCATGTAGACTTAATTTTCATTTTCAAAAACATCCCTGAAGCAAGCAGTGGGTACCCCCAAAGAGGTTTGCTGCATATTTCGCCCCTCGTTCTATATTACCTCATATAAATAAGAGGTAGTTTTCTCCATGGGTTTAGTTTCATGTAGAACACTAAACAGGGAATTACAGCTGTGGCACAAAATTGTAGTAAAAATCGAATCAGTAGGAGCAAGTCACAGAATGTGCTTTTACCTCAAGAATTTTCCTCATTTTCACCCTTGTATTGCAAACTACCCCGTTACATATCACATAAAGAGGTGTGTTTATAAAGGTCAAATTTCTCACTCTAATTTATGCATCAAAAGTGAATATGCAGTCATAAGTAATTTTGGTCTCATAACCAAATAGAAAAAACATACCTCTAGGTATATTTATCTAAAATATAACAAAATATGCTTATATACGAAAAATAATGAAACAACAGAAAAAAAGAAATTATCTTAAATTGCAGTCAAATAAACTTGTATTAAATAAACTCGTATCTTTACAAGTCCAATAAACTTGTATTGTTTTAAACACTGGTATTCCAATATGTTCTATTAGAAGCTTTCTAATTCTAACTCTGGAATGTTTTATGAAGAGCAACGATGCTATCTGGTTGTCAGAAGATTTTTTTTAGGTAAGATTTAATTAATTAATCAACAAATTTTCAGAATGACTTGTTATTTAGAAGCAGAGGTGAAACTAAATGACTTTTAGAAGCCCCTTGTGAACCTAGATTTCTATATTCAATGTCTTGATGATAAATTTGCCTTGTGTACCTGGGAGGCATAAATACTAAAGGGCACACTAGACTCTCCCTACTCTACATTCACCCTTTCCTTTTAAGAAAGCCCTTCCTGGAATCATTCAAGACGACTCAGTAAAAAGCAGTTAACTTCAAAGTGATACCAGGAATCGGCAGTTTCAGCCCACATTGTAGTGGTGTGCTAGGGTATATGGATCCTGGATTTCATTATAATTATCTGTTCTTTTTCTCCCCATCCCCCTTACCCCACCTGTTTTTAGAGCAATTTATCAACCCCCTGATAATTAGGGTGGTCAGTCTTGATGGGAGTTTGAATTTCAAAATCTTGAAAGGGTTCTTGGATTGTTAAACAAGACTAAGATGAATGTTATTTGCTGCAGGGGAGGAGGGAATCTTAGGCACTGGAAGGTGTCAGAAGTCCAAAGCATTTTTAGGATTCCCATTAGGAAAGCCCCTGGGAGTGGGAATTGTCTAGTAAATATCAATCAGGTGAAAGGCTTTCGGGGAGTTGACCTAGGTGGTCACAGACAATTTTTTTTTCCTAACTGGAATTTCTACCTTACCTCTCTGTTTCCCAACCTTGTCCCTGATGTTGGGTTGCTGTCTCTCTCTTGAATGTCAATAACAACCTCATTTTTAACCTTTTTTTAACCTCTTTTTGTTTTCCTTAGGCCTCTGGAATTTGGGCCAAAATGACACCAATTGCATACTCTCACGGAGGCTCAGCAGTCTCCTGGACTTCATTTTCATCTTACTCTTTCTCAGTGATGACAGCAAAAAAGAAAGAAAATAAAAATGTATTGAAAACGAGGAAAATATGGGCCTAAAAGGTGTTAAGAAAGAAAGGGGACTAACATTAGATCAGAAGAAGACACTATTATTTAAGCTTCAGCTAGAAATATGCAAGAATATGCTAGAATACTCTGCAAAACACAGGAACTCATTTTCATTGGATTTTTTTTTTTTTATCAAAATCAGACAAATGAGACTGTCAGAAACACCGCATCCACCTAGTAATTGTATCTGCCATCCGTACTGTGATCCTTAGCAACCAATTGTTATTACAAGTATAAGGCTATATGAAATGCCCAGAGTGTCCCCAGATTCTACAGATATTTTAAAAAGATACAGTTTTCATTCTGGCTGCCAAATAAATAAGCAAACAGAATTATATCATAAAAGCAGGGTCGAAATCAAGCAAAAATTGTTTCATTAACTTACTTGAACTGTCATTTCTCTCCGTGTTTTAAACACTGGTATTCCAATATGTTCTATTTACTCTTTTACAATCAGATAGTCTCTAGTCTCATTTCCATAAGTATGTGGGAATAGTGCCAATCCCCAGGAATGGCACCTGGGCCCAAGGAACATCCCTATACACGCATGTTGCTACAGGGATGGAGGTGTAGTGTTTGCTACCTACATTTGAAGTATATTTAACTGTCTTCTCCAGTTTCCTCTCCAGGGCCAGCTCCCAGCAAAGACATAAAGCAAGTGAAATGTGCTTTTGGTGCTCTAAGCTTTGCCATTTTTATTCCCCATTCTTCAGCATTCACTACTCTCAGTTTTATTAACTTTGTCAAAATTCAGTCTCAGGAAAAGGTCTCCTTGAAATATTTTTAAGTCTTGGCATGAAATTTGAAATGTCACTCCTTCTAGGGTGATTTGTGTTTTTATTTTTAGTGCTAACTATAGAATAAAATTCTGTATCACTTTTAAGGAATTCCACACATTATTGGGCAGGTGAGAAAGAGGTTCTGGAGGGAGATCAAAGAAAGCCCTCTCAGTACACAGAACACTCCTTGAGTTCACACACACACACACAAACACAAAGGTGAAAGAATTAATGTATATCATCTTTCTGGCATGTTTTAGAAGGCACAGCAGTTATCATTGGTGTGTTTCTCACTAAATTCTATGCTGCAAGTAAGATTCAAGAGAGAGGTTAAATTATTTCATGATGGTCACACAACTGTTTAAAATTAAGTCCATAATGAAAACATCAGCCCACACCTAGTCTCTTTTCTCTGTATGTTCTAATCATTTTTGTTGATTTGGGTTTGCATGGAAAGCATTAATGGAGCATTTTCTGGGCTCAAATTCATATCAAATTATCAGAGAAACCAAATGAGAAAAATGCAAAATCCTCTCAGAAACCTCAGGGAGAAGCCAGACCAATTTTAATGTCTGAGGTCTTCATTCTTTTTTTTTTTCCATTTCTGAACAGACACTTCATTTATCATCTTTGTGTCATCCTTTCCTTTGGTTAACGGATGGTGTTACACTTATTCTTTGATTACTAACTGATCTTTTATAACTTCTATTTTGTGAGGCATGAAACATTTTGCACCACGAAACATGGCATTTTCACTGTGGAGTAACTACATATTTATTTCCCTGAAAATGTCCCTGAGATCTGGGTGCTTCATTTTCAGATTTTCCAACTTTTCCCTTTTTATTGATTTAATTATGACTGTCAACTTCTTGTTGCAAAATTGTTTCCTTGAAAATCATAGGCAAAATTAGTATAGCATTTGTTCATGAATGCTATGGTATTGTCTACTTCCTATGAGAACGCATGTCCTAACATTAGGTGAACTTACAGGCATCAGAACAGGTAAGAAGTGCCTGATATTGAATCTTTTTAATGTTTGACCTTTCTTCATTTACTGCTTTTTAATTGCCTATGTGCATACCAAGAAGAAGAGGTCATAAACATCATTTCATTATTTAACTATTACTGATTAAGTAAAGGCATATTAAAACAATAGTTGACTTCCATTAGCAAGGCAAGTCAAGCAGTTCATAAGTTACCTGTTTTCATTTATGCAATAAATATTAGTAACCTCCTATCATATATGTCAGGCACTGTTCTTGAATTAGGGAAATAATGGGGAGCAAAAGATGTGTCTCCGCTCTCCTACAGGTTCATTGGGGAGACAAGTAGTAGTCAAACAGAAATGCAAATGAATTTATGATTACAAATTAAGACATGTATTCTATAAGAAAAAAAAAAAAAAAACAAGGCAGAAAAGAAAGAAGGAACCAAAGAAAAAACAACTTTATATGTGAGTTTAAAGCAAGGGAACCTACCCTAAAATGAGTAGTTGAGGAAGTTAAAGGGAAGCTTCAAGAAAAAGGGACCTCTGAGCTGAAATTTGAAAGATGAGGAAGGTTAAATTAACAGAAAAGGATGAAAAAGCTTTTATAAACAGAGAGTATAATCAAATACATGGCATTCGGAAGGAGAATGGAGACTTTAGAGATAGACAGAAGGCAACTTGGCTGGAGCTCATAGATTGAGTGACAGAGTGATCACTGATATGGTTTGGCTGTGTCCCCACCCAAATCTCATCTTGAATTATAGTTCCCCTAATCCCCACATGTTGTGGGAGGAGCCCAGTGGGAGGTAATTGAATCATGGGGGTGGTTATTCCCATGCTGTTGTTCTCGTGCAGGTGAGTGAGTTCTCACCAGATCTGATTTTTGTTGTTGTTGTTGTTTTGTTTGTTTGTTTTTTGTGTTTTTGTGTTTTGAGACAGAGTCTTGTACTGTCGCCTTGGCTGGAGTGCAATGGTGTGATCTCGGCTCCTGCGACCTCCGCCTCCCGGGTTCAAGTGATTCTCCTGCCTCGGCCTTCCAAGTAACTGGGATTACAGGCACCTACCACCACTCCCAGCTAATTTTTTGTATTTTCAGTAGAGATGGGGGTTTCACTATGTCGGCCAGCTTGGTCTCAAACTCCCGACCTTGTGATCCATCCGCCTCGGCCTCTCTAAGTGCTGAGATTACAGGTATGAGCCACCGCATCCGACTAATCTGATGGTTTTATAAGGAGCTTTCACCCCTATTGCTTACACTTTTGCTTGTTGCCGCCATGTGAAGAAGGACATGCTTGCTTCTCCTTCTGCCATGATTGTAAGTTTCCTGAGGCCTCCTCAGCCCTGCAGAACTGAGCCAATTAAATCTCTTTCTTTTATAAATTACCCAGTCTCTGGTATGTTCTTATAGCAGCATGAGAACGGATTAATACAATCATTAATAAGGCTAGAGTGATAAGCAAGCTCCAGACCAGGTGGATATTTTAGGCCGTGTTGAGGATGTTGCTGTTTACATTAAGAGCAATCGGAAGTAACTGCAATGTTTTCAGCATGGGGGTATCATAATTAAACAGCTTTGCATTTTGAAAATATTTTTTATGCTACTGACAGAGTTTAGGTTTGCTGAAGACAGAGAACTCAGTGACCAATTTTGTCTTTTTTTTTATTTTTTTGAGATGGAGTCTCGCTTTGTCGCCCAGGCTGGAGTGCAGTGGCCGGATCTCAGCTCATTACAAGCTCCGCCTCCCGGGTTCACGCCATTCTCCTGCCTCAGCCTCCTGAGTAGCTGGGACTACAGGCGCCCGCCACCTCGCCCAGCTAGTTTTTTGTATTTTTTTAGTAGAGACGGGGTTTCACCGTGTTAGCCAGGATGGTCTCGATCTCCTGACCTCGTGATCCTCCCGTCTCGGCCTTCCAAAGTGCTGGGCTTACAGGCTTGAGCCACCGCGCCCGGCCAATTTTGTCTTTTTAACATCCAATTATTATAAAGATTTGATGGGAGAGAAAAATGAGGGATAGACTCTGTAATGCTATTAGGGAATTTCTTTCTTCCTTTCTCTCTCCTTCCTTCCTTTCTCCCTTCCTTTCTTTCTCTCTCTCTTTCTTGAATTGATAGTATCACATCCCACTTCTTCAAATAGAAAAAAAGCTACTTGAGAAAGGCATTCACTAAGCTTCACTTAGAAAGATGTGTAGAAAACTTTGAATTCTTATACACAGTGTGAAGAAACAGTAATAAATAATAACCAGTGGCCAAATGCAGATTTATAATCTAGAAGCAAATTTGTTTTTCCATTGGATATAATGTGGCACAAGGGAAATATAATTCCATCTTTACAAAGATGCTATAATCCAGAGTGGAATGCTATTTAAAAAAAAATGAATGTTTGATAAAATTATATATTAAAAGGAGCCTCTTTATCTAGACAGAAGTATACCAATAAATACTGAGCAGATGTTTATACTATTTCTTTTAGTGCTAAAAGACCTGAATATTTAATTTATTTATTAATTAATTCATTTACTAAACACATTTTTATGGATCTCAACCCTATGCCAGGCACTGGTTCTTAGCATATAGGAGAGAACTGAAGAGATAATGATTTTGTTTTTATGAGGATTATATTTTGAGTGGGGTAGACAATAAAGAGGTAAGCAAGGATGGTATGTTAGATGGTGCATACAAAGGGAGGTGGGATTACAAGTCTGTGACTGGGGGGCTTGAGAGAGATATATATATATATGTTTTAAACATTTATATTTATATATTTATATATATGAAAAATCACCATCAGTGAGATTTTCTCTTAATATACCTATCTCATACATGTAATACTTATGAATGTAAGTACATAATACTTACGAATGTATTAGGCATGTGTATGTATATCTATGTGTGTGTGTGTATGTGTATATATATGAATGTATATATGTATATTAAAAGAAAGCGTCACTGATGATGTGGCATTTGAGCAGGTTAGAATGCTGACACCCTAAATCAAAGAAAGCCCTTTTACAATTTTTTATCAGCCCACTGGGTAAAGACACTTAACGAGTCACCTTAAATGTTATTATTTTTTTAACATCATGTTTAAATGTTGTTTTCTTGGTATTTGATATTAGAAGATCATGCCAGTGCTATCTCATCCACAATCTGCCATCCCCTCTTCTGCTTCATTTTTAATTGCTCTAGGCCAATCTACTTCTGGCTCTGCCTGAAGTGCCTGCTATTTGATGATTATGGATGCTATGAATAGCATGTTTGGGAAAAGATTCACTTCATTTGCAATACAGTTTAATTATAAAAGAACTTTTTAAACTAATGTTTTCTTGCTAATTCCTTTCTCAAACTTGGTCTTTCTCTTTGTTTAGCAGATGTGTTTTCATTATACACCCATTTGGCAATTTTGAAACAAGTTCACAACAGAGCCCATTTTCTAAACAAATCTGCACAAATATGCAAACTGTGAACTTGACATTCAGCTTTACAGCTGCAACAATCAAAGGATAAATAGTTTTGTCAAGAATTACCATTCTGAGATTGGAGATTAAATCATTTTCATTAATGAAATTCATTTTCAGGGCAGTATCATCAAGTACTATTACCTGTCTTAATATTCAGAAATAAAATATTGTATTTATTTATAATAGCATTGATTTTAAAGTATTTAAGAATCTACTTCTTCAACTCAATAGTATGAAAATATGTCAAGCAAAATCTACACACATTTTAAAAATGGCATTTATGTAAATACTTAAATAGGTTGCCTGTCTGTTGTTGGCTTCAGTATTTCATAGAATTATTTTTAAGTGGATCAAATTATTCAATGTGCACATATGGCTTGTATTATAAGATATTATGGACTAAATGTTTATGTCCTCCCCCACTTCATATGTTGAATCCCTAAGCCTCAGTGTGATGCTATTTGGAGACGGGGATTTTGAGAGATACTTAGGGTTAGATGAGGTCATGGGAGTCGACTTCTGGTTTGATGAAATGAGTATCCTTGTAAAAGACACCAGAGAACTTGCTCTCTGCCTCTCCTCTCTCACACAAAGAGATCATGACTGCATACAAGTCAAGAGAAGAGGACTCAAAATGAAACCTACCTTGTTGTTATCTTGATCTTGAACTTCCCAGTCTCTAGAACTGTGAGAAAATAAATTTCTGTCATTGAAGCTACCCAATCTATCATATTTTGATATGGCAGCCTGAGAAGACTAAGATTCAAGCTATATCTGTTCTGCTAATAAGTGAATTCATTGATAGATGCAATATGACATAAATACTAATCTGATGTTTTTCTGTGTAGGACATTGGAATAATGGAGCAAAAATATAAAAAGGAAACTGGCAAAGCACATGCAGAACGGGCATTCAAGTCATCTTACGAACACAAGTACTTAAGAAACACTGACATCATGGGTCCTGATTCTCCTTACAGACCCTTAAAATTCAGAAGCATATGCAAATGAATAGTCCACCTTCAGGCCTGCCTAGTTTTCAATAATGTTTGACCTCTTAGGAAAGACATTAAGGAAAATGAATAAAGTTGACATCTCACTATGGTAGTGATGTTTATCTTATGACGTTGAACTCTTTTACTTTTAAGGAGTATATGAAAATTTTAAACTTTTGTTTGGTTTTTGGACCAGCATAGAACTATTCAAGACATAACTCAAGAACTTATATAAAATTATTGCTAGACTTAAGTATGTTTTTTATTTTGTGGAAATCTGAATAACATGACATAGAAAGTTATATTCAAAAACAATCATTAAATATGGTATGAGAGAGATTTCATAACTAAAATTCCCTCGAGGATTTATGAAAAATGCTTAAAACCACATATGATTTCCTGTTTTTTAAAAAATCACCTCAGTCAAAGTGAAAGGTAAGGCCATAATGCAAATATTACTTTTACCTAGAGATTAAGGATATGAGAGGGAGGTATTGAATTTATTTTCTCAATCATGTTTAAAATTAAGCCAGTTTACCTTCTCATTTATAGAGTCCACAATAATGTTATAACTTGCCCTTAAATGTCTGGTGAGTAACAATTAATGATTAATTACTTGGTCTTTTCAAATTTTTTAAATGGTTTATTATAGGAGATAGTAAATACTAACTTAGCCCTTGGTTATTCTTTCTTTTCAAATTAAGTTACATTAAGGTTTAATTCTATCTGAGCTGAAATAAATCATGCAATTGGGTGTAATTTGTTGGGGGAAAAAGTCTCAAAACAAAACATAAATCATATGCACACAAAATTAATTAAATTAAATATGATTCAGAAAAATCTAAAGCACTAAGAAATCAGGACACTCTTACAAGTTAACCTTTGTCAATACGTTCATCGAATTTGAAGTTATTTTGAATAGACAATAAAGCTACCCAAACAAACTGTGCTGTACATGTACACATTAAACCTTGACCAACATTAATTAGCAAGCAGGCACACAAGAGTTCATGCAGTATCTTTTTTAAGCTCTCCATCCTTTGAGAAGCTACAATAATCAATTTATACAAATTATCACTCACAGCAGAACAAAGAATCTAGAGGTAAGATTCTCTTACTGTCTGGTTGCATCAGGCAACCAGAAATCATTTGAATTCAAACGCTTGAATTGGCAAGAATAGGGCTTATCTCATAAATATCTTAACCAACTTATGTATATTGAATATCTTTAATTTAACCAATTAAAACTCATTTCTACCATTTGTGATGGTAATTGAAAAGTCACTATTTTCACCTATTAAAGCCTACCTCTTACCATTAAATGTAGTAATTAGCATATCCTTGACTGGTGATGGAGAAATGGATAACAAAATCACTTTGGGCTGTCTCTAGAATGGACTTCAGAAATAGAATGTCAGGGACTGATTTAGCACCAAGATTGTAGCCTAGCCCAAAGAATACACATATAACGTCATATTCATACTACACAAAGAATTTTAAACCTGATGAACTCATCTCTGTCCAACTTACCATTAGGCTATGTCTGACACCAATGGTATATCCTGAGATCTAATTTAATGCAAAACAGATTAGTGCTAATTGTAATGTCATCTAAGAGTGATTTTAATTGTTTTCATCTTGACTTTTCTATTCATTTTGTGTCACATTTCCAGTATGCCACATATTGTATTAAACCACCCACATTGTTGAACTCAGGCCTTGTGATATGACTTCTACTCGTATTGTAGTTTGACCAATAAAATATGAGTAGAAGTGGAGTGTAACACTTCTGAGAAGCTTTAGGAGGCAGAATATGGTCAACTGTGTTCTCTTTTCTCTCTACCACAAGGCTGACAATATTTCAAGTAGATAATTCTCACCAGTGTGGGTCAAGAATTAAAATATGGAGCAAAGCTGCATTCAACTCTTAAGAGTCATATAGCATAAGTGAGAAATAAATCATTGTTGTTTTTCAGCCACTGAGATATTGGAAACATTATAACATCAATTAAGATATCCTAACAGGGTGTAGCCACAGCAAACCACCCAGAATTACAAGTAGAGGCTTAGTATGGTTTCATTCACAAACCTGGAGTGTGGAATTTGAAAGCTGCTAAGTCTGGGTTACATCCTGACTGCAGCTGTTACTAACTTTGTGACTTACTTGTCCACTCTTTATTTTCCATCTCATTAATATACAGCTATTAATAATAATTAAAATAGAACTAATAATATTATTCAGAGACTCTAATGAAAGTTAATTGAGAAAATGTGTCTAAAATTCTTATGATAAGGCAATATATTATGTAAATCTTGTTAACTTATTATTATAATGACTTAATTGATGTCCTAAAAAATACTCTACTGTGAATCCTTTCTGTGGATAAACCTTATAGGCATAGCACTTCTACTTACAAAAGGAGTTAGGAGTTTGTTTCTATACTTGTTCATGAAAAAGCTTATTTGCAATTTGATTTCCTAGCACAACTTTGGACATTTTCTTATACTTTTTACATCCAAGGGTGATTATTGGAAGAGCCTCATGATATTGGCAAACTGGAGATATATGCTGAAATATCCACATTTTAGATCAGCAGTTCTCAAAGTTTCTGTTCTTAAAAATTTCTTGGAAATCTCAACAGTTATTGAGGACCCTAATGTGTTTTTGTTTATGTGGGTGATACATAATGCCTTTATTATATTAGAAAAGCAAGCACATGGCCGGTGGCTCATGCCTGTAATCCCACATTTCAGTAGGGCCGAGGCAGTGCGATCACCTGAGGTCAGGAGTTCCGGAGACCAGCCTGCCAATATAGAAACCCCATCTCACTACTAAACATACCAAAATTAGCCAGTCATGGTGTATGGACACCTGTAACCTAGCTACTGTATATTTATATTTAAATCACTTGAACCCAGGAGGCAGAGGGTTGCAGTGAGTCAAGATCTGCGGCTCCCTGGTCAACCCAGCCCGGGCAACAAGACAAAAAAGCCCAAGAAAGAAAGAAAGAAAGAAAGAAAGGAGAAAAAGAAAGAAAGAAAGAAAGAAAGAAAGAAAAGAAAGAGAGAGAGAGAGAGAGGAAAGAGAGAGAGAAAGAAAGAAGGAAGGAAAGAAAGAAGGAAGGAGGGAAGGAAGGGAAAGAAGGAAGGAGGAAGGGAAGGAAGGGAGGAAGGAAGGGAAGGAGGGGAAGGAAGGAAAGAAGGAAAAGAAAGAAAGAAGAGAAAGAAAGGGGAGAAAGGAGAAAGAGAAAAGGAGTGGAAAGAAACGGATGAAACGAAAACTAATGAGATGAATGGAATTATTTTAAATCTGTGCAAATCTCTTTAATGTCTGACAATTAAAAGGTAGCTGGATACTCATACTGCGTTTTGTATTCTACCTGTTATCATATGTTACTTTGGCTGAAGTTTGTCGAAGAAATATGTCTTCAAACAGATATGTAGTTGCAAAAGGAAGAAATATTTTAGTAGCCTTTTTAAAATTATGGATATTACTCTTTGATATTATACCAAAACTTGATATGTGGTAGTTTCTTAAAGGTCAATTGTAGTGTAAAATCTGAAATTATGTAAATGAGCTTTTTATATTGTTATATTAAAATTCAAAGGTCTATCTCGCACTTTGAACAAATCTGTTCTGCATTTATGATTAATTTTATCACATCACAGGTTGGTCACTTGAAAATATAGTTTCACTGAGGTACATAGTTTTTTAAAAGGCTGACATATTTTACTTTATATCAAAAAACAATATTTATAGCCAAGCATGGTGGCTCACGCCTGTAATGCCAACACTTTGGGGGGCCAAGGCAGGTGGATCACTTGAGGCCAAGAATTCTTGAGCAGCCTGGCCAATGTGGGGAAACCCCATCTCTTCCAAAAATACAAAAATTAGCTGGGCGTGGTGATGTATGCCTGTAATCCCAGCTACTCCGGAGGCTGAGGCATGAGAATTGCTTGAACCTGGGAGGCAGATGTTGCAGTGAGCTGAGATTATGCTATTGCGCTCCAGCCTGGGTGACATAGTGAGACTCTGTCAAAAACAAACAAACAAAAATCACATGTATTAATATCCCTACCAATCCCATCAGAAATGTCTTAAGTTTTAGGATGCTCTCAGGTTCACAATGGCAGATATAATTTATCATTCTAATTTCCACGTGGAAGTCATATTTTATTACTCGCAACAAATATCATGAGTTGTTTTTCTGAGCTGACAGGTTCACATCATTCATTTTGACAAAACACATGCCAAATACACAAGTCTGTATTATTGTAATTAGTTTTCAGTCTTTCCTTCAAATAAAAGTTGGTTTCCACCAAAAAAGCAGCATAAGTGCCTTTCCTGGAGATCACTGTCATACTCCTACATGTGGCAAGGGTGTCTTACACATGTTTCCTACTCAGTTACACAAACTACTCAAAAGATGTGAACTCAAATTGATCTCATAGAAGTAAAATGTAGAAAAGAAGATACTAAAGACTAGGAAGGGGAGTGAGAGTTATAGGGAGAGAATTGCTAAAAGAAAAAATTACAGCTAGATAGGATTGTTAAGCTCTGGAGTTCAGTAGCACAGCAGGATGACCATAGTTAACGATAATATATGATATATTTTCAAACACCTAGAAGAGAGAATATTGAATATTCCCAAAACAAAGAAATGAGAAATGTTTAAAATGAGAGATATGCTAATTACCCTGATCTGATCACTATACCTTGTATGTATTGAAACATCATTGTGTACCCCATAAATATGTACAATTATTATGTTTCAAGTAATAAGAATAAATGATCTAAAAAATGTGAACTCAGAGTAGAACCTTAAAATAAAACTCATTTTATTCATCAAAGACTTTAAGTACAATGGTCTAGTGTGCTCCCCCCACCCCCATCTTGTTTTTAAAGCTGGGAGTACATGAAGAAGAATACAACAAAGACTAGTGTGGTTTGATGCCATTGCCCTGATTGTGCTAAGATGGGAGTTTTATCTACAACTGCTTTTGCAGTGTGAGTACAAATGTCAACACAATGAATAAAAAACACAAATAATGTTATAGTTCCATTATAGAAATAGTTTTTACCTCTTAGATTCACTTAAATGGTCTTGGGATCTGGGGGCTCCAAAGATCACACTTTGAGAACTACTGTTTTAGATAAATGGTTTCCACCTTTGTTTTTAATTTGGGGATAATGGACCGCTTCAAGAATTTGATGTGAAAACCATAGTGATAATAATGATAGCTGCCATCTATGCAGAGCATCTAATGTGTCAAATATGTACTAAGAATCTTGGACATATTATTTTATATAACCTAAACTAGAGAGCCATAAGAGATGTATTATTAGACCCATTTTACAACAAGAAAATTGATGGGCCTGAAAGATTAAGTAATGTTCCAGGATCTGCTAGCTTTTAATTTGTGGAGATGAGAATAGTTTTTCAATTACAAAACCCTAGTCATTCTTAACTACTAGGTCAATTCATTTTTAATAAAAATACATAGAGTAGTCCCTACTTATTCATGGTTTTGCTTTCTACAATTTCAGTTACCTGTGGTCAATCTGCAAATAAGTGAGTGCAGTGTAATAAGATGTTTTGAGAGAGAGAGAGAGAGAGAACACATTCATCTAACTTTTATTATAGTATAGTGTTATAATAGTCCTATTTTATTATTGTTGTTAAAGCTTAATGTATCCATTTTTAAATTAATCAATTTCTCAATTAATCAATTTTAAATTTATCATAGCATATATAGGATTTGATGCTATTTGTGGTTTCAGGCACTCATTGGGGGTCTTGGAACATCTTCCGTGGCTAAGGAGGGACTATTATATTTGAACATAAATTGGAGATGATGCAGGAACCTGAAAAGTCAATTTATATAGATAGTTATTTTTTTGAATCTATCTAGATCACTTATACGTATTCCAAGTAAGACTTTTTCTTGGATGGTTTGCCATGAAGCAACACTATTTACACCTTTTCCTATAGAAAACCCTTGCTTTTGTTCTATCTTTTGATTCCTATTTCTACATTATTTTCCATTGTAAAAATTTAGTCTCCCATATCATGGAGAGTCATTTATAAAATTTTGTTAGAAAAGTTGACAACGTCTTTTTTAAAGTCTAGATCCGTTTTTTTTTTTTAATTGATGGAATTTCAGTGGTTCTATTTTATTCACATGCTCACTTGAGACCCTCATATCACTCTAGATTAATCAGACACAGCTGCCTTTTCCAAAAGGGTGTTATTTTCTTTTAGATGCTAAATCTATGGGAAAAGGAACTTGTTTGATGTCTATGTTGTCTCCTGTGTGACTCCAGATAAGCAAGACATGGCAATGAGTGGGTGTCCCATATACTTTACCCTGCCAAGGACTGATAACCCAATGGAGTGTGTTCATTTCCTACTTGGATTGATTCTTCCCTCTCAGACGACAAGTTCGTGGAATTTGTGGGAACTCTGCTCAAAAAGTGATAACCAGGTGCCTTGCTAGTCACCACATCTAGGCTGAGGGAGAGTGGCTAGCCATCAGCATAGGACACATAGCTGTGTGCATTCTGTGCTTTTCTCAGAAGGCAGAGGACGTGGTTACTGGCTCTGCGTGGCTGCCATTCACACCCACTTCTGGACTTGAGCTGGCAAAAGAGGAGTATCTATTGCTATTGAAAACTCATATAACCAAACACTCTTACCGAAGATAGGCTTCAACAAATAGTTCCTGGGCACTTACCGCAGGCACAGTGTTGGAAACACGGAAGCAACAGAAGCAAGACAGCAGGTTCCGGCTCTCGGAAAGTCTGTTGTTTATGGGTGAAGTCAGCTGTAAATATATAATTATACACCCAGTTATTGTCTACAAGCAAACACATCGGTGGAGTTCTTTTTACTTCTGCTTGGTTATAAGAAAAAATTATTTTAGAAAAGGGAAACATCTTTCAAACCACCCACCTCGTCTCACCCCCGGCTTCTGCTGTGGGCTACTAAGCTGCAGCCACACAAAACACCTTCCCGAACATACCATTCGTTCCTTTGCCGCCTTTCTCTTCCAGGAAAGTGACTCCTTCTTTAAGCCCCAGTTCAAGTGTTACCTTATCTGTGGAGCCCTCTTCAACTTTCCAGTGAGAGCAAATTGGTACTTCTGTTGTGTTTCCTGGAACTTGGAGAAAGCAAAAAGCATGAAGCTTCCTTCCTAGGAGTAGGAATTCAGGGCTCCCGAATTTGAAGTCCAGCTCTGCTACCTCTTGTGTGATAGTGGACTACTTGCTTAAAGTCACCAAGTCTCAATTTCCTCAACTAAGGTATGGAATAGGTTGACTGCGCCCCTTTGTGAAATAACACCAGGAGGCCTAGTGTATAGTAAGCCCTCAGGGTTTATGTCTAATAATATCCTAGTGACTGCAATTCATTTCTTAGTAGTGTAATTAGTTGTTGTATATCTGTCTTCTTCATGAATCTGAGAACGAATATTTAAAACCTAAGTTACAGCAGCTTTCCCTCTGCCCAAACTCCTACAATGGCTCCCCTGTCACTCGGAGTAAAAACGAAAGGCCAGAATGACCTACAGGGAGGCTCTAGTTAATCTGTCTAGTTAATCTGGCTCTCACTCCACTCCAGCCACACGGCTTTCACGTTGTTCTTATAAGTGAGCAGCCTCCTGCCTTTGAGACTTTGCTCTTGCTCTTCCCTGTCCCCGGAATGATCTTTCCTAAGATGTTCTCTGGGTTTACTCCTCTACCTCATTTGCTGGCTTCCCTGTCACCTTTCCCCAATCACCCACAATTGATGTATTCTTATTTTATTTATTTATTTATTTATTTATTTATTTATTTATTGAGACAGAGTCTCCCTCTGTTGCCCAGGCTGGAGTGCAGTGGTGCAATCTTGGCTCACTGCAACCTCCACCTCCCGGGTTCAAGTGATTCTCTTGCCTCAGCTTCCTGAGTAGCTGGGATTACAGAAGCTCACTACCATGCCTGGCTAATTTTTTTTTGTATTTTTAGTACAGATGGGGTTTCACCATGTTGGCCAGGCTGGTCTCGAACTCTTGACCTCAGGTGATCCACCTGCCTTGGCCTCCCAGAGTGCTGGGATTACAGGCCTGAGCCACCACGCGGGGCCTAATTGCTGTATTCTTCTCCCCACACTCTTTAGTTCATTTTCTTGCTTTATATGTCTTTACAGCACTTATCATTGCTGTGTATCTAGTTTACTATCTACTCACTCTACTAGAATATACAGTCTATTAGGTAGAAGTAGAACATATATTGTGTCTCTTTCTTTCACCACCAAACTCCTGAGCACCTCGAGGAGTGCCTGGGGTCTAGTAGGTGCTCAATAGTTACTGCTGAAAGAGAAAAGAGGGCTGGGTGTGATGGCTCATGTCTGTAATCCCAGCACTTTGGGAGGCTGAGGCGGGTGGATCACCTGAGGTCAGAAGTTAGAGACCAGCCTGACCAACATGGCGAAACCCCGTCTCTACTAAAAATAACAAAAATTAGCTGGGCATGGTGGTGCAAGCCTGTAATCCCCGCTGCTCAGCAGGCTGAGACAGGAGAATTGCTTGAACCCGGGAGGTGGAGGTTGCAGTGAGCCGAGATCGCACGTTTGCAGCCCATCCCGGGCGACAGAGCGAGACTCTGGCTCAAAAACAAAGGAAGAAAGAGAATATAAATTGCCTCCCCTATTCCTTGGAGTCTGTGCATAGTTTAGTTTAGAGGAGATACTGAGTAAACACTAATTTAGCTTTAAAAAATTCCTTGTGGTAGGTATTTGAATTTATGGATTATCTCATTAGTCTGTATCTTTAAAAGAGACTCCGGGCCGGGGGCGATGGCTCACGCCTGTAATCCCAGCCCTTTGGGAGGCCGAGGCGGGCGGATCACGAGGTCAGGAGATCGAGACCATCCTGGCTAACACGGTGAAACCCCGTCTCTACTAAAAAATACGAAAAAACTAGCCCGGGTGGTGGCGAGCCTGTAGTCCCAGCTACCGGGAGGCTGAGGCAGGAAGAATGGTGAACCCAGGGCCCGAGGCTTGCAGTGAGCGAGGTCAGCGCCACTGCACTCCAGGCAGGCGACGGCAGAGACTCTAGTCTCAAAAAAAGTGGCGAGTGGTGGCAGGCCCCAGTAGTCCCACCTGTTGGGAAGCTGAGACAGAATGGGGCTTCATGAGGCAGAGCTTGCAGTGAGCGAGGGTCGTGCCACAGCACACCAGCCTGGGCGACAGAGTGAGACTCCGTTTCAAAAACAAAACAAAACAAAACAAAAAACAAAAAGAGACTAGGAAGGACGATTTCTTGTGTGAACAAGTTTTTGTATTCCATTGAGCTGTGGATTTTCACTGCTTGAATCGAGGTCATTTTTAGAAACCCCTTCTGAAAGTGTTTATTATTTAGTGCTTTCTTCCCACAGCACTCACCTCACAGCTAGAAAGTGTAGAAAATGTTATTTATTTTGCATTGAGAGGGGTCTGTGTGTGTGTGTGTGTGTGTGTGTGTGTGTGTATGTTTTCTCCTGTGTCTAGAAGTTTGAAAGAAGGTAGAACTTATTTTTGCACTTGTGAAAATTTTATTTGGGCTTTTGAATCATAAAAATTTTTCATTAAGAGGTTTAGATAGTCCATAGCTAGTTTTTACTCTAGGAGGCAGTACCATATTTACAAGAGCTTAGAGGGAATAATTCTAGTGCAGGGTCAGATTATAGCCAGTTTTTATAGTAATTGGCTTTCCCATCATTCCATGGCTATTACCATTTAATAATTAAGTCTACAGCCAAGTTGCAGGGTCATTCTTTCTCATTTGTTCAATATTTTAAAATATAAATTATGTGATGTTATCTGAAAAAAAAATTCAGCCTCCTAATTTTGTTCTTTTGGAATGTGTCTTTCAGTCTTTAAAATATCAGTGTTTATCCTAAGTATATTAGTAAAAACCTTTTGTTCAGGTTACAGGTGATGTGTACGCATATGCACAAATACACTGCTAGAAAAGACAACTACATATGTGTATAAATATAACATTTCTTTGATAGTAGGGGAAGCAAATAAGCAGAGTATTAGTGATGCTCAGACATCAGTTACTCAGAGAAGTACATGTTACAGATATCTAATAATTAATTTTTTAAATGGCCACAGAGCCAACAATCTATGAAGCCACCAGATTAATTTTGTATTATGTTTTGTTGCAATATGATTTTTTTGCTTGATCACTGAAAAAGAAAAAATGAATCTCTTTTACTGATTTAATAGTGTAACACCAAATGTAAAATAAGCCACTAAACATAAGGTGTAAGTCTGTGGGTGGGAAATTGCAAAATTTAAATGGCTTTATTATCAAAGGAAAAGGCAAGAAGAATAGAAATGAGACTCTGTTCAGTTTGGTGTGGGGTAATTGCATATTTGAGTGTTCTGTGCTCCCTTGCAGGTCATTGTGAGTTGTTTTTTGTTTGTTTGTTTGTTTGTGTTTTCACTGTTTGCTTTTATTGGGAAACAGACACAGGGCATATCAAGGGGTGGGAAGCCAGTGGATGCCTTCAGGCAAGACACACAAAAACTGCAGCCAGAATCGGGAACACCTCCACGGCCAGGCCTCAGCCCAATACCACAAGGGTATGGGCAAAAGAGGTCCAGCTTTCCAGGAAAGGTCACGAGCCTTTTCCAGGAAAATCAGTGGCCCCGTAGTGAGGTGTGCTTTTTTGTCATGCGCCTGCAGTTGCTAGAAGCAGACTTGTGCCACTGTGGGGCAGCCTTCTGGAATGACCTAGAATGCCACAATCACCCTGTTAAGGTGATATTCACAGATGTCAGCATTGTCTTCTACTGGGGACCAGCTACTGGAAAGCTTGCTGAAGGAACGGGCTTTGTTTAGTTGATCTGGGGCTTGGTTAATCAGATTGACCTTCAGATAACAGGTGATATATATTGTGTTTCTGGAGACATTAGCAAAGTGGAAGACATTCACTGTGAATGGGAGAGCCTAGTATAATAGGGCTTTGAAGGCAGAAGAGGCATCCAAGAGACCATCCACAAGACAGCCGTGGAAGTCAAGGATGGTGTGGAGAGGCACTTTCTCCTCTCTACTGACACTGTGGTGGTGAAAATGGCTCATGATTTTCTGAGAAGCAGGCTCTTTAGCCCAGGTCTGTCTGCTCAGCCTGAAAAGGAACCGTGAGTGTCATATATAAAAACTGACTTTCTCACCGGGGCTGAGGCCATGTCTGTGTACTCAGAACCAATTTAGCGTGTAAGGAAAGGTGTGTGTGTGTGTGTGTGAGAGAAAGAGAGAGAGAGAGAGAATCTTTGTTAACCTTACATGTATATTTTATTTTCTCTTAATAATTTTATCATCACTTAGTGACAAGAAAATATATTCCAGAGAAAATGATCATCCCTTTTACTAGCCTTGGAACTATTTACAAATTGCCCTCTCTGGGTCTCAGTTTCTTTATATGCAAAATGAAAAATGTTAAGGTGATTGTGAAGATTAAATGACTTCATAAATATAAAACACTTATAACTATGTCTGGTTTATAGTGTGTGCTTCAATGAGTATTAGCCGTTTTATTGTCAGGATGGTTGTCATTTTCTACCCAATGAATTTGTTCTGCAATTCATTGTCATAAGTAGTGACATTAAGTTTGATGGCCAGGTGTGGTGACTCATGCCTGTAATCCCAGCACTTTGGGAGTCCTACGCAGGAGGGTTGCTTGAGTTCAGGAGTTCGAGACCAGCCTGGGCAATGTGGTGAAACCCTGTCTCTGCAAAATATACAAAAATTAGCCGGGCATGGTGTCATGCACCTGTAATCCCAGCTACTTGGGATGCTGAGGCAGGACAATAGCTTGAATTCCAGAGGCAGAGGTTGCAGTGATCCAAGATCACACCACTGCATTTTAGCCCAGGTGACAGAGTGAGACTCTGTCTCACAAACAAACAAACAAACAAACAAAAACACAAAGAAAAGTTTGACCAAATCTCTCAAGGGAACCACTTTTTGGAGATAAGGTAATGTATACGCTACTACTGTACTCAAATCCAGTTCTGTAACAATTATATTTGGAGTCACTACTGTTACATGCAGTCAGCACATTTAAGATCAAGGAAACACTTTACTATTCACTGGACGAACTTCAGGTATTTCCTAAAAATAAATGGTTCTCAAATTTCACTGTGCAACATGGACATCAGGAAGACTTATTAAAACACTGATTGGACCATGTCCCCAGAGTTTCTGATTCATTTGTCAGTCTAGGTTTGTGCTCAAGAATTTGCCTTCCTAACAAGTTCTAGGGTGATGCTGATACTGCTGGTACATGGATCACACTTTGAGAAATAAAATGAAATGATGCATTTGTTTACCTGCCTTTTCACTCCCTTTGCATTTCCCCTATCTGTGTTTTTGTCTTTAATAGTTTATTTCTAGAGCTTTTGGTTTTAGGTTTCAGATTGGAAATTGGTGAAGGCTAGATCCTTGGAAGCATCAAAAGAGAAGCAGGGACAGGTAGGAGACTGCAAAGGTTGACAGTGATTTTGACTAAATGGCATTCTTTATACTTCCAACGTTATATTTGAAACACCACATTAAATTTACTTTCCATTTTACAGTAGCTTTGAAAATCTTACAGAGATTTCCTCTTGTACCCATCTTGTGAGTTGCATGGCCACCATTTCTGGCCTTGTGAAACAGTACAAAACATTAGTAATAAGAATGATTCACTTGGTGTGTTTCTTTATAAAAATGTTGAGGGATGTTTTGCTTTACTAATCTCCTTTCTCTTGCTCTCACAGAATTTGAGAATCACACATTGACTAACAAGTCAGATTTAGAATGTGATGTGAGAGCATGTATAATACTCAGGATGTGAATGAAAATTATCTTTTTAATATTTATTTTATAAGCTGCTTTGGCATATAAGAACATTATTAAGAACAGCAGGATCTCAGTTCTAAAGCTACATTTTTCTTTTTTTAATTTAGGATTCTGAATTCTGGATGAGTACTTTTCAGGGTTAATGGTTGCCATCTCAAGGTGGGTTGCAATGGTCTAATTTTTTGAAAATTAGAAAATCCTCCAACTACAGAAATTCAATAAACTTTGGAACACTTAAAATGAGCAATTGGTGAGTGGCAGTAGGATCTGTCCAACTAATTGTAGGCAATATCCACAGACTGTCTCTTCTTATTGGTAAGTTGTCATTTTGCATGTTTTAAAAAGTGGTCATTGATACAAGCTAGAAATGGAGGCCTTTCATATTCAAGCATGAATTTGCCCATTTAACATTATAGACCTTTCCAATAAAGGTATGTACAGTTTCCATCACATCTGTAACTAAATTTGACCTTGTTTTGTAAACATATCACCTATGTATGCATTTGAAAACACTCATTTTAATTTGAAATATATAATTTAGTATATTTAGCCAAACTTTAATACATAGTGACTCAAGAGATATTCTCCCATATACCTCAAGCAGGAGGCCATTTGTAAGACATCCAAAGACAAGTGACCACAGGCATGAGGCCTGGGCAGGGGATTTTGAAATAGCAGCCAAAGTAAACTGTATCTTGTTAAATGAGCATGTTATTTAGAAACAAAGTTGCCCTATTGAGAAGTGTACTTTTGAAATGTTTCCAACTTTAGGGTGACATTAAGCGAAATAAGAGTTAAAATGGAGTCCTTCAACCTTGTACTCTGTTGATCTCGAAGTTAGGCATCAGGCTCCTCAGCGGAGGTACCATTTTAGGATTGGGATGGAGAAGCAGCTGAAGAGAAAGAAAAGCACTTTGCTACGATAGGATATGCCTATGTACTCTGTCTCCACAGCTGCATCTTCAAAGAGGATAAATGAGGGCATATTCACTCATTAATCAACCTAGAGAGATCACACACACAGAGAAAGGCTCCAATCAAGTTGCTTGGATGTTTTGGTCCGTAAGTGCAATCACTAATTGCCTGGATTTGTGCCTGCAAGTCTGAGAGTTGGCCCAGGGCCGCTCTCATTGGGAATCCAGTCAGACTTGCAAGATCCAGCTTCCCAAATCCTGTCGATAGCTAAAACCTCAGATCTTGACATGCTCAGCTATCTCTTGCTAGATTTCCCGGAAAGGAAGTGGCAACCGGATTTTAAGCAGCTTAGAAACCTTAATGGCTGAGGAGATAGGGCTGGGAATGAAATGGTGGAATCCTACGTGTTTCAGAACAGCTTCACTTATTTAATTTGGTTTATCTCTGTATTTTTTTCTTTACATCATAGGTAGCTTTTACTTATAAAGAAAACATGTTGAAGACTCTACATTTAACGAATGTCAATGACACAGTGCATGTCTGCTTTAAGCTAAGTTCCTTATGAGCCTGAGAGAAAAGCTATTTCCAGTTTGGAATGAGTTATAAGGCGAAGCTGTGCAGTGGGATCTAGACAGCAATTCTTCACAGCAAGATTTTATTATTTAAAGACAGACTGAGAGATGCTTTGATTTGTTCTGCTGTAAGGGGCCCTGGATTCAGTCTCTGCTCTCACCCTTTATTTTCCCTTAGAGGAGACGAGGCTGCAAAGGGTCAATAACTCGCAGAGATTACTCAGTGGTAGATCCCAAACTAGTTCCCTAGTGTTTTGGTTCTCGCTACAGCACTTCAGTTTGAAGTGAATTTCCAGATAATTCATATTCAAATGTAAGAACCAAAACACATTCTGAAGTAAAAGATAAATAATTTTTCTCACAGACTATTTTGCTTGCTTTACTTTTATTAGAATAGTCCATTCTTAATTATTTGCAATGTATATTTTAAAAGGCGAGTCCACATCTACCATGAAGTGATGGAAATAATCTATAATGTATTAGCTATACTTCGAATTTTATGTCCTGAAGGCACATTGTAGGAAAGTGGGTTTGGTTGCAGATTGGAAAGAGACAAGACTGTTTTATTAAAGCTTTGCCTTTTTGCATGTATGTATTTCTCTTCAGCTCCCTAAACATGACAAAATTTGTTCTTATATCCTTCAGGTTATGTGGACAAGTGTTGTGAGGTGGGATTGGGGGGCCATCCCTTGGACAAACTGGGTAGCCTCCACATAGGCATAGTATATTTTGCTAAGACTTTCAAATATGCATCTTGAGAGAAGGTACGCCAAAAAGACTAAATTAGAAGATGGTAACTGGTATGGTTTGGGCCTGTATCCCCACGAAATCTCATGTTGTATTATAATCCCCAGCGTTAGAATTGGGGCCTGGTGGGAGGTGATTGGATCACGGGGCTGGAGTTCTCATGAATGGATTAGCATCATTCCCTAGGTGCTGTTCTGGTGATAGTGAGTGAGTGAGTGAAATTTCACAATTTCTTCCTCCTAGTCCAGACATATGAGGTGCTCACTCCCACTTTACCTTCCTCCATGATTGTAGGTTTTCTGAGGCCTTCCTAGAAGGTGAGCAGATGCCAGCTGCTATGCTTCCTGTGCAGCCTGCAGAACCCTGAGCCAATTAAACCCCTTTTCTTTATAAATTACCCAGCCTCTGGTATTGTATGGCAATGCAAGAATGCACTGCTGCAGTAACAGAGATGTTAAGAACATTTTAAAAAGAGAGACTGTATGCGTAACAGAAAACAAGGGAGAGATTCTGCCTTTGCAGGTTTGAATGCAGCAGCCAGGTTTTCCTCAACAGATTTTGACATCATGGAACAGTTTCAGTTTTTATACATCTTGTTTGCTTTGGAAGTTTCTGCAAATTTTACCTTCTTGAAAACTATAATTTTTCTTCAAGAGTGTAATCTTCATAATTTAAGAAATTATTGTATATTGAACCCAGGCTACATAGAGCCTCAAAAAAAAAAAAAGCATGAACCATACAGCAAGTGGGAATCAGTCCCAATGCTCTTCTTGTCAATAGAAGTAAAAGGTCCAATCAATAATAGGACGAAGGGGTTGAATGGCTGTCATTGGCAATTTAATACCATTCCATTGCACCTCTTCTTTAGACCTCTCTCTCCTTTACTGTCAACCATATCACTTTGCAAAGTTCGGCTTTTTAAGATTTTTAGGATGGCATTGCTGGTGGTAAATCCAAGCCACGTGTACCATAAAAATATTGAAATAAAAAATTAAGAAAAAATATGTTAATTAAAAAAGGAAATAAGCATGTTAGGTAGTTCTGACAGGAAGCACACAGTTTTTGGAGTGGGGCTAGAGTAGGGCTGGGATGTACAATCAGAATGGGGCAGAGATGAGCACTTCTAACTCACAGAAACTCAAGGAGAGAGAAGGTTGCCACTTACTCAGCAAGTGTGTTTTGCCTGAAACTCTGGATTTGAAGGGAAAGAATATCTTTATGAATCCTCTTTTTGTATATGTGTGTCTCTATGATCAAAACTTTAGTCATAATAGCTTTTGACTCTCTTAAAATTAAAATAGACATTTCTTGTGTTTAAAAATAAATGCACGTTCGTTGTAAAAAAAGAAAAGATTGAAAATACAGAAAAGTGAAAAAAGATAACTCCTATAATTCCATAGAAATAAATACTGCTAACATTTTTAAATCTTCCTTCTTGCCCATTAGTCACAGAAAAGAAATCTTTGTATGTTAAACATACTGTTACCTTCTGTTTGTTATATCCTTGAGAGACTTTTAGGAAGTTTGTCATTTGCCTACAGATTCTACTGATTTTGCTTCTGAAACTTTGAGTTAAAAATAAATCTTTGAATTTAATGCTATTCTATCCTATCTTTAATAGTTTCCAAATGCAACAGTGTAATTACATTCCTTCACATCTTCTTCTAGCATTTTCTTCTTTAAATTCAATGTTATACTTAATTGGGAATATATCTTCGAGTGTAAAATAGTGAATCTGTTAAGATACTTTATTGAATATCAGTCCATACTCTCCTCTCTGATGTGAAATAATGTTTTCATATGTATATATGCATAGCTGGGTTTTGATTTATATTCCATATATTCTATATTTATGACAGCACCATTATATTTTAAGAATTGTTCTTCTATATTTCTATATCAAGCACAGCATACTTCCCTCAGTAATATATGTATAAAATATTTTCTTGCATTTTGTCAATAATTTATTCTTCTACACATACTGGAAAATCAAACCAAAAAATCCAAAAAAGAATTCCTAAGATTTTTATTAGAATTACACCAGTTTCTAAATTTATTGTTATAATTTTGACATTAAATGATTTCTATTTTAATTTAATGAAGTTTTTCCCATAAGTACTTTATAAATGCTTTAAAAATACAGTTTTTATAGAATTACCAAATCGTTTTTCTATTTTTTAAAAGAGCTACAGAGATGTATTAGAGATATATTGGTCTTCCCCATAAATGGGTTTTGAAAATTTCCTGTATTTCTGACAGTTTAACTCCATTTATGTTGATATTTTATTATGGGGCACATAAAGGTCAATGAGTCTTGTATATTTATTGAAAACTCTACCTATTAGCAATATAAAATAATGAATTTCTGATGTGATGTTTTTCCCTGGATTTGTTTCTTCTTGGGCTCATATTTACCATCACTGTTTTCTTTTATTTACATTTTTCTGATCAGTTTTATTGCTCATTCTTTTATTTCAAACATTTTACCTTATTTTATTTTAGATACTTCTTACACAAACAGCATTTTTGTAACAGAGGAAAATAGTATAATTTAAGATTCAAATTGATTTAAACAGCATCTGTCTTGAGGAACTAGGGGGAGATATGGGAACAGGTGGTAGCATAATTTATATTCGTGAAAAAAGAAAATATCTAGCTCTCTTGCATTTACATAATTTTATAGAAGAGGGAAAGTGAATTGTGAACTTTCAAAGCCTATTCTTCTGGGCCTCTAAAAGATGAGACCCAGAGTAGAAGAATTGTTTGAGTAGTGATGTTATTGACTTTGGAAGAGCAAAGATAGGATGGAAGTCTATTTGTGGCTCAAAAGCTAGATAAACTACTCTTCTTAAGAAAGGAGGGTTGTTGAGTTTTCCACAAACACAATGGGTAAGGAGTTCTTGGAATTCTGAGAGGGCTGGAGATTGGCAGGGAGTTTTGATGAAAGAAGGACATACAACAGGGTGACACAGCACTTTCCATGGCACCCAAGCTTCAGTGATGACTGCAACCCCTACCACTGCTTGTCTGTGAGGATGGGAATGGGGAAATTCAGGAAAAGAACAGGAGCAGAAGATGGAGAAACTGGAGGTCAGATGAAAGTGAGATTCTGAGTTCAGAAATGAAAAGACTATAAGCCCAGCAATGACTATACATATATCAACCCAGAGCATTGATCTTGTAAAATATGGGATAATACAAAGAGTGTTTGTTTTAATTTTATAGGAGAGTGTAATCTCACCTACATTTGAATTACATAGATTTGGGATTTTGTTGTTTGTTTGTTTATCTTAGCCTGGCATTCTTTACGTTTTAATAGGAAGCATAATCTACTTATATTAATCACCATATCTGATATATGTGGGCTTCTTACTATCACATTGTTTTCTATAGTTACTTGTTATTTTATCCTACCCTTTTCACTTCCATGATTTGGAAGTTACATGTGCTGTATATTTTTAATAGTGGTTACATTTGACATTTAAAAATATTTGGACTTACTGTTTCTGCTTAATATTCAATGTGAAGAGTGAAGCTGTAATTAGAAGTTAGGTTAGATGAAAATTAAGTCTTACTTTATTTTCCTTCTCGTCTGCCTTACCACTTCTTAGCGTCTTATCAACAATCACTTTTCATTCTTGTTCTGTTGTGATTGTTATTTATCCATTTGTGAGTTAAAACAATATCTAATCATTTTCAGAAAGGGTACATGAGTGAATTTCTTTTTTGACCACTTAATGACTATAATGCCTTTCTATTGCTTTTTCACATGAACAGAATCAAAGATGGAGAAATAAATCTTGGGTTTAACTTTTATTTTTTTCTTCTCAAAACTCCATGGCTATGGCTTGATTGTTCACTGGCAAGGAGATATCTAAATCAAACTTGAATTATGTGTTCGTTTGAAAGTGATCTGCATTTCTATATGGTAATTGGATGCCTCCCAGCCCCCTATGAAATGTAAGAGTCATAACTAGGATATATGACAATATTGTCACTTCTCATTATTAACATTTTATATTTGCCAAATCCCTTTGATAAAGATTTAGGTCTTCAGCTTAAACTTCTTAAAAAAAGTTTTTTAAATTAATTTTGTAATTTCTTAAAAATTGTTTTTCTCTTTCCTGGAATGCCTATTATAGGTTGAATTCTCTGAGTCTTCCACATCTAACATATTTCACCGCATTATTTTCATCTTTTAGTCTTGTTTGAGTTCTGGGTTGATTTCCTGAGTTTACATTCCACTACAGTAAAATAACCTTATGCAGAATCCAATCTACTGTTCATTCTCTTTATCAGAGCTTAGAGTGCGGGCAATAAGGGGGTGCATTGTCTGAAGAGACTTTAAAAACAATAATAAACCCAACTAAAAGTCAGTTTGCTTTTTATTATCATCATGTGCTAACATTTGTAATAATGGTGACTTAAGGTATAGCTTGAGTCTTCAATCATCAATTTGAATAGTGATTGTAAAAATTAATAATCAGATCTGTAGTTATTTGTCAGTTTTCCTATGTGATCACCTGGAGTTTTTATTTGTGTTTAAAATTGAAAGGAATGAAACAGAGTGAGAATGGCAAGGTGATCATATTTTTCTAGTAAGCACAAAATTTACTTCAAGCATGAAATATTTTCCTGCATTTAAATATTTTTTAAAATAAAACTTTATTCCATTGAATGTTAACTGTTTTAAAACTAAAAAAAGTAAGTAAAATAATGATTATTACTGATTATTACATGATTATTATTTTTGTCATATAGAGAAAGGTGGTTTAAAAATTATCTACTCTGGTTATCAAATGTGCTAGGTATGCCACTTCCAACTACGATGATAGCTTCTTGTAGCTGCTCACTCAGTGAAGTAGTTTTATCAATTAAGTTTTCTCTTTGGGACAGCAATCTGTTCTTCAAGAAAGTCCCCAGTTGCTGACATTTCTTTATCTGATTGCTGACTCTGGAATAGAAACTCCATAAACTGAGATGCTGTTTGGTGTGGCCATCTGGTGTACCCCAACCTCCTTTCTCTCCCTGTACCCCCAACCCTGTGTGAATTGAACCATGTGGGATTTGTTCAAATTCTCCTCCACTTATTTCCTAGGTAAATTCAATTTTTGCATGCCTCTAGATCTCTCTTAGTCCAGTCCTGTCTGGACTCTATCTTGAAGAAATTCACCAAAGCTTCTGATTTTTGATGGCACCTTTTCTAATTTCCAGATGGGTAGAAGTTTTTCCCTATTTTTTATTTTTATTTCCAAAGACCTTCTATACCTTGAGAGGGTAGTGGGAAAACATCTTTGCTCATGTCAGTATTTTACCCCAAGTTCTCTTCTCCTTATTGTTTTAAATTGCCCAAATTCTCCCATTAGATTCATTTCTGGAAGAGGTGTTCACAAACAAGGTACGTGTGTGTGTGAAAGTGTATGTGCACATGAAGCATGTGTGGGTATTAATTTTAAAGACTGCAGCTGTTCAAAGGAAGCATTTGAGTAATCCTATAATTATAGTGTACTGAATAGTTTTAATGAATCCATGCAATTTAGTTTTTCTTTCTTTTAATAAAATTCATGTAGGAGTCTGAATAAGGGTACTGTTATGACAGATTATTGACTTAGAATTTTTTTAAGTCTAAACATGCTTGTATTCGTCAAAGAGGACACCCAGGAAACAGCTTTAACCAATTCAGGAAATATAACTTTTATAATCCCAAAGAGAACACCCACAGTGGCTTGTAGAGGTAGCAGAACAGGTTAAGAATTATTGTTTTGAAGCTGAAAGTTCAGAATCTGATTAGGGAATTGTGGTACACCTAAGACTTTAAAATTCTTTATTTCTAGTCTGTGTCTTTCAGGGTTGATGTTTTTCTACTCCTAGATTTATCCAATGTAATGTAACTTTGGTAAAAATTGATTCTATACAATGTATGTGACTGACACAGTGCGATTGAATCCCTGAATCCCTGGCCTTGAAGGCACTTACCAGCAAGCCGGTAGTTCTGGCTGCACGTACAGCAAGGATGTCCAACTTCTGGGAAAGGTCAGAGGGATTTGGATAGTTCAGTACTGAGATAAGAATCTAGGGTTAATAGGTAAAATCCTGTTACGGAGAGAGTATAATTTTCTAAAAGTAATAATTAATTTATTTGAAAAATTAATATTTATGGTGTTAAAGAGGTAAGTCCATAAAGAAGGGGGAAGGAAGGCTATTCAATAAATGCAAAACTTTTAAATAAAAATAGTATCTTACAGGACAAAAACAAATCATTTGTGCAGGTGGGGGCAAGGAGATATTTCAAATTCTAGCTTCCTCTGCGTCTCTGGCTTACCTTCTGAGAGTATGTCTCTCAAATCCATTTCACCATAGGATGTCCTATGCACATCCCTTGCCCTATCTCCAATGAACTGTGGATCATTTCCTGAAAACAATTTTCATAGCATTCTTCCTTTGTATACAGTAGTCCTTCTCCTTGGAATGTCTTTTCCATTTTTAATTGCCTTGAAAATTTCTACTTATGCATCAGGGCCCAGTTTGCATGTCCCTTATTCTACAAAATTTTCTAACCAACTATAAGTACACAGTGGAAGTTACTACGATCCCTGTGCCCACAATACCCCATTATCTTCACCACATCCATCATTTTGTTCCTACTAGCTTCTGCTATATTGTTTGTAATGTGTGCCTTTTTCATGTCCCTCTCCACTGGTTTGCAAGCTCCTTGAGAACTGTATTGCAGTATCTTAAACAGTGTCTGCTATTTAGTAGAAACTCAAATAAGTTAAACAAATGAAGTGAATAAAACAATTATATGATATTAGATTCACCTTCATAACATAGACAAAATAAGTTGTCTAAGAAAGATGGATATATTAATATAACTGCATATATTTAACTCAGGAATGAAGAAACATTAGGAGTGCTGTAGTACCTTTGGAAGGTGAGCTTCTAAGAACACTGAAAAATTATAGATACTGATATCATTTATGGGAAACAAGGCACTTGACAATGCTTTTTCCTTGTAGATGAGAAAACTCATTTACATTAAATTTGTATCAGGAACAAGGATATTTGTTAATAGTCTCTTTAAAAGAAGTATATAGATCATGGGTGCAAGTTTTTCTGGATTGGTGATGAAAGACTGCATGTAAAAGAGTTCTGGTATAACAAATATTTTGCTTCTTTCTTAACACTGGCAGGATCCTAAAGGCAAAGAGTATCCTGAGAAACTGAGTAGAGGAACCAGAAAACTCACCCTAAAGTTATGTCATTCCTGCAGTATATTCTATAACACCAGCTACAAGTGATTCATTTGGTATCCTTGACTGAATAAATGAAGAATTTATAACAGGTGTACATGTATGAACATTCTCTGCCATCTGTGATCCACCTGCAATGCTGAAAATTATTTATATAGGATTGCATTGATCATTTTCATCAGCACTGCTCTTACCAAAGATTGTACAATATGGAAGGTCTTTGATTTCAAAGAAAAGCTCTTCAGACCCCCAGTAAAGCATTAATGGAAATTAGGTTAATGTGTATTTAATGTGGATTTGCAAATGTGTCCACTTTTAGGGCATTCATAAACATGTGTGCGGCTTGCTTAAGATGATCTGATAGTTAACCTATGACCTAGTTGATCATATCTGCACCCGAACTCATCCTCTGTATGGTTTTGCCCTTTCCGCTTTGAATGGTAGTTCCTATTTCTAAATTGGTAGAAATGTAAATGGTGTATTTCAGAATCTGTCTCTGTCTTAGAAAACTGTGGCTCTCGTAGCTGATTATAGGAAGCTTATTAACCATTGTGCTGAGGCACATTGTGGTGCCTGAAATGGCATAGATGAGACATTGACCTTTTCATTCTTCAGAGTGGCCAGAAGCAAGCCCTAGGATGGTATCTCTGACTACAAGCAGCCTCATACTTTCATCTGAGTCTACAGATTAAATGCAATTCTTCTTTTATGTGTGCCATGATGTGAAAAGCTTGGAAAGCACTGAATCGTAGCATGTTGCTACTGAAACACATGAGATGTATCTGTAAGAGAATTACAGGGACATTGAGAGGATCGTAGCACGGTGGCCAAGAGCTTGGACTTGATGACATGCTGCCTGAGTTTGAATCCCTGCTCTCTTCTGTATTAGCTGGACAGCATTGGATGAATACTCAGCTTCTCTATGCCTTACTGTTCTTAACTGCAAAATGGAGATAATAACAGAAGCTAGCCTATAGGATTGAGAAGATTGATTAAATTAGTGCAGCTAGTCAGAGGACTTAGAACATATTTGACATACAGTAAAGGCTATGAAAGTGTTTACTATTATGATTGATTTTCTTGGTAAAGAATATGTTTAATTAAATATCATAGAGTTGAAAAGAACATTTGTCTTTCACACTTAGATTGCCATCATAGACATGTCTTCATCTGTAGGAACCATGAGCAAGCTCTCTATGTTCTTAGTTATTTGGGTAAAACGTATAGTGCTAAGGACTTTTCAAATTCTCATTTTATTGATATCAATCTGTAAGCAGAAGCTTCAAATTCTAGATGAGTTTTATAAAAATTAAAATTTTTTTTATTGGGCCAAATCACCTCTGACTTAAATAGATTCATGATAGAAAAACAAAACAAAACAGGTCGGGCGCGGTGACTCACACCTGTAATCCTAGCAGTTTGGGAGGCTGAGGCGGGTGGATCACGAGGTCAGGAGATCAAGACCATCCTGGCTAACATGGTGAAACCCCGTCTCTACTAAAAATACAAAAAATTAGCCAGGTGTGGTGGTGGGCACCTGTAGTCTCAGCTACTCAGGAGGCTGAGGCAGGAGAATGGCGTGAACCTGGGAGGCTGAGCTTGCAGTGAGCCGAGATCACGCCACTGCTCTCCAGTCTAGGTGACAGGGTGAGACTCCTTCTCGAAAAACAAAAACAAAAACAAAAAACAACAACAACAACAAAAACGGGTGAATTGTAATAGTTTGTAAGCAGATAATTCAGTTCACCATAATTTTTACTAGGGCAAAAATGTGGGGAGCAAACAGATACTGACAGCTCCATCATTCCTATGAGGGTAGTCAGGTGATGGGCATCTGCTTAGGAAATAACATACAAACGGGTTCCAGAACTTCAGTTGGTTTTGTACGTGGGCTTGAGAGTGGACACCCCTGCTACTTAAAAGCTGAGGGCATGCCCCTGACAGGACATTTTCTCATTCAAACAGTCTCCTATACCAAGCAACATTTTAAATAAGACTTTAGGACTTATCTTTGATAGATTAACATGAGGTAGAGGTCCCAAATGGATTCAAAATTATGATTGAATTGACTCAAACTATAACATTTCATACTTAAAAATGTGTGAAATGTGCTGATTATGACTCTTTTTTGAACTATACGTGGCACGTGTGTAACTTTTTGATTTGTACTTAAAGCTGACAAGACTTTAATATTTCAATAGCATCTTTATTAGTGGTACCCAAAGAATTGTTATACAAATTGAAAACGTTAGGGATCTTTCCTTTTACATATGCCATCATATTTAAAGGATACAAACAAATATTTTTTTCATCCCATAGTGTTAATTCAATGCTTCAGCTCATTTCAGTCCAACACACATCAGATAAATGCTCCCTCCCTGAACATTCTCTATCCGTTAACTAATATTGTGATCAAGCCATAAATGAATCAGGCAGTTTATTCACCACACTGCTTCAGTCATTCTCCAGTAGCAACTTGGATGCTTCAGAGAGTAAGTTGACTATGGAAGTGCACAAAATGGCATCTTAATGACCTGAAAGAGCTAATATAGTTCTGTAAGTGCCTAGCTAAATATCACAGAGTGACTTGGACGCTGGGGAGAGCATGGCTCATTATTCCACTCTGCTGAGCTAAATCATTTGTGTTCTCTCTATTTGCTGTTGGCATTTCTCTTTTCCTTTCTCTGCTCATGCATAAAGGATATTGATTTAAATAAAAGATACTGTAAACATGCACTCTGTTAGGGAAATCTGACTATGCAAGTATAATTTCAAAGGTCAGAGTTCTCCCCCTGCTTGATTTACATTAATTTGTGCTTGAAGAAAATGCCTACTTGAGTAAATAAATTTTTTAAAAATTTGATTCACATATTGTTCTGTGCTCTTCTATCATGTTCTCCCAGAACTGATCAAAGAGGAAAATCATATTTACTGGAAAACCTCATACTTGGAATCAATTCCATGTAGTATAATAGATTAAACCTCCGGGAAAAATAAGGAGCCTGGAATTTAAGTTTGTCTGAAAGAATCTGGAACTCTTCCTAAAATGTTTTGCTATAGTGAAGTAAACAGTTTTTATTTTTAAAGACTATTTTACAACTTTCTAGGACAACACACTTTTTTAGTTCCACAAAGAAATTTTAAAGGTGTATCTTTACTGACATGCAAAAACTGACAAAAATAAGAATAAAATGATATAAATATGGCCTGTATATTGCAAAGATGCCAAATAATGTAATGCATTTTACTCCAACAAAAAAGTTGCCTTTAAATACCATTGTTTCGTGCATAAATTCACCTTTCAGGGTTGATTTGCTCATGTTAAAATGTTCTGCCATCAATAAGGTTAATCAACATTATCTTAGAGGTCTGTTCCTCCCATTTTCAATTGTTTATTTAGCATTTTATCACTTCAGTTACTCCATAGAGCCAAAAGATAAATATGAATTAAATCTTTGTAAGCTAATGACCAAATATAGTTGACAACAGTGATGTAAGCACACAATTTATTAATTAGGCAGTATCACATATACATATTTTTAATCTTGATTTTATTTTTTTTTTTGGTTTGTGTGTTTTTGCCAGACAGATTTGTTTCCAATTTACAGCTTTATGCTTTATTAGATGAATTGTGAAATGGGGATAATCATTTCTACCTGAAAAATTGTTGGGAAAATTACTGATAATAATGGTGACCAGTTAGTGATCATCTTATTGTGCTCACTCTTCCTGCAGCACGCTAAGTACCACATTGTTTTATTTTAACCTTATGACAAAACTTCGAGGTAGATAGCAAGATTGTTATATTTACAGATGAAAAATTGAAGTCAAGTGATGTGATATTCAAGATCACATCACTACGAAATTGCAGAACCAGGAAGGAAATTTTCCCAGTCTGATTCTCGAGAAAAAGAAAAAGAAGAAAGAGCTTAACCACTGAATTGAGTTGTTGCTGACTCTGGCTGTGAGTAGTGTTTTTAAAGAATGTAGACTGTTGCCTGGGCTCTGATCTGATAGGAGCTCAGTAATTAGTAGCTATAATTAAACATCATTATTGCTTTAATATTCAATAAAAGTCATCTTAATTATTGAGAATTTAAAATTACTGCTGGAATTCGTGAGGTTTTACTTGTCTTGGTAGTTGTAATTCGAGACCTACCATCAGCTTACATTGTTGCATTACAGTATTTCTGATAGCATGTGTTTTTCTGTGCTTCAATTCGAACTGTAAGCCCAATACTTGCTTTCACTCTCAAATCCTCTGGAATTATAAATACTTTTGACAGATTTATAGTCATTAAGTTGTCAGATGTGAATACAGAATCAATTCTCTATCTGTTTTAGGCACATGTGGGTTATTTGTTTACCACTCCAATCCCATAAGATTTAGTTAGGCTTCCACTGCTTAGTTCATAAAACATTCTTTCATTCACTTGAATTATTCCCCATACCCCAATTTACATCCCTTCACCTCTGCTTCTTCTTTTTTATTGACTCCATGCTCATTTTCCCCCATAAAACTGTTATAGTACAGAACATACATAGTCCAACTTTTATGTCACTCTACATATTTCTTTACTATTTGCCTCTGTCTCTAGATGTTGCTAAAATCCTCAATAATATTTCCCAGGAGGAGAATCCTAGAAGCCAGGTAGTTCATATACAATGCTTTCTGCATACCTTTAATTATTACTCAGACATTTGTAGTAGTTTTCTTTTAAGGTGAGCATAGCCCTTTGTTGTTTCATGGTATAGGTAATTTTTTCTTCATAAATGCCAAAAGTGTTATGTTCAGGTACGGAATTATGATGAGGCTTTGTAAACTTGAGGTGTACCTGATATTTTCAAGTCAAGGAAAGCAATTCGGACCTAGAAATAGATCTGGCCATTTTTTAAGAGTAAAATGAATAGTTGTTGCTAATTCTGCTGCTCTTTAAATTATCGTATCTTGAATTATACATTTTGGAATAGAGGGCTAGGAACAAAGATCAAAAGACTATTTAATTTCTATGACGGCATTATTCTGTCATTATGTGCTATAGACCAGAGGGTGTTTATTCACGCCCAAGAAATATAATAGGCTAAAATGTATATATGTATGTGTGTATATATATGTAGAGTTTTGTATATATTTGTATGTATACACATGTATTATATATAATGTGTGTCTATATATACAGACACATAAAATCACATGAATTCTAAAGTGATATATTTATACAAATAATATACTATATGTATTATATGTGATAGAGTATATCATATATAATTCAGTCAAATAATTCCTTTTATTTACAAAAACTAGATATTTAACTATATTTTTTATTTGGCTTCAATTATATGGCAAAAGGTTTAGTTTTCCATTTCTCTGTGTGTGTGTGTCTATTGCGCGTGTGCGTGCGTGCATCTATGTGTGTGCATCTATAGAGTTAATGTATTTAATGTAATGAAGAGTTTTGTTATTTTGTCTTTTCAGTGGTATCATGTATCTTGAATGTTCATTATGGTGTCGAGTAATTTATCTCTCACTTTAAAAGAGAGTACCTGAAAAATGGATTTATTTCCATCAACATCACATTCGGGCTTAACTTTATCATTATTCTTTTTTCTTTTCTTTTTTTTTTTTTTGTTGAGATAGAGTCTTGTACTGTCACCCAGCTGGAGTGCAATGGTGCGATCTCAGCTGCAAAGCTCACTGCAGCCTCTGCCTGCTGGTTCAAGCGATTCTCCTGCCTCAACCTCCTGAGTAGTTGGGATTACAGGCACCTGCCACCATGCCTGGCTATTTTTTTTTTTTTTTTGTATTTTTGTATTTTTAGTAGAGACAGGGTTTCACTATGTTGGCCAGGCTGCTCTCCAACTCCTGACCTCGTGATCCACCCGCCTCAGCCTCCCAAAGTGCTGGGATTACAGGCGTGAGCCACTGCGCCCAGCCCATTATTTCTCTTTTTTAAGTTTAACAAAGTCAAGCAGGAAGTCAAATACTGCATGTCCTCTCTTCTAAGTGGGAGTTAAACAATGCATACACAAGCACATAGAGAGTGGAATTACAGACATTAGAGACAGAAGAAACAGGAGGGTGGGAGGAAGGGTGAGGCATGAGAAATTACCTAAAGGGTACAATGTACACTATTTTCGAGTGATGGTTACACTGTAATGCCCAGACTTCACCACAGCAGGATATATCCGTGTAACAATACCACACTTGTACCCCCTAAATCTGTAAAAATAAAACTTAAAAAAAAAACCCACAGAATCATATAACTTTAGAATTGCAGTGAATCAGAATAGGAATAGGTTATTAAGTCAGACTCTTCATTTTACATGATATTTAAAACTGAGGTGTGTGGGTATGTTTATGCTTTCATAAATGAATAATTAAAACAAAATGCTTGATACTGAAGTGTTGGGGTTTTTAAACATCTTTTTAAACTCTTAGGATTTTCTGTTGACATTCTAACAAGGAAGGAAAAATTATCCATTACTTGGTTTTCAAGTTCCTTTTAAAAATTTTGTAACAGCATCACTTTCTGGGAAAGCGTCTCCTAAAATGGCCTGAGGTAACCTCTATGGGATAATGGTTTATAAATATATTTTAGTTAGTTCAGTTATAATTAGTGGCACATGAGTGAAGAAGCATATTTTAAGTTCATGGATACTGAGCTTAGTGAATGATGTTTTGCTTTATAAGAGTCTGTTGGGGGCCATTATGAATAATGATGAGGAAAGAACATATATTTGCATCTATAGTGCATGCCCCATGGCAGCAAGGCCTTGAGAAACCTCACTGTCCAGGTTCCATTGCCTGAGTGACATTGCAGACTACCCTCCCCAGCAGAGCAAAGCTGCAATCAGCGTGTTTCTACAAGGATCACTACCTTTTTGACACCACTTTTATTGCTTCTTTCATCCTAAATTTCTTTGAGGATGAGTTTTATTCAATCTATAACTATAATACATCTAGTTTTGACATCTTTTATCAGTAATTACAAAAGAATCAGTAGCATGGAATTTGGAGCAATTCAGATATTTTCTAACTCAACTGTGTCTCTTGCTTATGTAGAGCTTTTGATATGAAATGTGACAAGCAAACTTTCCTATTTTGTACAGTGAGGACCAGGAAGAGAGAATCTGCTCAAAATCTCCTAATTCGAGACAATCTTTGCACACTCTTTCTAAACCAACATCATCCTCATCTTTCTCTGTTTCTTTTTTTCTACTTTGTGTTCCTTCTAGCATGTATCACTCCTTGACATTATAATATTTAATTATTATTTCACTCTCTATATCCTCAATGGAATGTAAGTTTTATGAGAATAAGATTTTTGTCTATTTTCTTCACCATTGACTCTTTAGTGCCAGAAATCTGTCTGGCATATTTTTATTGGATGAATGAATGATTGGATTCTGAGTATGAGAACTTTGAAACTTTGAAGCTTATATACATTATATATGTATATATGTATATAATGTATATGTATATAATGTATATAATGTATATAAGCTTATATATAATATATAATATATATATATAAGCTTATATACATTATATATATATGTAATCACTTTATAGGTTGACAATTCCAGGGCAGTAGGCTACAGCATTCATCCCATACTAATTCTGACTATGTTCCAGGTTTTAGAATATGTGAAGATGAGTAAGATAGAATCCCTCCATATATAGATCTTATCAACTCATAGAACATTATATTAATCTAATTTTCTGGGGCTGGGCTTAAAAATGGTAACAGTAGAAGAGCTTCTTTTACTTATAGAAAGTGTAGGATGCTGAATTAGAATGTCATGAAACACACCCACAGCAAATCCCAGAAGAGAGTTAGTCTAGGAGTTAAGCCATTGTTTATATCAGACGTGAATGAATGCAATATTAGCATATTAGCAAGGGGTGGTAACTTATTCACCCAATAGCACTTATGATAACAGTTTTTATTAAAACTGTTGATTGAACCTAATGTGTTCTTTGTATATCAATATATATTTATGTCTGCAAATTACCTAGAAGGGAGCACAGGAGAAGATCAGATTTGTGGGGGATTGGTGGTCGGGCCTGAGAGAAGTCTAAATGGAGTGCAGAGTTTCATTATGAATTTTAGCCTTACCAAGGAGGTGGATCTGGGGTCAGCAGCGAAGAACGCGAGAGGCCAAAGCACCTAGTAGATGGCATTAAAGGCAAGAGAAAGTCAAATATGGAAGTGATGGTGTACCAAAGAATAATGTTTATGATTTAGGACTTTCCATAGAACTTTAAGTTCAATTCAGATATTAGAAATCATCTAGGTTAATCCTTCATTGTAGAGATGAAGAAAACGAGTTCGAGAGAAATGTCTGGTGACTTGCCTGTGGTCAGTTGCTAGAGCAGTGAATATTTGACAAGCTTGGTTTTATAATCATTCAACATTCATTTATTTCTTTTGGTAGCAATCTCTGTGTTTTGTTTGAGGATTGGCCCTTCTTTTATTTAAGGTTTTGTGATATATCAGCCGTATTCCCTGACTCCAGAGGTGGAGTAGGAGACCTCAGCCTTACCCAATCAGAACACCCCATTTCCCTGGACACACTGTTGGTCTCGGTATGACTCACGTTACAAAACTTAAGTAACACATTGCTACTCCCAATCTTTTGATCTGAGCCAGGGAATAAGTAGTCTCTATTTCTAGTTTGACTCGAACTTGAAAGAATGAGAAGTTAAAGCTCCCTCAACCGTCTTACTATCACCAGGTAGAGGTTGTCTGTGACTGGAGCCAATGGAGAAGCAGAGGGAGCAGAGGGAGCAGGGGGATTCTGGAACCTGGTGTCAATGGAACCTCGGCATAAAGCAAAAGAGAAATATTATCACCTCTTCTGGAATTCTCAGTTACCTGAGCCATTGAGCTCCTTTTTTTATTGCTTATACATGCTTGGACTAAAGGGTGGAGTTGTTTGGTTCTTTTGCAATATAAATGTCCTAACTGAAACACTGTGGATTCCCAGTTCAGTTTTCACCTGTTTGATGGCTGAACATGTTCCTTTGTACCCTGACATATAGGAGGACAGTCACATAGAGGAATGTGCCTATTTGGTAAGATGAGTTTTAGGCCTAAGAGAAGGCTGTGAAAAAATCAGTATTGTGTACAAGTTAATAGTACCAAGTCTGAAATAGAAAACCTGATTCAAATCCCACTTCTTCGACCTTTGGTAATTTCCTTAAACTATCTTCTTTTCAACTCTTTCAGATGCAAATGGAGATAATAATTGTACTTGCATCTTGAGGTCATTGTGAGGATTAAATGAAATTATGTGTCTATAGTACCCATCAAAGTCCAGAACATTGTAAACACTCAAAATTATGTTATGGTGATTAACATTGTATTCTGTTAACAATTGCTGAGCAGAGAAACTGGCGTGGCATAATTACTAACTAAATGGCTGATGAAAAATCAGTAGTTTTGACTGGGCAAGGTGGCTCACGCTTGTAATCCCAGCACTTTGGGCAGCCGAGATGGGTGGATCATTTGAGGTCAGGAGTTTGAGACTGGCCTGAACAACACGGTGAAACCCCATCTCTACTAAAAATACAAGATTAGCCAGGTGTGGTGGGGCATGCCTGTAATCCCAGCTACTCGGGAGACTGAAGCAGGAGAATCACTTGAACCCGGGAGGCAGAGATTGTGGTGAGCTAAGATCATGACATTGCACTCCACTCTAGGCGACAAGAGCAAAACTCCATCTCAAAAAAGGAAAAAAAATAAAAATGAAAATCAATACTTTTAGTATGGGATCAGAAGACTTTGACCTTATTGTCTCCTTCAAAGATTTTACTCTTTGAATTTCATTCTGATCCTTTTTCAGTTTTGTAACGTTTACTGAGGCAATGTGTTTTAGGCTCTCGTTTCTCTGTATTGTATCAAAAGACCGTTTCGGGATTTTAGTTCCATTACTTCTATATGGTTAGGTTATTTAATAGACAACCTGTCAGCTAATAAAATATGCTTAGAGAAATGGTCGATCCATTTATTTTTGTTTCTAATTTATTCTTATATAATCTCTATAAATGTTTCTTAAAAGTTTTATTTTCAGAGATACCAATAATTTTTGACCCAATAAATATCACTGTGTGCTTTGGAAATATGTATTAGAACAGACAGAAAAAAAAAAGAAAGATCTTTCAGTGTGTTTGCAATTATTTTACCTTTTTCACAAGGAAAAACCTCTTTTTGCATTAATAGAACAGTTCTATGTATTTCTTTTTTAAATTAAAGTTTATCCTTATTTTTAAAAATTGCACTATTCAAATTTTGGATTTCTCTGATTATATGTTAACTGTCTCTCATCACTGTTAGCATGTACCAGAAGCACAGTTCTAAGTTAGAATGGACCACATGTTGAAGGGATGAGATAACCTAGACAGTAAGAATTTTAGTCAGTATGGTAACCTGGGACTCTCCTTGTAGTTTCCTTACTGGGTGATTAATGAGAATCTGGGTAGAAAGGGTAATTCTCAGGCAAGATTTTCCAAATACTTTTATTTCATTCTATACAATAACTTTTGTTCATGTGTGATGGGTGCTTCTGTATATTTGTCAGAGGCATGTAAACCCAAGCAACTCCATCCTGAATAGGGCTGGATAAAATGAGGCTGGCCTTCATTCTCATACGGTTAAGACATTCGAAGTCACAGGATGAGATAGGAGCTTGGCACAAAATACAGGTCATAAAGATCTTGCTGATAAAACAGATTGCAGTAAAGAAGCCAGCCACAACCCACCAAAACCAACATGGCCATTAGAGTGACCTCTGGTTGTCCTCACTGCTACACTCTCACCAG